>NC_041383.1:18319597-18522832 GCF_002162155.2 Triticum dicoccoides
AACTTGTGGGCGAAGGAACCTTCTTTTTGAGAAAAAAGAAAGAAGAGAAAATAAAGATATGGAGCCTTATGGCTTGTTATTGCTTACCGGAGGCGAGTGCTGCACAAAGTTGTCAGATAATACATGCATAAAAGAAAAAGGCATGAAATTTGACAAGATGTGCTGAGCACATGTACTTTATGCACGGGATCTGCGCCCGGCTTTGTACAAAGGGTTACATGCAACAGCGGCAAGGCTTGTACAAAAGGTGTTTGCCAGAACAGGTTCCGGCAACCGCACCTTATGGGTAAAACTTACGAAGATGCTCTATGTTCCAGGAGTTGCTCACCGGAAAGCCATCTTCGGTCTCAAGGCGGACAGCGCCAGGCCTAGTGACTCGTCTCACCCGATAAGGGCCTTCCCACTTTGGCGTCAACTTGTTGGAATTCTTAGCGGATTGAACGCGCCGAAGAACAAGGTCGCCTTCCTCGAAGCTTCTGGCTTTAACTTTGCGGCTGTGGTAGCGGCGCAAAGCTTGCTGGTAGCGAGCAGCTCATACAGCAGCCTGAAGACGATCTTCCTCGAGGAGCAGCGCGTCATCTTGCCGCAGCTGCTCTTGCTCAAGCTCATCATAAGCGAGCACTCGAGGCGATCCGTATACGAGTTCCGTGGGGAGAACTGCTTCTGCTCCATATACTAGAGCAAAAGGTGTCTGGCCAGTGGCTCGATTTGGCATCATTCTGATCGACCAAAGAACCACCGGCAGCTCCTCGATCCAATTTCTTCCGCACTTGTGCAGCCTGTCGAAAGTTCTGGTCTTGAGCCCGCGCAGCACTTCAGCGTTTGCCCTCTCCGCTTGACCGTTGCTTCTCGGGTGAGCAACAGAAGCGAAGCAGATCTTGGCGCCAAGATCTTGGACGTACTGCATGAAGGTGCGGCTCGTGAATTGTGTGCCATTGTCGGTGATGATCCTGTTAGGGATTCCGAAACGGCAAACAATTGACCTGAAGAACTTGACTGCTGACTGTGCTGTCACCTTCCTCACTGCTTCCACTTCAGGCCACTTTGTGAACTTGTCGATTGCGACGTACAAGTACTCAAAGCCCCCGACAGCTCGGGGAAAGGGGCCGAGGATGTGGAGCCCCCAGACCGAAAATGGCCAGGATAAAGGGATTGTTTGGAGAGCTTGAGCTGGTTGATGTATCTGCTTGGAGTGGAACTGGCAGGCTTCACACTTGGTTACTTGTGCAGTTGCATCCTAGAGGGCTGTCGGCCAGAAGAAACCTTGCTGGAAAGCTTTGCCGGCAAGTGCTCTTGCGCCAATGTGGTGACCACATATGCCTCCATGTATCTCCGCCAACAGCTCCTGTCCATCTTCCCGGGAAATGCACTTCAGTTTCACTCCATTGAATCTTCTTCTATACAGTATGTCGTCGACAAACTGGTACATACTTGATTTCCGGGCTACTCTTTCCGCTTCTTCCTGCTCTTCGGGAAGTTCTCCTGTTTGAAGGAAATGGACAATCTGCTGTGCCCATGCCGGAGCCTGTGGCTCGACGACAAGGACTAGAGGCGCAAATGCTGCTGCGGGAACATCCACTTCCACGGCAAGAATCTGTGATTCAGCCGGAGCATGATGCTCCTCGGCAAGCGTGTCGGGACACAGCTTGTCGGGAGCGTCTGCTTCAACGAAACAAGCCCTAGGGCTTGTCGGAGCAGACTGCTCCTCAGCACCCTTTGTGTTGCTTTTGGGAACCTTCTTGACGGCGGCTTCGGGGAGCTCTGCCGGAAAGTAGTCGCCAGCAACCAACTTCCTCTTCTTGCTCTGTCCAGTTGATGGTGTTACAGATGGTTGAGTCAGCTTGAGCATAAAAATCCCTGGTTCCACAGGTAACTTCAGTGCGGCGCACTTCGACAGGCCGTCTGCAATGTCATTTTGAGCTCTTGGAACGTGTTGCATTTGCAGGCCGTCAAAATGCTCTTCCAACTTCCTCACTTCATCAATGTAGGCTTCCATCAACGGACTCTGATAATCTTTGTTTACTTGTCGAACGACAAGCTGTGTGTCACCCCGGACAATAAGCTTCTTGATCCCAAGGTCTGCCGCGATCCTGAGTCCGGCAAGCAAGCCTTCATACTCCGCGGTATTGTTTGTTGCTTGCTCCTTGGGAAAGTGCATCTGGACCACGTACTTGAGGTGCTCTCTGGTGGGCGCGACGAGTAGCACGCCCGCACCGGCGCCTTGCAGTGAGAAGGCACCATCAAAGTACATGATCCATTCTTTGTTCACTTCCTTGACGGGGATGCTCCTCTCCGGAGTTTCTTCATCAGGTGTTGGCGTCCATTCTGCTATGAATTCTGCCAACGCTCGGCTCTGGATAGTTGAGGTGCTCTCAAACTTGAGGCCAAAGCTTGACAATTCCAGCGCCCACTCGACAATCCTGCTTGTTGCTTCTAGATTCTGCAATATCCTCTTCAACGGAAAGCGGGTGACAACTGTGATTTCGTGCGCTTGAAAGTAATGGCGCAGCTTCCTCGAGGCCATGAGAAGGCCGAAAAGCAATTTCTGCACACCAGAGTACCTTGATCTAGCCCCCTGCAGAAGGGAACTAACAAAGTAAACTGGGCGCTGCACCATCTTCTTCTGTTTCTCTTCTTGCGGCTGCGTAGATCTATCCTTGTCAGAACCAGAACTTGTCGGGGAAGCCCCCTGCTTGTCGTTGGACTCGCTTGCCGCGGTCGCTGGCTCATCATCCGCCTCCCTCTCCGCTACTAATGCAACACTAACCACTTGATTGGTTGCTGCCAGATATAGCAGCAACTTCTCTTGTGGCTTAGGTGCGACAAGTATTGGAGTGGAGGATAGGTATCTCTTCAAGTCCTGCAGCGCGGCCTCCGCTTCCGGAGTCCATTTCATTGGACCTGCCTTTTTCAAAATTTTGAAGAATGGCAGGGCGCGCTCGGCAGACTTAGAGATGAACCTACTGAGAGCAGCAACGCAGCCGGCAAGCCTTCGCACATCCTTGACGCGCTTCGGTGCTTCGATCTGTTCAATGGCTTCGATCTTATCGGCATTGGCTTCGATCCCCCGCTGGGACACAAAGAATCCGAGAAGCTTGCCGGAAGGAACTCCAAACACGCACTTCTCGGGATTCAACTTGAGATTGATCTTGCGCAGACTTGCAAAAGTCTCATCCAGATCTTGGATCAAAGTTTCTTTGTCCTTGCTCTTGACCACTATGTCATCCATGTAAGCTTCTACATTTCTGTGCAGCTGTGGCTCAAAAGCATGATTGACTACTCTTGCAAATGTTGAACCAGCATTCTTTAGTCCGAAAGGCATCCGTACAAAGCAGTACGTGCCACATGGAGTAATGAATGCGGTTTTCTCTTCATCCTCTTCCGCCATGAAGATCTGATGATATCCTGAGTATGCATCAAGGAATGAAAGCAGATCACATCCTGCCGTGGAGTCGACAATCTGGTCAATGTGCGGCAAGGGAAATGGATCCTTGGGACAAGCTTTATTAACATCAGTGAAGTCAATACAAAGCCTCCACTTCCCGTTCGCTTTGCGCACGACTACTGGATTGGCTAACCACGTTGGATGGAGTACTCCTCGGACCAAGCCTGCTGCTTCCAACTTCTTGATCTCCTCTGCAATGAACTCTTGGCGTTCTACTGCTTGTTTTCTGACTCTCTGCTTGACGGGCCGCGCGTGAGGGCAGACGGCAAGGTGGTGCTCAATTACTTTCCTGGGAACACCGGGGATGTCAGATGGTTGCCATGCAAATACATCGACATTCGCCTGCAGGAAAGCAACGAGCGCGCTTTCCTATTTAGGGTCAAGCGTGGCACTAATGGTGAAGGTACCACCAGTGCCGTCCTCCTTGGCGGCCACTTTCTTGGTCTGTGGTGAAGCTGTCTTTGCCTTCTTGTACTTGCCGGTGGAGCTCGATGGTGCGTCCTCGATGGTAGCGCAGCACTCCGAAGAGGTGCGCTTGCCGGAGTGGGCATCAGAGCTACTCTTGCCAGACTTGGTCTTCTTCTTCCCCCCGGGAGCTTCAGCGGCAAGTGATTTGTGTTCTGTTGCGGCTGCTGCTTCCCGGTAGATTTTGTCGGTACAGATAAGTGCATCTTTCTTGTCGCCATGGACAGAAATTACACTTATCGGACCGGGCATCTTGAGCACGTTGTAGGCATGATGAGAGGCTGCCATGAACTTGGCAAGCGCTGGACGGCCAAGTATCCCATTGTAGGGCAATGGAAAATCAGCAACGTCGAATGTGACTCTCTCTGTCCTGAAGTTCAGCTCACTGCCAAACGTTACTGGCAGCGTGATCTTCCCCTTCGGCTTGCTCCTTCCCGGGTTGATTCCTTGAAAGGTGCCGGTCTCTTCGAGCTCGCTGTCGGGGATCTGGATCTTCTTGAGTACCGCGGAAGAGATCAGATTCAGGCCGTCCCCACCGTCAACCAGCATCTTCATGACATTGAGGTTGCGGATTGTTGGCGAAACCAACATCGGCAAACACCCGACCACAGTTATGCGGTCAGGGCGATCCTCAACTTCGAAGATGATGGGCGTGCTGGACCACTTCAGGGGCTTGCACGACTCAACGGACGGTTCTGCTGCGTTCACTTCCCGCATCCACTGTTTGAGTTGGTGGTGCGAGGTGTGCAGAGAGGCACCACCGTCAACGCACAAAACGTTTGTTGCCTTCTGAAACTCCTGCTTGTCGGCCTCATCTTCCTCCATCTCATCATCCTCGTCCTCATCTTCATCCTTGTCGCGGCCGTGGGGAGGCCTGTCTCCTTGCCGCTGCTTGGCCTTGCCGCGGCGCCCTCCCCGGTCGGGACGCTTCTTGTCGGATCCTCCGCCACCTTCCTGGGCCTTCTCCTTGTCGTGGCGCTCATATTCAGCTTTCTGCAGCTCTACGAGCTGCTCAACCTTCTTGCAGGCCTGGAGGTCATGGCCCTTGGTGCGGTGGATCTTGCAGTACTGCTTGCCGGAGCCGTCCTGCTTGTCAGCGGCCACCGCCATTGCCGGACTGCTCGACAATTAGCACATCCTTAGCTTTTCCCTTTCTGTTGTTCCGCCTCCGGTTCTTCTTCGCCGGGGCGGCATCCTCACTGTCAGATCCTTCTACTCCTGCATTCTCTCCGGGGAGTTTCCTCCCCTCCTCAGCACGGGCACACTTGTCGGCCAGAGCATATAGCTCGCTGACATCTCTGATTTTGCACGTCGCCATCTCCTCCCTCATCCTGCGGTTACGCACGTTCTGATGGAACGCGCTGATAACCGCGGCAGGGTGGACGTCTGGGATGTTGCGCTGCACCTGGCTGAATCTCTGTATGTACTTGCGCAGGGGTTCTCCTTCCTTCTGGGCGAGCAGATGAAGATCGCTCTCCTGGCCATGGGGTTTGTGGCCGCCTGTGAAGGCGCCGACAAACTAATGACACAGGTCCGCCCACGAAGAGATGGAGTTGTCCGGCAAGTGCATTAGCCAAGATCTGACGTTGGGCTTGAGTACCAGCGGGAAGTAGTTGGCGAGGATCTTCTCGTCGCGTCCCCCGGCAGCCTGCACCGCGATGGTGTAGATGCTGAGGAACTCCGACGGATGTATCCTGCCATCGTACTTCTCGGGTACATCTGGCTTGAAGTTTTTGGTACTGGGCCACTGGACCTGCCGCAGCTCACGAGTGAATGCAGGGCAACCTACCGCGTACGGCAAGTCGCCTGGTTCCCCTGGCGCATGCACATCAACAGTGGGCCCAGCGCGCTGGTCTGTAACGCCGCGCTTCTCTTTGGCGCTCGATGCGAGTACGAGCGTCTTCTTGTCGTCATTCTTGGAGAACTTGGTATTGATCGCGGCGAGCTCGCGGGTCCGACGACGCGGTGGAGTCGGTGTCGAGGTTGGCCCGGCGAGTCAGCGATCTTGGCCTTCATGGTGGGGAGTACACGGTGGTGGCACCCCCAGCGATCTTATCGACGTCGGCTTGTGCCTGGGCGTCTTTCCGGGGCTTCGATATGCTCGGTTGCCGGGGCTTGTCGCCGTTGGCGAAGCCGATAAGGCTCTGAATGGTGGCCCTCCAGTCGTCAATCTTGTCTGGCGTTGGAGGGTAATCTAGAAGCAACTGGGCTCGGGCCAGCGCTTCCTCTGGAGTCTTGGGTGGCGGTGGCGAGCGACGCGAGGTGCGGGATATGCTCAGACTTCTAACATTGTTAGAAGGAGCAACATCCCGTCCAGGCGACCGTCCCGCGCTCGCGCCAGCATGTTGTCGCGCATGTTGGCCTTGAGCGTCCCGCGACCCACCAGCTTGGCCTTGTTCTAGCGCGAGTACGGTGCTAGGAGCACTGTGGCGTTGTTGATCCTGCACCTCCTAGGAGGGGTGCGGCGGATGTACAGACGCTGAAGCTTGCGGGGCCTTGTCCTTGGACCGAGTGACGATGTGAGTCCCTCCGCCGGCGCCCGTTCCTCCGCCGACGTCCACCCCACCGCCCGTTTGCTCCGGTAGCAGTAGGATAGACGTGGACGGAGCGGCCACCTCCGAAGCCTTCTTCTTCGGTGGCATGTCGATGAAGATGTTGATGTAGCGCGTGCAAATGCTGGATCAGGTTCGCACAACCTCGACGCTCCCCTACCTGGCGCACCAGAGATGTCGCGGGGGGTGCGAGCACCTATGGGGCAGGGCCCCTTTTCGGTTCGGCAGGGGGGCGGAGAGCGCACGAAGAGCAGATCGAGGCGAAGTGCGCGAGGGATTTTACCCAGCTTCGGAGCTCTCCGGAGAGATAAAACTCCTACTGCTGCTTTATGTTTCTATATTGTTCTTGCTTGAGAGTGTGGGTGCCCTCAGTCGCTAACCGAACCCCTTCTACGTGCGCATGGGCCTCCTTTTTATAGGCTAAAGGGGTCACCGACAGGTGGCAGCGTAGAAAGAGGGGTAGAAGAGTAAAAATGCAGGTTGGTACAGCTACCTGTACAGTGTTATCATACCTAACCCTGGCAGCAGGGGACAAGGGCATTAATTGCCCGTCTGTGTCGCCTAAATAGTACCGAAAGGGACCGCTAGGGACGCCACCATTTGCCACGATGGTTATCTTGCCAGCGCCTGATTGCCACCTCGCACCCCTAGCTGCACGGCCTCCTGCCACGTGTGCTTGGGAGGGTCCCAGAGCGACACGTTGGCAGGTGTGCTGGAGCGCGGGCGCGAAGTGGGGGTTTCCCGCGGCAAGCTCGTTGCCGCGGTCATCGTCTTGTCGTGTTCAGGAGCTTGTCGCTCACCGGGCCTTGCCGGGGCGCGCGGTGCGTCGCGGCAAGTTTTCTTGGAATGCCTTGAGTGGCCTTCCCGGCAAGCTCCTCTTGTCGGGGTCTTGTCTTCTTGCTGGGGCCTTGGTTGGCCTTCCCGGCAAGCTCCTCTTTCCGGGGCCTTGGTTTGAGTACTTTGTTCTTGAATGGTCTTCAAAGTAGCCGCGGAGGATCTTGGCGGACGCCCGGCAAGCCCTGCCGCGGGTCGCTGCAACTGCCCGTGCAAAAGTTCGGGATACTAAGGTACCCCTACTTTTGTACACCGACACTAGTATTCGGAAGACCGAGTTCGGGGCGCTATCCACGCCTGGGCCGGACAAAGCCGACTCCTCGCTCTAAGCGGCATAAGTCTTTAGGGACTCGAAAACCTGTCGAACAGCGACCGGCTCTCGCCCTATCATGACGGTCAGTTTTAGCTTTCTCCACTGAGGTGCTTAACCCAGCTCAACCGGGGCACAATCGCAGTACTTCTCCTAGCGCTACCTTGGCCGATATAACAGAACGTAAGGTACCAAAACATGGGAGCCGGCAAACCCAACTATTGACCCAAGACATGATTCGGAGCCGATGCATATAATGCTATAAATTCGGGGTGCTGCACTTGTGAAAGTGTTCGGACTTATCACACCATATTTTGGGGTACTTAAGCCCCTGGTGTATTTGGCCGTACCAAAGTGTACGGTGCAACATGTCATAAGTGAACATATATAAAAACAGGAATGCAATAATAGGCAGAAGCTATGTATGGTTTATTCAAAAAGGCTGCGGTAAAAGCAGAACGATACAAATAGTGCGATAAGCAATGGACGGGACTATTTGACATGTCCCCCTCCATGGGTGAGCTGCGGGTTGATATGTGAAACAAGTATACTGCTCGTTATAGAGACCACCTGGGCACTCGACGTTGCTTTCTGCTTCACTGGTTGTTGCATCGTGTGTTTCAGCGATTCTACTGCCAGACAGGGCTTCTTGAGAACGGAGTCCTGAAAGTAAGAAAAAAAAGGAATGAAACAATCGGGAGCCCCTGGTGCGGTTGAGCCGCATTCTGGGCCTACCGTGGTCGTGCCCCTCCCCCTATGGCCATGGTATTTCCAGAGCGTAATTATGTACGCGTAGTACTGGTTTCGCAATTTCGCGAGGGCTGGGGTTGGGGTCGCATTGCTACGCGTGCTCGGAAGGTGCCAGGCGGTCTTGTTGTAGGTTACTCCGGGCGCGCTTGGCGGTGTCCGGATGTTTGATAGCCGGACTCGAGAATTGCCTTGAGAGGCTGCTTTGTACTTCCGCCGCGAGGGGCGCCGTATGCTCCTCCGTTCGGAGAGAGTGTTCGGTATTTCCGTTGACCGTAATGACTCCTAGAGGGCCTGGCATCTTGAGCTTGAGGTATGCATAGTGCGGCACCGCATTGAACTTTGCAAATGTGGTTCGTCCGAGCAGTGCGTGATAGCCGTTGCGGAACGGGACTATGTTGAAGATTAACTCCTCGCTTTGGAAGTTATCCGTGGATCCGAAGACCACTTCAAGTGTAACTGAACCTGTATAGTTGGCCTCTACACCTGGTATGACGCATTTAAAGGTCATCTTTGTGGGTTTAATCCTTGAGGGGTCTATTCCCATTTTGCGCACTGTATCCTGATAAAGCAGGTTCAGGCTGCTGCCGCCGTCCATCAGGACTCTAGTGAGGTGAAATACGTCAACGAGTGGGTCTAGAACCAATGCGGCGAATCCGCCATGGCGGATGCTAGTGGGGTGGTCCCTTCGATCAAAAGTGAACGGGCAGGAGGACCACAGATTGAACTTTGGGGCGACTGGCTCCATCGCATATACGTCCCTTAGTGCACGCTTCCGCTCCCTTTTGGGTATGTGGGTTGTGTATATCATGTTCACTGTCTGGCCCTTCTGTCCTCTATTGTTCGGCGGCCGGGGCTCCTCCACGTCGTTGCTATGCAGCCCCTTGTCATTGTTTTCGGCATTTAACTTGCCTGCCTACTTGAACACCCAACAATACCTGTTGGTGTGGTTGGCTGGTTTTTCGGGGGTGCCGTGTATCTGGCACGAGCGATCGAGTATTCAGTCCAAATTGGACGGGCCCGGAGTATTTCTTTTGAATGGCTTTTTCCGCTGACCGGGTTTTGAGCCTCTAAATCCGGCATTGACTGTCATATCTTCAGCATTATCGCCATTAATGCGGCGCTTGTGCTTGTTGCGACGCGACCTGCCGTTGCTGTCCTTGGTATCCGAATTACCAGGGCTCTTGGTCATGTTGTTACTACGAGCTAGCCAGCTCTCCTCTCCCATGGATTTCGGCTTTTCCTGTCATGGATTTCGGCTTTTCCTGTCCTAGGTGCCGGGCAAGCCACTCGTCGCGGATGTTATGTCTGAAGGCTGCAAGGGCCTCTGCATCCGGATAGTCGACGAT
Organism: Triticum dicoccoides; assembly: GCF_002162155.2. Lineage (NCBI taxonomy): Eukaryota > Viridiplantae > Streptophyta > Magnoliopsida > Poales > Poaceae > Triticum > Triticum dicoccoides. The sequence continues at coordinate 18,329,300 of NC_041383.1, forward strand.
TTGATTTTTCTTGGTTAGGAACCATGTCCAGAGTTTTCTGGCCGATTCCTCTGGCTGCTGAATTATGTGGCTTAGGTCATCGGCGTTTGGTGGTCACACATAAGTGCCCTGGAAATTGTTGAGGAATGCGGTTTCCAGGTCTTCCCAACAACCAATTGACTCTGCTGGCAAGATGTTAAGCCAATGTCGTGCTGGTCCTTTAAGCTTGAGTGGGAGGTATATGATGGAGTGTAGGTCATCACCGCGGGCCATGTGGATGTGAAGGAGATAGTCCTCGATCCAGACCGCAGGATCTGTTGTGCCATCGTATGATTCAATGTTTATGGGTTTGAAACCCTCAGGGATTTGATGATCCATCACTTCATCTGTGAAGCATAGTGGGTGTGCGGCGCCTCTGTATTGGGCTATATCACGACGCAGCTCAAATGAGCTTTGTCTACTGTGTTCGGCCCGGCCGGAATTACCATATCCGGCGTGACGATCGTCACGTGTAGTGGGGCGCCCACACGATCCGTAGATCGATCTTGTTTGCCTTGCCCTGTCCTCCAATATATCTCGCAGGTCTAGCGCACTTCCCCGTGCCTTGGTATTTTTTGAGCTGCACCGGGGGGCGGCATGAGTGAAGGGCCGAGAGCCCTCTCTGTCGCGGCCATGAGGTGGCCGGTCTGCCGTATCATGCGCTGGTGATGTAGGTTTAGGTGCTTCCTCCTCTAATCGGGGTAGCAGCCTGCGTTTTGGGTAGCTCTTGGAGTGGCGTTCGAGTTCATATTCTTCGGCCGTAAGGACTTCAGTCCATCTATGAGCCAGCTAGTCTTGGTCAGCTCTAAGTTGTTGCTGCTTTTTCTTGAGGCTGCTTGCCGTAGCCATAAGCCTGCGTTTGAAACGCTCTTGTTCGACGGGATCCTCAGGCATGACAAATTCATCGTCGTCGAGGCTTGCCTCGTCTTCAGAGGGAGGCATGTAATTATCGTCCTCTACCTCTCTGTCTGCCGCTCTCTCGTGAGGGCTGGCTTCTCCATCCTCCTGCACTGAATCATGTTGGAGGGGGTTGTCTTCGGCACTGTCCGGGGTGTTATTGTCTCCCGTGCCGGAATCGCCGTTTTTGCTGTGGCGGGATTTAGAGCGGCGCCACTGACGCCGACGCTTAGGCTGTTTCTTGGAGGGGTCATCCTCCGTTGTTCTGTCGCCATTGCCATCTTTTGGGATGTCCACCATGTATATGTCGTATGACGAGGTGGCCTTCCAGTGCCCTGTAGGCACTGGTTCTTGGTCGTCTCCTGCATCGTCGTCCATACAGTCGATGTCTTCGGAGTTGAAGTCGAGCATGTCGGTTAAATCATCGATAGTGGCTACGAAGTGGGTGGTGGGTGGGATTTGAATTTCTTCGTCGTCCGCATCCCAACCTTCCTGACCATAATCCGGCCAGGGCTCTCCTAATAAAGAGAGAGACTTTAGAGAATTCAGGATGTCGCCAAAGGGCGAGTGCTGAAAGATGTCCGCAGCTGTGAACTCCATGATCGGCGCCCAATCGGATTCGATTGGCAGGGGCGTGGAAGGTTCGGAGTCCGGAGAGGAGTTCGGCACCTTGGAGTCATGAGCTTCGCAAAGGACAGGGCTGGTGTACGGCTCAATTAGTGTAGAGATTGCAGCCCCCGAGGTGGTGTCCAGCCACCCGTCCTCGATCGGCGCAGTCGGCTCCGAGCTAAGGGTCGGAGCAGACACTTGTGCGGCCCCCAGGGCACTGTTCGGCGGCAGAGCTAGATCATGCCCATCATGACAGTGCGGCGCGCTTGGCTGTGGCTCGAACCCGTCGAAGATCAAGTCTCCGCGGACGTCAGCCGTATAGTTCAAACTTCCAAATCCGACCTGATGGCCAGGGGCGTAGCTTTCAATCTGCTCCAGATGGCCAAGCGAATTGGCCCGCAGTGTAAAGCCGCCGAATACGAAGATATGTCCGGGGAGAAAAGTCTCACCCTGGACCGCATCAATGTTGATGATCGGAGGATCCATCGGGCCTAAAGGTGACGACACAGAGGAACTCTCAATGAAAGCACCAATGTCGCTGTCAAAACCGGCAGATCTCGGGTAGGGGGTCCCGAACTGTGCGTCTAGGCGGATGGTAGCAGGAGACAAGGAACACGATGTTTTCACCCAGGTTCGGGCCCTCTCGATGGAGGTAAAACTCTACTCCTGCTTGATTAATATTGATGATATTGGTAGTACAAGAGTAGATCTACCATGAGATCAGAGAGGCTAAACCCTAGAAGCTGGCCTATGGTATGATTGTTGTTCGTCCTACGGACTAAAACCCTCCGGTTTATATAGGCACCGAAGAGGGTTAGGGTTACACGGAGTCGGTTACAATGGTAGGAGATCTACATATCCGTATCGCCAAGCTTGCCTTTCACACCAAGGAAAGTCCCATCCGGACATGGGACGAAGTCTTCAATCTTGTATCTTCATAGTCCAGGAGTCCGGCCAAAGGCTATAGTCCGGCCATCCGGACACCCCCTAATCCAGGACTCCCTCACTACCCACCCACCCAGATACAAGAGAACTTTCCCACATTAGACAAGAGCCCCAAGAGACAGTACATCACTTCTGGGCTAGATTCCTCCTTGTAATGAGCAAGGTTAAGGACTGTCGCGAGGAAGACACAATCTCATTCTTTTGCAAAAACTACACGGAAAAGGGAATCCTCAACGCCATAAGTCTCCGTGACATGGTACACTTCGCTGACTTGGCGGCCACAGTACAGAAGTACTGTGCGATGGAAAGCGCCTGGAAAACCCAAACGAAATTCTGGGATCCTCCTTCTCTCACTAGACCCCCCGTCCGAACTAAAAGGGTGCACTCTCGCAAGTCACCCGATCCAATTACAAAAAAACCAAAGCCCTCTATAGGGCGTGGAACCGTATTGGAGGGATGGCTTAATGGGCCATACAAAATTCACAATACACAGGATACCATACCAATGCACAGCCTTAGAGCATGTTGGATACTCCGGCAGGTGGCCAAGAGCGGCGAGGATCTCCTCATCACCAATGCCGCAGAACACCATCCCACTAAAAATAACAATATAGTACTAACAGTATTCGAGACTTTCGCCTCAAATAATAGGCGCAAGCGAGAACTCCGTAGCCTCGCAGAAGTCTGCCATGTCGCAATAAAAACCCATGGGACAACACAGCCGTAACCTTCAATGCCAGTGACAAACCTCAATTCCGAACAGTCTGAGCACCAACCGCTCTGGTCCTTAGTCTAATTGTGCACGGCTTCCTGCTTACTAAAGTGCTCATGGATGGCGGCAGCGGATTAAACCTCATCTACTAGGAGACTCTTAACAAAATGGAAATAGACAAGAGCCGCATTGAGCAAAATAGCACGACCTTCAGGGGAATCATCCCTAGTCGGGAGGCATGATGTGCGGGAAAAATCACACTAGATGTGGTATTTGGCACGCCGGAGAATTATAGGTCCGAAGAAATCACATTCCAAGTGGCCCCGTTCAGTAGCGGATACCACGGCCTTTTAGGGCGGGATGCATTCACGAGCTTTCAAGGTATACCCCATTACGGGCATGAAGATCAAGATGCCCGGGCCCAATGGAATCATCACTCTAGCTAGTGATCCGGACATAGCACTATGCGCCGAAAATAAAACCGCTGCACTGGCCCTTGAGGCATTATCTGAAGCCCTCGCGGCCGAAGAACTAACTGCGCTACGCTCCACGGTGGACAGGGACGACGTAATACTCGACAAATGACCCAAATCCACCTCTTTCAAATCAGCGGACAAAATAGTCAAATTCCAGGTCCACCCAATAGACCCTACAGAAACAACATCCATCGGAGCATAGCTGAACCCCACAATAGACACCGCACTGCGAGAGTTCTTGCGTGAGAATTGGGACATCTTTGCCTGGCATCCTTCAGACATACCAGGTATCCCACGCAGGCTGGCCGAACATAGCCTAAACATACTGAAGGGATACAAGCCGGTCAAGCTGGCTCTTCGGCGCTTCTCAAAACCTAAGCGACAAGCCATGGGAGAAGAGCTAGCCAAGTTACTCGAGGCCGGATTCATAAAAGAAATAAAACATCCAGACTGGCTAGCAAACCTAGTGATGGTACCAAAGAAGGACAAATCCTGTCGCCTATGTGTCGATTTCAAGGACCTCAATAAGGCTTGCCCGAAGGATCCCTTCCCCCTCCCTCACATTAATCAAATCATCGACGCTACCGCAGGACATGACTCATTGTGCTTCCTCGGCGCATACTCCGGATACCATCAAATCAAGATTGCGGAGTCCAATTAAGCCGCAACGACATTCATCACTCCATATGGCCCCTTCTGTTTTAACACCATGCCTTTCGGGCTCAAAAACGCCCGTGCAACCTATCAACGCATGATTCAGACATGCCTGGAAACACAAATTGGCAAAACAGTGGAGGCATACGTAGACGATGTGCTCATCAAAACTAGACACGTCGAATCCTTAATAAACGACTTGAGGCTTACGTTCGACAATCTATGAACATATGAATCAAGCTCAATCCGGAAAAACGCGTCTTCGGCGTACCTGCCAGAAATGTCTTGGGCTTCATCGTTTCCAATAGAGGAATTGAAGAAAATCCGGCTAAAATCCGAGCTCTATCACAGTTGGCTACCCCAACAGACCTCAAGCAAATCCAGAAATTAACTGGATGCGTTGCCGCCCTAAGCCGCTTCATCTCCCGATTAGGAGAAAAGGCACTACCTCTCTATCACCTTCTTCGACGCACTGAACACTTTGAGTGGATGGATGCGGCTACGGCCGGACTGGGAGAAATAAAGGCCCTATTGGCCAGCAATCCAATCCTGGCCGCGCCAAATATCGGCGAATCTATGCTGTTATATATAGCTCCAACACACCAGGTTGTAAGTGCAGTGCCCGTCATCGAACGAGAGACGGACGGACATAAGTTCCCGCTTGAAAAGCCGATATACTACATATCCACTGTCCTCACTCCATACAAGTCACGATACCGACATTATCAAAAGATAGCATACACGGTCTTCATGGCATCCCGGAAACTACGACACTACTTTCAAGAGTGTTCAATCACGGTGGCCTTTGAAGTACCACTCAACGATATAATAAATAACCACAATGCCACGGGCCGGATTGCTAAATGGGCTATCGAGCTCCTCCCGTCCGATATAATATACAAACCACAGCGAGCCATTAAGTCGCAAGTACTGGCCGACTTCGTTGCCGAATGGATAGAAGCCGAACTCCCTAAAGAGTACGGCGCGTACTCCAATTGGATCATGCACTTTGATGGCTCTAAGATGCTGGCTGGTCTGGGGCAAGCGTCATCCTGACATCCCCCACCGGACACACCGTCCGATATGTACTCCAAATATTATACACAGACTCCAACAACGCAGCCGAATATGAGGCTCTGTTGCATGGTCTTCGGATGGCAGTCTCCATGGGCATTCAATGCCTGGAAGTGTGTGGGGATTCGAACCTCGCAATATCTCAAATAAATGGAGACTTTGACGCCAAGGACCCAAAAATGGTGGCTTACCGTAATGGCGTCCTCAAAATGTCATCTCGGTTCAAGGGGCTCGAATTCCACCATGTGGTCCGAGAAAACAATCAAGTGGCGGATATCCTCGCCCGCATCGGTGCTAAGCGTGACCCGGTCCCACCTAATATCTTCTTGAAAAGGCTGTTCAAGCCATCCGTGGTGTGGGAAGGGGAGACCGGCAATACCAGTCCGGACCCGAACACAACCCTAGATCCTGAACAATCTGACGTAATCGGAGGCTCTGCCACCGAAATAATACCTTCGGCCCACGTGATTATGGTTGTCATCGCCCCCTGGACAGAACCCTTCTTAGCCTACCTAAATAGGCAAGAACTCACCGAGGACCAAAATGAGGCGCGTTGCATTGTGCGGCGCCCTAAAGCCTACAAGGTTCACGAGGGAGAGCTGTATAACAAAAGCGCGACCGGAGTGCTCCAAAGGTGCATCTCAGAAGAGGAAGGACGACAGCTACTGGCCGAAATTCATGCTGGACTCGGCGGCCATCACGCCGCAGCTCGGGCCCTTGTAAGAAGGCCTTCCGTACAGGTTTCTACTAGCCGATAGCCTGAGCAGACGCACAGGACCTCGTCCAACATTGCGCCGGTTGCTAGCTTTTTGCAAATCAAAGCCATATGCCACCTACCGCTCTGCAAAGAATCCACATAACTTGGCCCTTTGCAGTCTGGGGGCTCGATATGGTTGGACCCCTTAAAGGAGGAAGCCATAAGAAAAAAATACTTGTTGGTCATGGTAGATAAATTCACCAAATGGATAGAAGCCAAACCAGTTAAAACGGCCGAATCCAGACCAGTGATAGACTTCATATCCGGGGTCGTACACTGTTACGGTGTCCCCCATATCATCATCACTGATAATGGCTCCATCTTCACAGCCGAAGAAGTGAAAACTTGGTGCAGTAACATGGGCATCAAACTCGGTTATGCCTCCGTCTATCATCCCCAAACAAACAGTCAAGTTGAACGAGCAAATGGTCTTATTATGAGAGGCATCAAGCCCAGACTAGTGCGATCCTTGGAGGAATCAGATACGCACTGGGTTGAGGAGTTCGACTCCGTACTATGGGGGCTGCGGACCATGCCGAATCGCACTACCGGATACACACCGTTCTTTTTGGTGTACGGCGCAGAGGAGGTATTGCCCTACGACATTATTCATGACTCACCTCGAGTGCGCATGTACGAAGAGAGAGTAGCCGAGCTGGATCGGCAGGATAGTTTAGATGCTCTAGAGGAGGAGCGTGACATCCCAAAGGCCCGTTCCGCATTCTATCAGCAGCATGCTCAAAGGTATCAAAGCCGAGAAGTACGAGCCAAAACCTATAACGTTGGCGAACTCGTTCTACGCCTACTGGAAAAGAAAAAGGACAAGCTCAAGCCCAAGTGGGAGGGTCCCTTCATCATTGATAAAGTCCTCACCGGAGGAGCGTACCGTCTACGTGATGCATGATATGTCTCCAACGTATCTATAATTTTTGATTGTTCCATGCTATTATATTACCCCTTTTGGATGTTTATGGTCTTTATTTTACACATTTATATCATTTTTGGGACTAACCTACTAACCGGAGGCCCAGCCCGTATTGCTGTTTTTTTTGCCTATTTTAGTATTTTGAAGAAAAGGAATACCAAACTGAGTCCAAACGGAATGAAACCTTCGGGAGCGTGATTTTTGGAACGAACGTGATCCAGAGGACTGGGATTGCAAGTAAAGAAGTAGCCGAGGCCTCCACGAGATAGGAGGGCGCCCCCCTATACGGTGCGCCCCCTGTCTTGTGGGCCCCTCGGGCGTCCACCGACGTACTTCTTCCTCCTATATAAGCCTACGTACTCCGAAAACATCCAGGGAGCCAACGAAACACAATTTCCACCACCATAACCTTCCATATCCACGAGATCTCATCTTGGAGCCTTCGCCGGCACTCTGCCAGAGGGGCAATCGACCATGGAGGGCTTCTACATCAACATCCTTGCCCCTCCGATGAGTTGTGAGTAGTTGACCACTGACGTACGGGTCCATAGTTATTAGCTAGATGACTACTTCTTCTCTCTTTTGGGATCTCAATACAATGTTCTCCCCTCTCTTGTGGAGATCTATTCAATGTAAACTCTTTTTGCAGTGTGTTTGTCGAGATCCGATGAATTGTGGGTTTATGATCAAGTTTATCTATGAATAATATTTGAATCTTCTTTGAATTCTTTTATGTATGATTGAGTTATCTTTGCAAGTCTCTTCGAATTATCAGTTTGGTTTGGCCTACTAGATTGATCTTTCTTGCCATGGGAAAAGTGCTTAGCTTTGGGTTCAATCTTGCGGTGTCCTTACCTAGTGATAGAAAGGGTTGCAAGGCACGTATTGTATTGTTGCCATCGAGGATAACAAGATGGGGTTTATATCATATTGCTTGACTTTATCCCTCTACATCATGTCATCTTGCTTAATGCGTTCCTCATTTCTTATGAACTTAATACTCTAGATGCAGGCATGAGTCGGTCGATGTGTGGAGTAATAGTAGTAGATGCAGGAAGGAGTCGGTCTACTTGTCACGGACGTGATGCCTATATACATGATCATGCCTAGATAATCTCATAATTATTCGCTTTTCTATCAATTGCTCGACAGTAATTTGTTCACCCACTATAATACTTATGCTATCTTGAGAGAAGACACTAGTGAAACCTATGGCCCCTGGGTCTATCTCTTATCATATTTGCTTCCAATCTACTTTTATTTGCATCTTTACTTTTGGCATATATATTATAAAATACCAAAAATATATTTATCTTATCATACTATCTTTATTAGATCTCACTTTCGCAAGTGGCCATGAAGGGATTTACAACCCATTTATTGTGTTGGTTGCGAGTTCTTTGTGTGTTTGTGTAGGTGCGTGGGACTTTTGAGGAGCCTCCTACTGGATTGATACCTTGGTTCTCAAAAACTGAGGGAAATACTTACGCTACTATTGCTGCATCACCCTTTCCTCTTCAAGGAAAACCAACGCAAGCTCAAGACGTAGCAAGAAGGATTTCTGGCGCCGTTGCCGGGGAGGTCTTCTCTCGAATCTAGACATACCAAGTACCCATCACAAACCCATCTCCCTCGCATTTACATTATTTGCCATTTGCCTCTCGTTTTCCTCTCCCCCACTTCGCCCTTGCCGTTTTATTCGCCCTCTCTTTCCCAATCTCCTCCTCTCTCTTTTTTGCTTGCCTTTTTCCGTTTGCCGTGTGTTAGTTCGTTCACCTTGCACCATGGCTAGTCTTCCTATCCTTATTATCACTCCCAAACAAGAAATTCTCAATTTTAAGCAAAGGGAGGGAGAAAATTTAAAAGATGCTTGGCATAGAATTTGCAATGCCCAATGTAAATCTTCTAGGAAGCTTTCCACTTCCATTCTTCTCCGCAATTTTTATGTAGGCATTACTCCTTGGAATAGATGTGTTCTTGATATTGCTACCGGAGGTGATTTCATGAGTAGCCATATGTTTGATGCTTATAATGCTATGTTAGATTTGTTTGGCTCACCACCTCTTTTGGTCAATGGAACTGTTTTAACTTTAGAACACGTTATGCAACGGCTTGAGATTATTGAAAATAAAATTGCCACTGTTGCGTTGATTGAAAATTTGAATAAAAAGATTCATAATCACATTACCCAATATGGATCTATATCTTTAAGAAAAAGAACCTATAGTTAATGAGAAAATAGATTTAGACTCTGCTAGAATCGGTAAACTTGAGGATATCATTACAAACTTAGGTTCCGCGTTTTCCTCCATGAAAAACACTCCAAAACCCCCTACTAAAACTGCCAAGTTTATTTATGTTCCTAAAAATAAGGGTGAATCTTCTAGTAAGGGAGATGTGGATCTCAAATCCATAAGTGTTCGTCCCAATTGTCTCTCTATCGTTAAGGAACCTTTTGCTAACAACGAATTTCTTGAATTTTTGCCTAAAGGTTTAGCCATTGCTAAAAGGGGAGAAATCCCTAGAGATCACAAGTGCTCTATTGATGAATTTAGTGCCAAAGATGGCACACGTTAGATCTATCTTCGCTTTTATGCCTAGCTAGGGGCGTTAAACGATAGCGCTAGTTGGGAGGTAACCCAATTTTCTTTGTGTTTTTTGTTTTTGCTCCTGTTTAGTAATAAATCTTGCATCTACCTTCTGTTTAGATATGTTTTTATCTTTTAATTAGTGTTTGTGCCAAGTAGAACCTATAGGATAACCTATGATGATAGTTGATTTGATTCTGCTGAAAAACAGAAACTTTGAGCGCATGAATTTAGTTTTTTTAAATCACAGAAACGTGTTTTTGCGTTGATTCTTTTTGCTGATGATCAATAAACAAATTTTCCAGGACTTCCTATTTTTGTAGGATTTTTCGAATTCCAAACGTTTGCGTTAGTTACGGATTGCTTCAGACTGTTCTGTTTTTGACAGATTCTGTTTTTCATGTGTTGTTTGCTTATTTTGATGCATCTATGGCTAGTAAAATAGTTTATAAACCATAGAGAAGTTGGAATACAGTAGGTTTAACACCAAAATAAATAAAGAATGAGTTCACTACAGTACCTTATGTGGTGGTTTTGTTTTCTTTCACTAATGGAGCTTATAAGATTTCCTGTTGAGTTTTGTGTTGTGAAGTTTCATGTTTTGAGTAAAGCTTTTATGGACTATGGAATAAGGAGTGGAAAAAGCCTAAGCTTGGGGATGCCCAAGGCACCCCAAGATATTCAAGAATATCCAAAAGCCTAAGCTTGGGGATGCCCCGGGAAGGCATCCCCTCTTCGTCTTCGTTCATTGGTAACTTTCACTACAAAAAAATACACTTCCGTGATGATACGTGTTTGTCACAGTAGGTCGCGTTTTTTGTCATGCATGTACATCCATGACAAATTTATGACAGAATCAAGATAGTCATACATGTGCTGTTGTAGAAGTGTTCCATGACATTACCAAAATTATCATCACGGAAGTGTCCACTTCCATGACGATAAATCGCGCGTCACAGAAGTGCTTTCGTCAAGGGTGACCGACACGTGGCATCCACCGTAACAGAACGCCGTTAATCTATCAGGTCGGGTTTTGGATCCGATAAACCATTAACAGCCCCGACCAATGGGGATCTTCCACGTGTAAAATCAGCATTGGCTGGAGGAAACACGTGTCGGCTCACCGTTGGGACAGATGTCATCCACTCATTGGACAGAAGGCACCTATGATACATCGACACGTGGCACGGCCCAATAGAGGCCCATTCCTGTGAAAAGGCCGGCCCGTTTGAATTGGTCAAAAGGTGGCGGGCCGGCCCATGTAAAGCCTTTTAACGGCCTGTTCGCATATAACCCATTTACAGCCCGCTAACCCAAGGCCTGTTACGCCCTATCCAAATTAGGCCCAGTAGCGTCATCTGGGCCACCCAATATGATTCCAGCCGGTTTTCACTTCTGGCCCATGTATGGCCCATGACGTCTTTCGGGCCATATGAGGACCTATGTAACTCTTGGCCTATTAACGACCCGTGGTGAAACTGGCCCGTACTGAATAGTGTATTGCTTTATACCCATTAAGGGCCCATTGTTCCGTTGGGCTGTTTCCAGCCCATGTTATCTTTCAGCCTTCTCAGAGCCCATTTATTCATGGGCTCATTTCCAGCATTCGTTTACTTACGGCCCGTTACTGTTCATTTTCTGCTTATGGGCCAAATTCAGCCCGTGGTTATAGTCGGCCCGTTTGTGGTCCGTTAACATGTTGGGCCGTTTTCATAGCGTCATGAAATACGGCCTATTAACGATGGCCCGTTATGGTCAGCCCATGAACGGACAATTCCAACTCTAGCCCGTTTACGGCCATAATGCGGCCTGTCATTGGCCCATGTTTGGCCAATCGATCATACTGCCCATATAAGGCCCATTGATGATACGACCCGTAGAAGGCCCATTGTTTCTACGGCCCGTAGAAGGCCCACTGTTTCTACGGCCCATAGAAGGCCCACTATTTCTACGGCCCGTAGGAGGCCTAGTGTCACTACAGTAAATATTAGCCCATGGTTATAGTGGCCTAGTTTTAAAAAATAGGTTATTGCAGCCACTAGCAAACCGCGGAAAAAGAACAGCAATGACTACAAGCAAACAAATAAACAAGACAACAAGGAAATAAATAAGCAAGCAACTTACGCTAGGCTATCACGACTATCACACATATTACATCCACTGGGCATCAAAGTTCGCCACCAGTGCAAATAAACGCGCCGACAAAAGAATATACAAAATTGAGAGCACTTCAGAAGGCACTAGACCTGCCTAGGTCGGGCCCCCCAAACAGCTGAAGAAGCTGAGTAGACCTCAGTTGTGTCAATGATAGATGCATCAACATTAGATTTAAGGCATGCTGGTGCGCACGGCAGTCCTCTAACATCTTCATTGCATCTTTGACTTCAAGTCGGAGCTGAGCTGAAGCAAGCCTTTTCGCTTTAAGTTGAGACTGAAGAAGTCGAACTAATTGAGGCAGCAATTGCACAGAGGTTGTCTCACACCTGCTGGTGAGTAGCTTCAACTCACTGTCTTCATCAAGACAGCACCTTGGGGTCATCTCGCTGTCCTCAAGATGGTTTGGCTCACTATCTTCCCTAAAGTTCTGCCTGGCGTAAGAGATACGACTCTGAAAGAGAAACAAGGAGACACGTAATAGGTTTCACAATTATATAAGCAAATAAATGGATCTGTTCTGCATAAGGAACATGTTTTTACAACTACAATTTCAAACTGGTAGTTGTTGCAAACATCCAATCAGATGTAAACAATAAAGCAAACAGCAGTGGAGGCAATGATGCCTATCCAAATCTATACTAGAACAAAGTTTGAAGGCTTGAGAAGGATGAACTTACATTACATGTTAACACGGGCTGGACAAAGCCCTTCTCCATGTTGATGGAAGGATAATTCAATAAATTCCCCAAAGAAAATTCTTTATAAGCATTGCCATTATTCTAGATTTTGCAAAGAGTAAATATAGATCAAATAATATTGGAAGAAACAGAGGATAATGAAGCTCAGGTGCAGACTGATGATACATAATCAAATAGCAATTAATTAAGTACCGCGTTACAAGGCAAAAGGGAGAGTGGTACTGACAAGAGCAATGCAGAGCCCATTATTGTTTTGAGATCGTATGATCCTTTGAGCAAGGAGATTCATCTGAAATTAGTTTTCATAAAAGAGAGAAGGTAAGGCACAAGCAGAAATTTAGGAGTTCAAATTTTGAATTGATATCATAGACAGTACCTGACGCTGGGCTCCCAGCAGTTCTAATAGGGGTTTGGCCACTGGAGTAGGGGTAAAGTGTGGTACAGTTGGGCCTGTGTTTTCTGTGGATGCTGATCTATCTGATTTAACAGGTACCACTACCTTTTCCAAATACCTAGTTTGTACTCCTTGAGGATCTGCACTCACCCTCTTCCTTTTGGACATCTATCATGAAAGAACAACATTTGACTGGAAAAACATAGTGTGATGACACATGGAATAGGTACAGAAAATGGATAGTTATGGCATATACTCATATATGATGCTTAAAGTAAGCAGATGGTGTAACAAAGTAAAAGAAATGCGAGAGGTCAGATGCAAAATATGTGCGACCAATACAACTTTGCAAAGTTAGAGCAAGCACCTTTATGTGTGAATAAGATAGGACATCCTCCACCATGCCAAGTTTGTTATCCAGTGGATCGTTCCGCAATATTCCTCTCGTGCGCCCATTCTCATGTTCATTTTGATAATGTTCAATATCTGATATGCATGAAAACATAAAAACAAGTGAGATTTTATTTGTAATGCAGAAGTGATTCTAATCCAATATTGCCTCCCTGTAAACCCCTTTGTGCTATCTCTGCAATTCTTTAAAAGATGCCATGCATGCTGTAATTTGTTATGTGCATTAATATAATGTGGCCTACTACTCAAAATATGAGAGCTCCAGAAGTGATGACACTTCGCAGATGATAGCTTCAACCTATAGTAAAGAAGAACAAGTCAACCTGACCTGACAGATTTAAAATATACTAAGGGAGAACAACTCGACCTGACCAGTCGACCGCAAGAGAAGAGTATCATCTTAAAGAAGAGCAGAAGAGCAAGCAGATTGAAGATATTACAAGTGTTTCAATACAATGTCGGTTGGCCACCCATGATGAACTAGAGCGCACAGAGAAATACTATTCTTTCCGGTCTCTCCATATGTGGCTCACATACATTTCGAAACTAAAGTAGGAACATTTAGCTAACCAATTAAACATCTCTCAGTTTTACTAATATCAGCAATAATATCAGATATGAATTTGTACAACTAAGCTTGTTTAGCTCGATCGGTGGAGCAGTGCTATTACGACATGAACCACGTAGGATGATTGTGGTCATCATAAAATGGGGAAAACATAAGCATGATCAGTACAGTGTTGACGGTGGCAGTGGGATGGCAGATCTGAAGCTGCAAACCGCGCAAAGGGTAGTTAGAAACTGATGTTTGCTTTGAAATAACAACTAAGATTTGGTATGGACAAGAAAGTACGGTCAACAAGTGACAAAGAAATGCAATTATGCTGTCTATCTATATGTCGCGAGATGCATTTGGAAACTCAAGTGGGACTGTCGGTGTCAAAACCGGGGGATCTCGGGTCGGGGGTCCCGAACTGTGCGTCTAGGCGGATGGTAATAGGAGACAAGGGACACGATGTTTTTACCCAGGTTCGGGCCCTCTCGATGGAGGTAAAACCCTACTTCTGCTTGATTGATATTGATGATATGGGTAGTACAAGAGTAGATCTACCACAAGATCAGAGTGGCTAAACCCTAGAAGCTAGCCTATGCTATGATTTTTGTTCGTCCTATGGACTAAAACCCTCCGGTTTATATAGGAACCGAAGAGGGTTAGGGTTACATAGAGTCGGTTACAATGGTAGGAGATCTACATATCCGTATCGCCAAGCTTGCCTTCCACGCCAAGCAAAGTCCCATCCGGACACGGGACGGAGTCTTCAATCTTGTATCTTCATAGTCCAGTAGTCCGGCCGAAGATGATAGTTCGGCTATCCGGACACCCCCTAGTCCGAGACTCCCTCAGTAGCCCCTGAACGAGGCTTCAATGACGACGAGTCCGGCGCGCATATTGTCTTCGGCATTGCAAGGCGGGTTCCTCCTCCGAATACTTCATAGAAGATTTTGAACACAAGGATAGTGTCCGGCTCTGCAAAATAAGTTCCACATACCACCGTAGAGAGAATAATATTTACACAAACTCAATCTGCTGACGTATTACGTGGCGTGACATCACACCACGGCCAAGCCTTTATTCGAATCATTTTTACTATTCCACCTCAGCGCATTTAGCGAGGCGGTTTCCATGGCACGTCCTGTCAAAGCAGAGATCATGGGGAGATAAGCGAGTTTTACCAGGCTGGTTGGGACACATGGTTTCGTCCGTCCATATAAGGGGATAAGGGTCCACCTTTTCACCTACGCCTTCTTCCTCCTTTGCTTATCCATTTCCGTGCACTCGAGCTCCAGCGCCCAAGTCCGCACATCTCGCCTCAACCTTCCCCATCCATGTCTGGAGCGGGAGGCAAGTGGATGGCCTCCTCCGTCACGGAGGGGCACATCAAAAGGCTGCGGAAGGCCGAATACTTGTCCAGCGACATCGTGCATCGGCTTCCCAACAAGGGGCAGCTCATCCCCACCCCCTGGCCCCATGAGAGGGTATTGTTCCTCACCCACTTCCTCCGTGCGGACTAGGTTTTCCACTTCACCCATTTGTCCGGGGGCTCATGTTCTACTACGGCCTGGATTTCCATGATCTGGCCCCGAATTTCATCCTCAACATCTCGGCGTTCATCGTCGTGTGCGAGGCCTTCCTCCGCATCAAGCCCCACTTCGACTTATGGCTGAAGACCTTCAATGTCAAGCTGAAGGTAGTGGCGGGCCAGCAGGCGGAGTGTGGAGGCGCCATGGTGGGCAAGATGCCCAACGTTACATGGCTCGAGGGCTCCTTCGTGGAAACCATCAAAGGGTGGCAATCAGGGTGGTTTTACATCACCGAGCCGCATGACCTTGAATGGGCAGCGACCCCCGAGTTCCGATCTGGCATCCCCACACGGCTCACCTCCTGGAAAGAGAAGGGCCTGGCATGGGGTAATTCGGAGGAGCTGACCGGACTCCAAACCTGCGTCCAAAACCTTGTGAACAAGAAGATCAAGCTTGTCAACGTAGTCCAGGTCATGCTCATCCGCTGGATCCTCCCGTGCCAACGACGGGCCTCCAGCTTGTGGGAGTTTGATCCGGCATAGCACCAAACCTTGAGCAGGCTCTTCGACACTACGTACGAAGATGCCTGGAAGGTACTGTTCAAGGGTGCCGAGGCCCCCGCATCTGCTAGCGAAGATCACGGATTTAGCTCGCAGCGTCAAGCCAGCGAGGTAAGCTATTTTACCCTTTACAGGACACTTATTTTTCATAGTTTGACTCTATGCGGGATCTAAACTCCCTTACCTTTGACAGGCCTGGCAGAAGAAGTCCGGGCTGGTTAACTGTCCGGCTCCCTTGCCACAAGACCCAGCGGACGCCCAATTAACGGGGTTGCTGGTTCCGGCGCCTTATGTGGTGCCGGAGAAGAAGGCCAAGAAGAAGGCCACGGGAGCTCGAAGGAGTTCCCGGCGCCAGGTATTGTCGGACTCATCGTCCGACGACTCCGAGGCAGACTCCTCCCGCCGAGGACTAAGCCCCTGGCGACATCGTAAGTGTCCGGATACCAGAATAACTCATGGCTTTTCGTTTGTCGTACAGAATCTCCTAACGCCGAACATAACCCTGCAGCCCGCCCAAGGACAGGCTCGACACTTCAACGAGCGGCTCCCTGGCATCGTCGGACGTGAATAGCACTTCACTTCCGGCCGTCTCCTCTCCTCGCGCTGCGGATGATGCTGAGGTGGGGTCCGAAAAGGGGCCCAGCCAGGAGGAGGAGGTCCCGAAGGTGCCGCAAGGCAACCTCCCGGACTTTGGGTACGAGGGGAATCAAACCCCGAAGGGTTCTGAGTTCGGCCCTGGGCCGGACTCCGCGCAGGAACCTTCAGTGGTTCCGGAGTCTGGCAGGCGGCCCCTTCGTAAGAAGGGCGAGACTGCGACACCGGTGACCTCCGTCCAACCGGAGGCGCCGGATAATTTGCTGGAGGCGCTTAACGGTGCCTCCATCGACGAGGAGCAATGCACTGTTATGAGTGCGGTGATCCAGAAAGTTCAGTTCGCCAAGAGCGGGCTGACTGAAGCCTGTGCCAGCCTTCTAACAGGCTTTGAGGTATGTAGTTAAGATATGTAAAAATATTACCGCATAGACAGTAACCCCTGATGCTCCGTCTGGTGTTCAGAAAGAAAAGCCGAACTGAGGATCTAAAAAGATATACGCAGGAGTCTAACATAAGCATGTCAATATGGGAATGCAGGCTGCACTGCTGACCTCTGCCGCACTGACTGCGGAGGTCAATGCATTGAAGCTGAGCCTCGAGTGGTCCAAGAACGAGCTCGGCCTTGCCCAGAAGCAGCTCGGGGATGAGGAAGGTAAGTAATACCTTATGGAAGTATATAAAAGATGTGGATGCAAAAAATTACAGGAATAATGTGAGAATTGCAGGGGCCACAAACGAGGTGGCGACCCTGAAGGAAGCGGTGTCCAAGGCCGAAAGCAATGCGGCCGCGGAATGCACCGAGCGAGAGAAGCAGGAGGCGCGGGTGGCGGAGGTGCGGCAAGAGCTCCAGGCTCTCGTGAAAAAACACGAGAGTTTGGAGCGTGACTCGAAGACTCGAGAGTCCGAGCTTGCCTCGGCTCTTGAGAGCGCCAAAGCCGCTAAGGCTGAAGCCCAAAAATCCCTCCAGGAAATTGAGGCAATAAAGAAGATAGCGGCGGGTAAGGCATTCTTCATGCAAAGGAAGCACGTGAAAGTGAATTACTTGTTACTTACCCGAATCCTGAGCTCTCCAGGAGCATTCGCAGATCCACCTCGCAGTGTGTTCGACGCTGCTGCATTCTACCGGGCCGAGGAAGGGAGCTCGACGGAGAAGGTGTTCTGGTTTCAGTATGCTGAGGCCGGACACCCGGTGCCCTTGAACGACCAGCTGAAGCAGCTGGTCGAGCTCCATAAGGTAGCTGAACAGGCCATGAAGAGCCTCATAGTTCGGTTGTGGCCGAAGGAGGCCATGCCTGGGAGCTACTTCGGGCTGGTGAGGCGGCTGGTGGACGCCTGTCCATGGATTGAAGTCGTCAAGCGCTCCGTCTGCATCGAAGGTGCCCGTAGGCCCTTGCCCATGCTAAAGTGCACTAGGGCAAGATGGACGCTGAGAAGCTTGTGACAGACGCTCCACCGCCGGGCAGGGGGTATCGCAAGCCCGAGATGTATTATCAGGGCGTCCTGAAGGGTGCCCGCCTTATAGCGGGTGAATGCTCCAAAGATGTAATTTTTGAGTAAACTCGCATTTGTTATCCTGTACGCTTGAAAACTTGTTCATATGCGCTAAGCAACGCTTGTGAATTTAAAATATTACCTTCTGTGCGTCCGTTTATTAAATTCGAGAGATGGCGAGTCGTCGGCTTCTGCCCCCATGCCATGACTGCTGGGGTGTTTGGGATAAACTTGAGCGCTCTTTTTCCCATTCTTGGGTCCTTCGAGGGAGGAGCTCAACGCAACAAACAAGGCAACCGGACTATAATGCTTGAACTCTCTCACTTAGCCATAGAATTCTATAAATTTTGGCAAAGCCCCTAGTATTCGGAAGACCGAGTTCGGGGCGCTATCCACGCCTGGGCCGGACAAAGCCGACTCCTCGCTCTAAGCGGCATAAGTCTCTAGGGACTCAAAGAAACCTCTCGAACAGCGACCGGCTCTCTCCCTATCATGATGGTCAGTTTTAGCTTTCTCCACTGAGGTGCTTAACCCAGCTCAACCGGGGCACAATCGCAGTGGTTCTCCCAGCGCTACCTTAGCCGATATAATGGAACGTAAGGTACCAAAACATGGGAGCCGGGCAAACCCAACTATTGACCCAAGACATGATTCGGAGCCGATGCATATAATGCTATAAGTTTGGGATGCCGCACTTGTGAAAGTGTTCGGACTTATCACACCATATTTTGGGGTACTTACGCCCCTGGTGTATTTGGCCGTACCAAAGCGTACGGATGCAACATGTCATAAGTGGACATATATAGATAATAAAAAAGAATGCAATAATAGGCAAAAGCTGTGCATTGTTTATTAAAAAAGCTGTGGTAAAAGCAGAACGATACAAATAGTGCAATAAGCAAGGGACGGGACTATTTGACATGTCCCCCTCCAGGAGTGAGCTGCGGGATGATATGTAAAACAAGTATACTGCTCGTTATATAGACCACCTGTACATTCGACGTAGCTTTCTGCTTCCTTGGCTGTTGCATCGTGTGTTCGGCAATTCTACTGCTGGACAGGGCTTCTTGAAAAAAGGAGTCCTAAAAGTAAGAGAAAAAAGAAGAATGACACAATTGGGAGCCCCTGGTGTGGTTGAGCCACATTCTGGGCCTGCCGTGGTCGTGCCCCTCCCCCTATGCCCATGGTATTTCTAGAGCGTAGTTATGTACGCGTAGTACTGGTTTCGCAATTTCGGGAGGGCTGGGGTTTGGGCCGCATTGCTACGCGTGCTCGGAACGTGCCAGGCGGTCTTGTTGTTGGTTACTCCGGGTGCGCTTGACGGTGTCCGGACGTTTAATAGCCGGACTCGAGAATTGCCTTAAGAGGCTGCTTTGTACTTCCGCCGCGAGAGCCGCTGTATGCTCCTCCGTTCAGAGAGAGCGTTCGGTGTTTCTGTTGACCATAATGACTCCTCGAGGGCCTGGCATCTTGAGCTTGAGGTATGCGTAGTGCGGCACCGCATTGAACTTTGCAAATGCGGTTCGTCCGAGCAGTGCGTGATAGCCGCTGCGGAACGGGACTATGTCGAAGATTAATTCCTCGCTTCGGAAGTTATCTGGTGATCCGAAGACCACTTCAAGTGTAATTGAGCCTGTACAATTGGCCTCTACACCTGGTATGACGCCTTTGAAGGTCGTCTTTGTGGGTTTAATCCTTGAGGGGTCTATGCCCATCTTGCGCACTGTATCCTGATAAAGCAGGTTCAGGCTGTTGCCGCCGTCCATCAGGACTCTAGTGAGGTGAAATCCATCAACGATTGGGTCTAGAACCAATGCGGCGAATCCGCCATGGCGGATGCTAGTGGGGTGGTCCCTTCGATCAAAAGTGATCGGGTAGGAGGACCACGAGTTGAACTTTGGGGCGACTGGCTCCATCGCATATACGTCCGTTAGTGCACGCTTCCGCTCCCTTTTGGGTATGTGGGTTGCGTATATCATGTTCACCGTCCGCACTTGTGGGGGGAAACCCTTCTGTCCTCTATTGTTCGGCGGCCGGGTCTCCTCCTCGTCATCGCTATGCAGCCCCTTGTCATTGTTTTTGGCAGTTAACTTGCCTGCCTGCTTGAACACCCAACAATCCCTGTTGGTGTGATTCGCTGGCTTTTCGGGGGTGCCGTGTATCTGGCACGAGCGATCGAGTATTCGGTCCAAATTGGACGGGCCCGGAGTATTTCTTTTGAATGGCTTTTTCTGCTGACCGGGTTTAGAGCCTCTGAATCTGGCATTGACTGCCGTATCCTTAGTATTATCGCCATTAATGCGGTGCTTGTGCTTGTTGCAACGTGACCTGCCGTTGTTGTCCTTGGTATCCAAATTACCAGGGCTCTTGGTCATGTTGTTACTATGAGCTAGCTAGCTATCCTCTCCCGTGCAGAAGCGGGTCATGAGTGTTGTGAGGGCTGCCATGGATTTCGACTTTTCCTGTCCTAGGTTCCAGGCAAGCCACTCGTCGTGGATGTTATGTTTGAAGGCTGCGAGGGCCTCTGCATCCGGACAGTCGATGATTTGGTTTTTCTTGGTTAGGAACCATGTCCAGAATTGTCTGGCCGATTCTTCTGGCTGCTAAATTATGTGGCTTAGGTCATCGGCGTCTGGTGGGCGCACATAGGTGCCCTGAAAGTTGCCGAGGAATGCGGCTTCCAGATCTTCCCAACAACCAATTGACTCTGCTGGCAAGCTGTTAAGCCAATGCCGAGCTGGTCCTTTAAGCTTGAGTGGGAGGTATTTGATGGCGTGTAGATCATCAACGCGGGCCATGTGGATGTGAAGGAGATAGTCCTTGATCCAGACTGGAGGATCTGTTGTGCCATCGTATGATTCAATGTTTACGGGTTTGAAACCCTCAGGGATTTGATGATCCATTACTTCGTCTGTGAAGCAGAGTGGGTGTGCGGCGCCTCTGTATTGGGCTATGTCACGACGTAGCTCAAATGAGCTTTGTCTACTGTGTTCGGCCCAGTCGTAATTGCCATATCCGGCGTGACGGTTATCATCACGTGTTGTGGGGCGCCCACGCGATCCATAGATCGATCTTGTTTGCCTTGCCTTATCCTCAAGTATATCCCGCAGGTCTGGCGCGTTTTCCTGCGCCTTGGTATTTTTTGAGCGGCATCGGGGTGCGGCTTGAGTGTAGGGCTGAGAGGCCTCTCTGTCGTGGCCACGAAGTGGCCGGTCGGCCGTATTATGCGCTGGTGATGTAGGTTTAGGTGCTTCCTCCTCTAATCGGGGTAGCAGCCTGCGTTTTGGGTAGCTCTTGGGGGGGCGTTCGAGTTCATACTCTTCGGCCGCAAGGACTTCAGTCCATCTGTCGGCTAGCAAGTTTTGGTCAGCTCTAAGCTGTTGCTGCTTTTCCTTGACGCTGCTTGCCATGGCCATAAGCCTGCGTTTGAAAAGCTCTTGTTCGACGGGATCCCCGGGCACGACAAATTCGTCGTCGTCTAGGCTTGCCTCGTCTTCGGAGGGAGGCATGTAATTATCGTCCTCTACCTCTCTGCCTGCCGCTCTCTCATGAGGGCTGGCTTCTCCATCCTCCCGCACTGAATCCTGCTGGAGGGAGTTGTCTTCGGCATTGTCCGGGGTGTTATTGTCTCTCATGCCGGAATCACCATTTTTGCTGTGGCGGGATTTAAAGTGGCGCCACTGATGCCGACGCTTAGGCTGTTTCTTGGAGGGGTCATCCTCCGTTGTTCCATCACCATCCCCATCTTTTGGGATGTCCACCATGTAAATGTCGTATGACGAGGTGGCCTTCCAGTGCCCTGTAGGCGCTGGTTCTTGGTCGTATCTTGCATCATCGTCCATACCGTCGATGTCTTCGGAGTCGAAGTTGAGCATGTCGGTTAAATCATCGACAGTGGCTACGAAGTGGCTGGTGGGTATTGAATTTCTTCGTGTTCGCATCCCAACCTTCCTGACCATAGTCTGGCAAGGCTCTCCTGATAAATAAAGAGACTTTAGTGAGTTTAGGATGTCGCCAAAGGGCGAGTGCTGAAAGATGTCCACGGCGGTGAACTCCATGACCGGCGCCCAATCGCATTCGATTGGCAGGGGCGCGGGAGGTTCAGAGTCCGGAGAGGAGTCCGGCACCTTGGAGTCACGAGCTTCGCAAAGGACAGGGTTGGTGTTCGGCTCAATCACCGCAGAGATCGCAGCCCCCAAGGTGGTGTCCAGCCACCCGTCCTCGATCGGCGCAGTTGGCTCCGAGCTAAAGGTCGGAGCGGACTCTGGTGCGGCCTCCAAGGCATAGTTCGGCGGCAAAGCTAGATCATGCCCATAGTGACAGTGCGCCGCGCTTGGCTGTGGCTCGAACCCATCGAAGATCAAATCTCCGCGGGCGTCCGTCGTGTAGTTTAAACTTCCAAATCTGACCTGATGGACAGGGGCGTAGCTTTCAATCTGCTCCAGATGGCCAAGCGAATTGGCCCGCAGTGCAAAGCCGCCGAATACGAAGATCTGTCCGGGGAGAAAAATCTCACCCAGGACCGCATCGTTGTTGATGATCGAAGGAGCCATCACGCCTAAAGATGACGACATAGAGGAACTCTCAATGAAAGCACCAATGTCGGTGTCAAAACCGGCGGATCTCGGGTAGAGGGTCCCGAACTATGCGTCTAGGCGGATGGTAACAGGAGGCAAGGGACACGATGTTTTTACCCAGGTTCGGGCCCTCTCGATGGAGGTAAAACCCTACTCCTGCTTGATTGATATTGATGATATGGGTAGTAGAAGAGTAGATCTACCACGAGATCAGAGAGGCTAAACCCTAGAAGCTAGCCTATGGTATGATTGTTGTTCGTCCTACGGACTAAAACCCTCAGGTTTATATAGGCACCAAAGAGGGTTAGGGTTACACAGAGTCGGTTACAATGGTAGGAGATCTACATATCCGTATCGCCAAGCTTGCCTTCCACGCCAAGGAAAGTCCCATCCGAACACGGGACGGAGTCTTCAATCTTGTATCTTCATAGTCCAGTAGTCCGGCCGAAGATGATAGTTCGGCTATCCGGACACCCCCTAGTCCGGGACTCCCTCAGGGACCTTTAGCTAACCAATTAAATGTGTCGGTTAACTAATATCAGTATCATATCACAATCATATTTGAACAACTAAGCTATCGAATTCTGAGAGTTGTGTTGTTTAGCTTGAAGGGTGGAGTAATGCTAGTACGACAGAAAGCACCTACGGAGATCATAGTAGAGTAGATAAAAGGGGAAAACCCTAAGCATCAAGAGAAAAATCAGGAAAGTGGAACTAGCTGGACCAGTGGGTGGCGCACATGCTTTTCGAAACGAATATAGGAACATTAGGTGACCAATTAAACGTTCTCTGTTTTAGTGATATGAGCATCATATCAGATTCGTATTTCAACACGTAAGCTTTGGGTTGAGGTCTTGAGGAGCAGTGCTAGCACGACATGAAGCACCTACGATGATGGTAGTGAATATAAAGGGGGGAAACCATAAGCTTTACGAGTATAGTGCCCGTGCCATGGCGGATCTGAAGGTGCAAACCGGACAAAGCTACTTCGCAACCAATGTTTGCTTTCAACTAGCCACTATGATTTGGTACGGACAAGAAATGTACAGTCAACAAATTACGATCTATTTTCCGGGTGAGATCAATAACTTAAGCGCATATGGAATAGTACCACCTCTCTTGCGACGCCGTGTAGGCATATGCTGATACGTTGAGGGTGCTGCGGGTGCGATGGCTGTCGGCGGCGGGGAAGAAGACTTTAGACGGCAGACGGCCGGGTCGGGGGATATATCCTGTTGCCGTGGACGAGGCGGTCGTAGGAGCGGCAACGGGAAGGTGGACGACGGTGCCGATGAAGCGAGAGGAGGCGTTGAAAGGATCCTGGTCCAGCGCCGTGGATGAGAGACGTCCATCTCTTGCAGTGGACGGCGGGGTAGGGGTAGCGGCTCCGGCAAGGTGGAGGATGGGGTGGCGGACGGAGGAGGTTGGCCGTACTGTGGAGGTTGTCATGCCACCGACGGTGTATGAATGGGGAAATGGAGGGGAGGGGGGGGGGGCGATCTCAAACTTTGGGACGCGCTTCTCTGAAATGGAGGAAAGTTACGAACTTATCCCCCATTTAAAATTTCAAACATCACCTTGGTTGTTCTGGTTGCTATGATTATTTTGAAACCCAGAGTTTGAACTGCCGGCACCATGAAAACCTGGACCTGAACCGCCCGACGGACCCTGATTATACCGGAAAAGATCAGAGTTTTTGAACTCCTTCATAATGTTACAATCCTTCAAGAGATGTGTTGTAGGAGCTTCCTTGGCCCCATGCTTTGGACAGGGCTGATTCAACAAACTCTCCAGATTCATCGCCCCGCCGCGCTGGGGCGGTTTACCTTTACGACACTGCACATTAGCGTTAGCGACAAAATCTGAATCCGCTTTACGCTTACCATTATTCCCATGACCTCCTTGGTTGTGCTGCTGCCCCTTTGCACCGCCATTCTTCTTTCCCTTCTCCGGTTTCTCATTATCAGAATCGGGATCCTTGGTATTATCAGAATCGGCATACTTGACCAAAGCTGCCATGAGGGTGCCCATGTCGTTGCAGTGGCGCTTGAGCCGTCCAAACTTCATCTTCAGTGACTTAAACCGGCAATTGCGCTCCAGTGTTATAATTGCTTTACCAGCGTTAATCCGGTCGGACGAGTGCAAAACTTCTGAAACCCGGCGTACCCAATGAGTTGTTGACTCGTTCTCCCCTTGGACACAAGCATCCAGATCCACAGTGGACATGGGCTGTTTGCACGTGTCTTTGAGATTGGATATAAACCGGGCCTTCAACTGATCCCATGACTCGATGGAATTAGCTGGTAGATATTTCAACCAAGTATGGCCCGTTCCTTCCAACATCATCGTGAAGTAATATGCACAGGCCGCTTCATCTACATCCATCATCTCCATTGCCATCTCATAACTCTCTACCCACGCCTCCGGTGGCTGATCCGCCGTGTAATTAGGCACTTTGCATGGACCCTTGAAATATTTGGGCAGACGCACATTATGGAGAGCCGGAATAAGGCACAACACTCCCCAGGAACTGAAGGCAAGCTCGGTGCCTCGGTCAACTAACGCTGCTGGCTGAACCGGGGCGGGTTGATAATGACCCAAAGCGGCATCCCTTCGTGCCCTATCATGATCCACCACATCTTGAGCATTACGATGTCGCACGCTGCTAGACACTTCCGGTTCATCCATACGCCTGCTATAGCTTGGGCTCGGACGAGGTGTTGAATGAATTCTATCCCGGATATATGAATAAGCCTGCTGTTGTACCACAGCGGTTTGAAGAAGGTCTCTCGCCCGCCGCGTTTCAATTGCTGCTATTGAATCGCCCTCCATCGGAATGGCTGTCAGGCCTGATGCTGCAGCAATCATGTTATCCAGAGGGCTCGAGAAGTGACCCGGTGGTGTAGACACGTATTGCGGCAGGTTATCTGTTCGTCAGGGTGACTCTATTATCCGTAGTTGATTCGGAGCTGTTCTAGGCGCATCGGTCTGGTTTGCAGCTGTCGGATTGCTCGGCCCAACACCTGGTGCTTGAAAGAGATTCAATCCTTCGTAGACCGGTGGCAGACGAGACCGGTACTTCCTTCGCATCACATCCTCTGATGCGGTCCGATCCAACATGAGTTGGTAATTCTGCGCCTGTATCTGCTGTGACTGGGCATCCAAAGCGGCCCGTTCTTCAGCCATCCTAGCTTCCTCCGTTGCCAGGTCCTCCTTAGCTTGTGTTATCTGGTCCTTCAGCTTCGCAATGTCCGCATTGTGCTGATACCGTGTCTCCAGGGTGACTATAGTGGTTAACAAGGTTGCCCAGGCATCCATCAAGCCAGAGAGAACTTGAGCCGGTCGGCGCACCGGGACCCCTGCCGCGCCTGCTGATCCGGTATTCATTGCTGCTGTAGATGAAGACTGCAAAGTGGGCTGTGTTCCGGCCATGTAAACAGCAACCCGGCTTGGCGGTTCAAGGAGGTCCAGAATACTGTTACCATCAGAATATCCTTCAAACACACCATTGTGAATCTGGTACAAGGACTCGGTTTCACTAGTGGATGACTCGCCGTCGGAATATACGGCCGTCTCGCCTTCAGACACCGGTTCAGATCCGATCCAATGGACACATCCTACGAACGCACGCTTCACGGTGGGCTTAACTCGGGCTGGACTCACACGCTGAGCCGTCTCGACAAGGTCGGTGCAGATGTCCGGCTCAGGGCCCGGTTCGCCAATATTGCCGATGAAGACATGAATTCCGCCAAAGGGGACCCGGTACCCGTACTCGATTGAGCCGGCCTCGAGGCCCCATCCTTTGTCGTCGATGTAGAGCTTGCCGCGACGACTCTTGGTCATCCGGCCGACCACGTACCCCTTGAGTCCTTCAAAGCTTCCCTTCAAGAACTTGAAACCATCGTGCGATAGCCCCACAGTGGGCGCCAACTGTCGTGGAATTAACATGTCAGATGTCCTCATGAAAGGACTTAGTCGTGGAGCCATTGCAACGGGTTAGCTTGAAGGGGTTAAACCAGACAAGGGACACGAGAGTTTATACTAGTTCGGCCCCTTCGATGAAGGTAAAAGCCTACATCTAGTTGTGATGGGATTAATTGGGTTTCGATGATCAGGGAGCAAATGCGCTTGCCTGAGTCTCGAGTTGTTGCTTGTTGTTCCTGAACCGCCGCGGGGTCGTCCCTTTATATACACAAGTTGACGCCCGGCCGGTTTACACAGCCCCGAAGCCGACTCATACAAAGTGTTCGGTTCGGTCTCTCCTTCCCTAACTTACATTACAAGTTACATAGTCATGGCGGTTTACCACTATGGGCCCTAATCCGCTTTTGGGCTTCAGGCCTCTAAGCTTGTTTAATAACTTCACCATCTTCTGAATCTTCATGGGCTTTGGCATAGTCGAGGGTGAACCGGGCCCTCCTGGCCGGTTTACGCTCAGTAGCTATATTTCCAACAGTCCCTGATTGTTTCTTTTGAACGACTTTTTCCGCTGACCGAATTTGCATCCGCTTAATCCGGCATTGACTGTCGTGTCTTCAGTGTTGTCGCCGTTGTTCCGTCGCTTATGTCTGTTGCGCTGTGGCTTGCCGTTATTGTCGCGGACATCCGAGGTGCCGGAATGTGGCGTGGTGTTGTTGCTAGCCAACCAGTTGTCCTCGCCCGCGCAAAAGCGGGTCATCAGTGTCGTTAGGGACACCATGGACTTTGGTTTTTCCTGGCCGAGGTGTCGGGCGAGCCACTCGTCGCGGATATTATGCTTAAAGGCCGTCAGGGCTTCGGTGTCCGGACAGTCGACTATTTGGTTCTTTTTAGTTAGGAACCGAGTCCAGAATTTCCTGGCTAACTCTCCGGGCTGTTGAGTAATGTGGCTCCAGTCATCGACGTTCGATGGTCGCACGTATGTTCCCTGGAATTTGTCGAGGAACGCGTCTTCCAGGTTTTCCCAACTGCCAATGGAATGTGCCGGCAGGCTGTTTAGCCAGTGCCGTGCAGGTCCTTTGAGTTCAAGGGGAAGATATTTGATGGCGTGTAGATTGTCTCCGCGGGCCATGTGAATGTGGAGAAGGAAATCTTTGATCCATACTGCGGGGTCTGTTGTGCCATCGTATGATTTGATGTTTACGGGTTTGAACCCTTCTGGGAATTCATGATCCATCACTTCGTCAGTGAAGTAGAGGGGGTGTGCGGCGCCTCTATGCCGGGCTATGTGGCTACGCAATTCGAATGAGTCTGGGTGGCTGTATTCGGCCTGGCCGGACTTGTTCATAGTGTATCCAGCGTGACGATCATTGTCGCGTGTTTGGGAGCGCCCCCGCGATCCATAGATCGATCCTGGCTATCCTGCTTTGTTTTCCAGTATATCTTGCAGGTCTTGCCTATTGCCCTGGGCCGTAGTGTATTAGCGTGGGGGTGCGGGCTGGTATTCGGGATGGTATGCCGTTTTATCCCGGCCATGAGGTGTCCGGTCAGCCATCTGGCGCTCAAGTACGTATTCCTCAGCTGCCAGGACTTCAGTCCATCTGTCTGTGAGCAAGTCTTGATCAGCTTGGAGCGGCAGCTTCTTTTTCAGGCTCCTCGCGGTGGCTGTAAACCGGCGCTTGAAGCGCTCCTGCTCCACGGGGTCCTCACGCACGCCGAACTCGTCGTCGCCGAGGCTAATCTCGTCTTCGGAGGGGGGGCCTGTAGTTGTCCTCCTCCGGATATCCTTCCGTCGCCTGTTCGTCTGGGCTGACCTGCCCGTCTTCATGCTCGGCCTCCTCGAAGGCAGGCTGATCAGGGTTGTATTCATCTTCGGCACCATCCAGATTGTTTTCGTCTCCTGTGCTGGTATTGTTGTGGCGGGGCTTGGAGCGGCGCCGACGACGCCCATGCTTTGCTTTCTTCCCTGAGTGGTTATCCTTCGCTGCCTCATCGCCATTGGTTTCCTTTGGAGTGTCCACCATATTTATATATATATATATCATATGAGGAGGTGGATGTCCACCGCCCCGTGAGCGGTGGTTCCTGTTCTTCTACTGCATCGTCGTCCATACAGTCGATGTCTTCGGAGTCGAAGTCAAGCACGTTGGTTAAATCATCGACCGTGGCAATGAAGTGGGTGGTGAGTGGGCAACGAATTCCTTCGTCGCCTGCTTCCCACTTAAGCCGGACATAGTTCGGCCAAGAGTCTCTTGACAAAGAGAGAGATTTTAACGAGTTCAGCACGTCGCCAAAGGGTGAGTGCTGGAAGATATCCATTGTGGTGAACTCCATTACCAGAGCCCAACCAGGTTCGGCGGGCTCGGGAGCGAGCGGACTGGAACCTACAGCCGGATACGAGTCCGGGGGTCCGGTGTCACAGGCTTCTTTGGGTGTGAGGCCTGTGTTCGGCTCTACTGCCGATGGGTGTGCGGCCTGCGGGGTGGGGTCCATCCACCCGTCCTCGGGCAACTCAATCTGCTCCGGATTTAGGTCCGGGGCTCCTGTAGGGGCGATATCCCAATCATTGTCCGACAGCAGGTCTAAGCAGTGCTCATCGTGATTGTCTGGCGCTCCTGGCGCAGGCCCAAACCCGTCGAAGATCAAGTCTCCGCGGATATCGGTCGTGTAGTTCAGGTTTTCGAACCTGACCTGGTGGCCAGGGGCGTAGCTGTCGATCTGCTCTAGTTGGCCAAGCGAATTGGCCCTCAGTGCGAAGCCGCCGAACATGAAGGTCTGTCCGGGGAGAAAAGTCTCACCCTGAACCGTGCTGTTGACGATTGAAGGAGCCATCAAGCCATGCAGCGACGACACAGAGGAACTCTCAATGAAAGCACCAATGTCGGTGTCAAAACCGGCGGATGTCGGGTAGGGGGTCCCGATCTGTGCATCTTAGGCTAATGGTAACAGGAGGCAAGGGACACAATGTTTACCCAGGTTCGGGCCCTCTCGATGGAGGTAAAACCCTACTTCCTGCTTGATTGATATTGATGATATGAGTAGTACAAGAGTTGATCTACCACGAGACCGTAGAGGCTAAACCCTAGAAGCTAGCCTATGATGATTATGATTCTGTCTCTAAGGACTAAAACCCTCCGGTTTATATAGACACCGGAGAGGGCTAGGGTTTACATGGAGTCGGTTACAAGGAAGGAAATATAATATCTGGATTGCCAAGCTTGTCTTCCATGCAAAAGAGAGTCCCATCCGGACACGAGACGGAGTCTTGAGTCTTTGTGGTCCAACAGTCCGGCCAAAGTATATAGTCCGGCTGTCCGGATACCCCCTAATCCAGGACTCCATCAGACGTATCATGGACCTGCAAAGAAAATGCGAAAAAATGTTTGTGTGCCTCGGAGCGGTAGAGCCGCATTGTGGGGCCTAACCTAGCTTTGCCTCCGCCTACCGCCGGGGTAGTTGATTGAGCTCTTGACGAGCTGGGCTATCCTGTTGCGTAATAGTTCGGACTCTTTTGACGGTGTCCGGAAGTCTGGCTGTCGACTGAAGGTTCGATTGAAAGATATCACTCTGTGCTTCTACTGCTAAGGCGACAGTGTGCTCTTCGGCACGATGGAGCGTTCAGCTTTGCCATTAACTGTTATGACGCCGCGTGGACCTGGCATCTTGAGCTTAAGATATGCATAATGTGGCACCGCGTTGTATCGAGAAAATGCGGTTCGTCCGAGCAATGCATGATAGCTGTTGCAAAAAGGGACGATGTCAAAGATTAACTCTTCGTTGCGGTAATTATCTAGGTGTCCGAAGACTACCTCTAGAGTGACAGAGCCTGTACAGCGGGCCTCCACACCTGGTATAACACCTTCAAAGGTGGTTTTAGTGGGTTTGATCTTTGAAGGATCGATGTCCATCTCGCGCACTCTATCATGATACAACAGGTTCAAACTGCTGCCTCCGTCCATAAGGACTCGTGTGAGGTGCAATCTGTCAATTATTGGGTCAAGGACTAGTGCAGCTGAGCCGCCCTGATGGATATTGGCCGGACAATCCTTGCGGTCAAAGGTGATCGGTCCGTACGACCATGGGTTGAACTTTGGGGCGACTGGCTCCATCGCGTAGACGTCCCTTAGTGTGCGCCTCAGCTCTTGCTTGGGAATATGGGTGGCATTTATCATATTCACCGTTTTAATTTGTGGGGGAAACTTATTTGCCCTCCTGTGTTCGGTGGCTGGGGCTCCCCATCGTCGTCATCGCTTTGCGACCCCTTCTCCTAGTTTTCGGCACCTGACTTGCCGGCTTGTTTGAAGACCCAGCATTCTCTGTTGGTATGATTGGCTGGTGTTCCTGGGGTGCCGTGAATTTGGCATGGATGGTCGAGTATACGGTCCAAACTGGACGTGCCTAGACTGTTTCTTTTGAATTGTTTCTTCCTTTGATTGTTATTAGAGCCGCTGAATCCGGCATTGACGGTCGTGTCTTTAGCGTTGTCACCATTATTTCGACGCTTGTGTTTGTTGCGTCGGGACTTGCCGTTGTTATCTCCTGGTTCAGAAGTGCCAGGATTTCTTGATGTGCTATTGCTACGAGCCAACCAGCTATCCTCGCCCGCACAAAAGCGGGTCATGAGTGTCATATGGGCTGCCATGGACTTCAGCTTTTCTTGGACAAGGTGTCGAGCAAGCCACTCATCATGGATGTTATGCTTAAAGGCCGCTAGGGCTTCGGCATCCGGACAGTCGACAATTTGGTTCTCTTTAGTTAGGAACCAAGTCCAGAATTTCCTGGCTGACTCTCCGGGCTGTTGGGTTATGTGACTTAAGTCATCAGCGTCCGGTGGTCGCACATAAGTGCCTTGGAAGTTGTCTAGGAATGCGTCTTCCAGGTTCTCCCAACTGCCAATGGAATTTGCGGGCAGACTATTTAGCCAATGCCGAGCTGGTCCCTTGAGTTTTAGTGGGAGGTACTTGATGGCATGTAGATCATCACCGCGGGCCATGTGAATGTGAAGAAGGAAATCTTCAATCCATACCACGGGGTCCGTTGTCCCATCATATGGTTCGATGTTCACGGATTTAAACCCTTCTGGGAATTCATGCTCCATTACTTCGTCAGCGAAGCATAGGGGTGTGTGGCACCTCTATGCCGGGCTACATCACGACGCAGTTCGGATGAGTCTGGTCTGCTGTATTCGGCCCGGCCAGATTTGTATTTAGTATATCCGGCGTGGTGGTCATCGTCACGCGTTAGGGCGCACCCCCGCGATCCGTAGATCGATCTTGACTATCCTACTTTGTTTTCCAATTCGCCTCGTAGGTCCGGGACATCGTGTTTTTATTTGTTCGGCGACATGGTGCAGGCTGTTGTTCCAGATGATACGCCGCTTTGTCTCGGCCACGAGGTGGTCGGTCAGCCGCATCCAGCGCTGGTAGTATAGGCTCTAGTGCCTCGTCCTCGAATTGAGGTAACAACCTCCGCCTCGGGTAACTTTTTGGTTGGGCGCTCGACTCCGTATTCCTTGGCCGCCAGGACCTCCGTCCATCTGTCAGTGAGCAGATCTTGATCAGCTTGAAGCTGCTGCTGTTTTTTCTTTAGGCTCTTTGAAGTGGCTATAAGCTGGCGCTTAAAGCGCTCCGGCTCGACGGGATCCTCGGGCACGATAAATTCTTCTTCGCCGTGGCTCACGTTGTCTTCGGACAGGGGCACGTAATTGTCATCCTCTGAGTCTTCATCCATTGCCTGTTCATCAGGGCTAGCTTGACGGTCTTCCCGTCCGGCCTGCTCAAAGCTTGGCTGGGCGAGATTGTTTTCGTCTTCGGCATCATCCAGAGTGCTATTGTCTCTTGTGCCGGTATCACTGTTTTTGCTATGGTAGGGTTTAGAGCGGCGCCGCTGACG
This sequence comes from Triticum dicoccoides, assembly GCF_002162155.2. NCBI lineage: Eukaryota > Viridiplantae > Streptophyta > Magnoliopsida > Poales > Poaceae > Triticum > Triticum dicoccoides. The sequence continues at coordinate 18,361,729 of NC_041383.1, forward strand.
TCGGTGCTTAGGTTGCTTCTCAAGAGGATCACTCTCCATTGCATCCTTTTGATCCTCGCCATTGACTTCTTTGGGTGTGTCCACCATATATATGTCGTATGATGAGGTGGCTGTCCAGCGCCCTGTGGGCGGTGGTTCCCGTTCTTCTCCGGCATCGTCGTCCATACCGTCGATGTCTTCGGAGTCAAAATCAAGCATGTCGGTTAAGTCGTCGACAATGGCTATTAAGTGGGTGGTGGGTGGGTGATGAGCTCCTTCATCGTCAGCTTCCCACCCTCGCCGGACATAGTTCGGCCAAGAGTCTCCTGACAGGGAGAGAGATTTTAACGAGTCTAGCACGTCACCCAAAGGCGAGTATTGAAAGATATCCGCGGAGCTAAACTCCATGATCGGTGCACAGTTAGATCCGATGGGCACGGATGCACGCGGTTCGGAGCCTATATGGCCGGAGACAAGTCTGAGGGTCCGATGACACAGACCTCATTGGAAGTGAAATCCATTTTCGGCTCTATCGCCGCTGCGTGTGCGGCTTCCGTGGCGGGGTCCATCCTCCTGTCCTCAGATGGAACGATCTACACTGGATTTAAAGCCAGGGAAGATGCAGGTGTGATCTCCTGAACACCGTCCGATGGCAGATCTAGGTCATGCTCGTCGCGGCTGTAGGGTGCACCTGTCATGGGCTCGAATCCGTCGAAGATCAAGTCTCTGCGGATGTCGGTAGTGTAATTCAGGCTTCCAAACCTGACCTGATGGCCAGGGGCGTAGCTATCGATCTTCTCCAGATGGCCAAGCGAGTTGGCCCGAAGTGTGAAGCCGCCGAATACGAAGATCTGTCCGGGGAGGAAAACCTCACCCTGGACCGCATCGTTGTAGATGATTGAAGGAGCCATCAAGCCTTATGGTGACGACACCACAGAACTCTCAATGAAAGCACCAATGTTGGTGTCAAAACAGGCGGATCTCGGGTAGAGGGTCCCGAACTGTGTGTCTAAGGCTAATGGTAATAGGAGGCGGGGGACACGATGTTTACCCAGGTTCCGGCCCTCTCTATGGAGGTATACCCTACTTCCTGATTGATTGATCTTGATGATATGAGTATTACAAGAGTTGATCTACCACGAGATCATAGAGGCTAAACCCTAGAAGCTAGCCTATGATTCTAATTGTTGTTGTCCTACGGACTAAACCCTCCGGTTTATATAAACACTGAAGGGGGCTACGGTTACACAAAGTCAGTTACAGAGAAGGAAATCTACATATTCGAATTGCCAAGCTTGCCTTCCATGCAAAGGAGAGTCCCACCCGGACACGGGACGAAGTCTTCAATCTTGTATTTTCATAGTCCAGTAGTCCGGCATAAGCATATAGTCCCACTGTCCGAGGACCCCCTTATCCAAGACTCCCTCACCGGCGGCATCCTCTTCGTATGTGGGAGTTCAATCCGGAAATTCCACGGACCCTTCAACACTTCTCCGGCACAATGCTCAGAGGGATGTGGAATTTATTCTTCGGCGCACAAAGACAGTGGCCGGATACTACAGAAGACCTTGGTCTTGATAGCAATCATCTGGATACTCCAGTAAGTACTTGACTCCCGAACACGGTTTAGTCAAATTATTCATAACAATGTACTGATAAAACTCCACTCGGCCAGGGCTGGTTAAAGAATGCGGAGAGAATTAGGTGTTCGGCTCCACTTCCCGAAGATTCTGCTGATCCGGTACTAACAAGGATGCTGGCTCCAGCACCATATCAAATGTCGGCGGGGGAAGATAAGGAGGAGAGCGAAGAGGCCCAAGGCGTCCTCCATTCTGGAGGCACACCAGGCAATTTGTCCGGGGAGATTGGAATTTCCACTTCCAAAGGTGGAAGGGAAGGGCGAACTGACATCCCTTCTCCTCATGGGAAGAAAAGGGCCGCCTCCGAAGAGTCAAAGAGAGGAGCTTATAAGAGGGGGAAGGTATCCCGGTCAGGGGGTGACATTGACATGTAGTCACTCCGCAAATATAGTCCCTTAGCCGAATCGTAAGTAAACCAGGGTGTTTTTAAACATGTCCCGTTCTTTCTTGGTCGTGAGGGTAACATTTAAAATATATGTTTGTTGTCCGGTACGCAGCCCTCCTCAACAGTCCTCCTCTTCGGGGGGTCTTCTTCCGGAGATGATGGAGAGCGAGACGCCTCCATAAATATCCCTGCCTGATAAGGCAAACGACACCGAGGTGTCGTCTCGGAGGATCTTTCCTAATCAACGAGTGGCACAAGGGGTAGTGAAGACCGGGACCGAAGGTAATACTTCGGCCGCCCAGGGTCCGGGGTGTGCGGCCCCTACGGGGAACAAGAAGAGTCCCGGACTATCCAATGTCCGAGGGACGTTGCGACCTGTTCCGGATTCGGAGGCGCCAGATACATTGATGGACATGTTGCAGCATGCGTCCGTCTCAGAGGAGCATCATACCTTGATGGGTATGGTGGTTGAAAGAATTCGGTCCGCGAAAAGCGGATTGAATGAAGCCTGCATGATCCTACTAAGAGGTGTCAAGGTACATAGTGTAATTTATAAATGTAAATTGCACTTGTGTATAGATAGTAGCCCCTGAGACTCTCGTTGGCATCCATAGGGAGGCGATCAGAGGATCAAAAATATATGCCCAGGAAATGATCTGACTAATTGGAACACATGCCGTTACATCCGTGGCCACTGCCCAAGCTACAGAGGTAGCCCATCCGAAGCAGAAAGTTGATGTAGCGGATGATGACATCATGCTTATTAACAGGCGGCTCGACGAGGCACAAGGTATGTCTTTGGGGCACTCAATACATGCTAGTATTATAAAATGAGTGTGATACTGAGAATTTGTATCTGCATAACTGCAGATAGTGCCGCCGCAGTTGAAACCCTTTGGGCGAAACTTGCCCGGGCCAAGGAGAAAGCCAGGATGAGTAATGCGGCTGCCAAAAAGGTAGTCGTCGAATTAAAGGCCGAGCACACTGCTCGGCGTCAGTGCGAGAAGAGAATATCTACTATGGCACTTGAGCTGAAGGATGCCACTAGCCGATGTCAAGTTCTTGAGAAAGATAACAAAGCCAAAGCGGCCGCTCTTGATAAGGCCTTAAAAGAGGCGAAGGAAGCCCGGTCCGAGTCTAGAGCAGCTCGGGAGGAGATCCGACAAGCTGGGGAGATCGCAGCTGGTAAGACCTTTTTATTGCAAACTAAGTTTGGCGATCAGAAGTATGTGCTGCTTAATCAACTGTGGAGTTCTCCAGACGCCTTTATGGACCTGCCGAAGAGTGTTGCCGAAGCGAATCAGTTTTTCTACGCACAAGAAGGACATGTGATTGAAAAGCTATTCTGGTCACAATTTGACTTGCCAAAGCGTCCACTGTTAAATGAACAGATTGCCCAGTGGACCGAGCTCCACAAGATATCCGGAACTTCCATGAAGGACATCATATCCCGGTTGTGGCCGACTGAACCAATTCCAAATAGTTATTTCCGTTTGGTGCGACAACTTGTTAATGCAGTTCCGCGTATCAACGTTGTGAAGCGGTCAACATGCATACAAGGTGCACGGATGGCCCTTGCCCGTGTCTAGATGTATTGGGCGAAGATGAAGGCCACCAATATTGCGGTGCAGAGTCCACCCGAAGGCAAGGACCCTAACATGCCAGAGCATTACTTTGAAGATGTCCTAGAAGGTGCCCTCTTAATAGAGGGTCAGTGCTCAAAAGATATTATGTTCAAGTGAATTGTATCGAAATTGTAATAACACTATTATGATATATTTAAGGCTACGTTTTTATACTTTTTGCCCAAAAAGTTTTGGTGCCTCCTGTGCGGCCATCTTTTTTATATAATCTAAAAGTTTGTAGTCATTGGCTTCAGCCCCCTCGCGTATAACGTGGAGGTGTTCAGAAAAGCACTTGATCACACTTGAGCCAACGTCTTGGTCCATTAAGGAGGTGTTAGTGCTGCGAACTAGGCAGTCAGACTATAGGGCTTTAACACTTTCGCTTAGCCATAGGAGTTTGACGGTGGGGCTACTATATAGCCCCTGGTATGTCCGCGGTTATCCGAATGCAGTGCGTTTACATAAGTGACCGGAAAAATGGTCCTTCGTTAATGCGGAAGGAATCATGAAGATTCCTCTTAGTCATCGAGTGGTTGACCAGCTCTTGCCGCATCATGACAGTCAGTTTTTGGCTTTCTCTACTGAGGTGCTCATCTGAATGAACCAGGACACAATTGCAGTAGTTCTCCCTTTACTACCCTAGCAGATATAGCGAAACGTAAGGTAGTAAGCACAGGAGATGGGAAACCCAACTATTGACCAAATACATGATTCGGAGCTGATGCATATAAGGCCAAACTCGCAACGCCGAACACTCCCTGTAGGTCTTCGGACTTTACAATATACACCGGGCTGAATACAGCCCCTGGTGATAGAACCTGGTACCAAGGCACGTATGGCAATCCGACGTGGGGAAAGAGCGCAGGTGGTGAGAGCATAAATCTCAAAACACAATACGAACCAAGCTGCTTCTATAACATCCACTTTAGTACAGCGAGCCATATATTTACAGGTAATGCCGATATCTTTCTTGGACATTTTACATGCCAAGAAAGTATAAACCAAAAGAGATAAAAAAGGTTTACACAGGATCTTAATCTAAAAAAGAAACCTTAATGCGGGGCCCTGCTGCACGTCTGCGCCTTTTTCTCCGTTGTGAAGTGTCATTGAAGGGTATAATGTGATGGTCGTCTGTAAGAAGGAGAAAAAATCAAGTAAAAGAATCTGGTGTGGCCATAAGCAAAACTGGTTCATTTTAATGAACCGTGAAATATAACTTCTGGAGTCCGAATAGGGTCAAGCCGAACTATGGACTTTTTGTGTGCTGTGTGCCCCCGTCGCCACCCAAGGGGTTTTGAGTGTATATTTATGTATACGTGACACTTGTGCTATCTCCTTATGGGCGGTCGATGGGGGCGTAGCTTCTAATCGAGCTCGGGTTTATCTGAGCTTACACACTGAGGTGTCCGCGGTCTTGACGACATATGAGCTGTTCGGTTTTAGTAGGCCGTTTTGTGCTACAACTGCTAGAGCTGCCGTGTATTCTTCTGTACAAAGACGGCGCTCTGTATTTCCACTGACCGTAATGACGCCACGTGGTCCAGGCATTTTGAGTTTTAGATAAGCATAATGCGGGACTACGTTAAAACGGGCGAAAGCCATTCTTCCAAGTAGTGCATGATAGCCAGTTCGGAACGGAGCTATGCCGAAAGTTAGTTCTTCACTTCGAAAGTTGTCGAGAGAACCGAATACAACATCCAATGGTAGAGAGGCCATGCAGTGGGCTTCCACACCCGGTATAACTCCTTTAAAGGTAGTGTTGCTTGGCTTGACTCTTGACGGGTCTATCCCCATCTTGCGGACAGTGTCCTGATATATCAGATTGAGACTGTTGCTGTTGTCCATAAGGACTCGAGTGAGGTGGTATCCGTCAATTATTGGGTCGAGCACTAAGGCAGTCGAACCCCCGCGACGGAAACTAGTCGCACTACAAGAAATTTGTTAATCCATGACGGATTTTTTTGACGATCCTATATCCATCACCGATTATGACAGTTTACACCCATCCGTCACCCATACCGTCACCGACTAGTAAGCCGCGTGTGGGCTGAAAAACAGTAGGCCCTTGCTGACGGACGTCGGGCTACCGTCACAGAAACTGTCACGAATCAAACAAGTGGGCTTAGTTGGGCCTACCATTTTTTTCCATATACACCATTCCAGACCATCATGGGTTGTGCTGATGCTGATGTGGTGTAGATGCCCCTTCTTTGGCCCACATGTCGGTTGGACCATACGTGTTTCTCTAAAAAACAAAACAGTGAGGATGCATGGGTGCCATTGTATGCCCCACATGACAGTAAAAAAACAAGTTACCGATTTAGTGTGTCGCCGTCTGCTACGTCTTGAGCTTGCATTGGTTTTCCTCGAAGAGGAGAGGGTGATGCAGCAATAGTAGCGTAAGGATTTCCCTCAGTTTTTGAGAACCAAGGTATCAATCCAGTAGGATGCTCCTCAAAAGTCCCACGCACCTACACAAACAAACTGAGAACTCGCAACCAACACGATAAAGGGGTTGTCAATCCCTTCACGGCCACTTGCGAAAGTGAGATCTAATAAAGATAGTAAGATAAGATAAATATATTTTTGGTATTTTATAATATAGATGCAAAAAGTAAAGATGCAAATAAAAGTAGATTGGAAGCAAATATGATAAGAGATAGACCCGGGGGCCATAGGTTTCACTAGTGGCTTCTCTCAAGATAGCATAAGTATTACAGTGGGTGAGCAAATTACTGTCGAGCAATTGATAGAAAAGCAAATAGTTATGAGATTATCTAGGCATGATCATGTATATAGGCATCACGTCCATAACAAGTAGACCGACTCCTGCCTGCATCTACTACTATTACTCCACACATCGACCGACTCTTACCTGCATCTAGAGTATTAAGTTCATAAGAACAGAGTAACGCATTAAGCAAGATGACATGATGTACAGGGACAAACTCAAGCAATATGATATAAACCCCATCTTGTTATCCTCGATGGCAACAATACAATACGTGCCTTGCAACCCTTTCTGTCACTGGGTAAGGACACCGCAAGATTGAACCCAAAGCTAAGCACTTCTCCCATGGCAAGAAAGATCAATCTAGTAGGCCAAACCAAACTGATAATTCAAATAGACTTGCAAAGATAACTCAATCATACATAAAAGAATTCAGAGAAGATTCAAATATTATTCATAGATAAACTTGATCATAAACCCACAATTCATCGGATCTCGACAAACACACTGCAAAAAGAGTTTACATCGAATAGATCTCCAAAAGAGAGGGGAGAACATTGTATTGAGATCCAAAAAGAGACAAGAAGCCATCTAGCTAATAACTATGGACCCGTAGGTCTGTGGTAAACTACTCACAACTCATCAGAGGGGCAAAGATGTTGATGTAGAGGCCCTCCATGGTCGATTCCCCCTCCGGCAGAACACCGGCGAAGGCTCCAAAATGGAATCTCGCAGATACAGAAGGTTACGATGGTGGAAGTTGTGTTTCTCCCTGGATGTTTTCGGGGTACATAGGTATATATAGGAGGAAGTACGTCGGTGGCCGCCCGAGGGGCCCATGAGACAGGGGGCGCGCCCTACAGGGGGGGGCGCCCTCCTATCTCGTGGGAGCCTCGGCTGCTTCTTGACTTGCACTCCAAGTCCTCCGTATCATGTTTGTTCCAAAAATCACGCTCCTGAAGGTTTCATTGCGTTTGGACTCCGTTTGATATTCCTTTTTTCGAAATACTGAAATAGGCAAAAAAACAGCAATATGGGCTGGGCCTCCGGTTAGTAGGTTAGCCACAAAAATGATATAAATGTGTAAAATAAAGCCCATAAACATCAAAAAGGGATAATATAATAGCATGGAACAATAAAAAATTATAGATACGTTGGAGACGTATCACCGTCCAGATCGAGGGCCGTCGCCGCGGCGCCGCTAGTGCCACCGACGGCTGCCCGAGCGAGGGTGGTCCGGCGGGGTGATCTATCTCGGCGTCATCTTCAGGATCCCGTAGGCCTCCCGCCTCGCCGTCGCCTGCCCTTGCTGCGCCAACGAGCCAGCCTCCGCCCGGCATTGCCGCGCCACGATCTAGCCGCCGCCCGCCATTACCGCACTGACGAGCAGCCGCCGCCCGCCATTGCTGCACCGGACACTCCCCCGTTCTTCCCCACATCAACGTCAACCAGGAGCGAGCGGTATGTCTTCTACAGAAATCATCTCTCTCCTACTGAATTTGTTGATTAAATATTGTGATTTTCAAGCGGAGGTGAAGCAAGTATGCATATACAGAGATAATTTAAGATGGATTTCCCATCCTTAATATTGCTATTCCAGTGGATCTAGGATAACAGTGCTTGGCCAAATGATTTAAATGTATGCATAGATTAAAAGTTGGGGTTGTGTTGTGTTTTAATATCCAGATCTTGTATACCATGTGATCCGAAATCCCAGTTACCTTGCATAATCTGCAAGTGATTTATGCATGCTTAAGCTTGGTGTTTTGTTGGCAGAATTTGCCCAGAATCTGATCCTTCCCTAAGTACAGGACATGCTGCTTCTATTGGTACAAAATGCCCAAAATCTGATCCTGCCTTAAATCCTTAATACTTGTGACTACCTGGTTGCCGTTATTTTGTTAGTTCTGTTGTGCAGAAGAGATTGGCTACAGGCAGCTCCTTCTATTATAACTTGTTGCTATTTTATTTATCTGACCATTAAAAGTCTTCACTTATGGTTGTATGTTATTTCCATCTTTGCTAGTAAACATGTTGCCTGTCTAGAGTGATAATTCTGATCCATATGCCCCTTGTAATATTGGGATTACTTGTAAGTTGTTCTAGTCATGTCTCTTCAGTGATGATATATCTTTGATTCTTTTTCTCCAATGAGATGGATAGATGTTGGATTCATCGTACATTGTTTTCCCATGAGTACATCGGAGGTGTCAAAGAATTAATGAACTTCATTCAAGATAAATTCAGCGAAGATGAGAAAATACTCTGCCCATGTAGAAATTGCCTTAATCATAAACACCAACATCAGACCGTTGTGAACACACACATATTGATGTATGGCATGGAAAGTACATACACTCGCTGGATATATCATGGAGAAGACTTTGATGTTGATGTGATTGAAGAACCTGTTCATGTGCATGACACCGCCGATGGTAACAATGGTGCTGATCGATTTGAGGAGATGTTTGGAGACCTACGCATAGCAGTAGAACAAGCTGAAAGTGAAACTAAAAATACTTTTGAGCATGAGTCATTTTTGAAGAACGTGTTGAAAGAGGCAAAGCAACAACTTTATCATGGTCGTACCAAGTTTTCGAGGTTCTCCTTTGTGGTAAAGCTTCTTCATTTGAAGTCATACCATAGGATCACAAATAGTGCATTTACTGATATATTGAAGACATTGGCTGAAGCATTCCCTAAACCTAATACACTCCCAAAATACAACGAGGAAGCAAAGAACCTTCTGAAGGAATTAGGCCTTGGGTATTTTTCTATACATGTGTGCTTTAATAATTGAATTTTGTTCAGGAAGCAATATGCCAATCATGACACTTGCCCAGTTTGTGGCCTATCAAGGTTGAAAGACCCTGCTAGAAATAAGATTCCATAGAAAGTGTTGAGGCATTTTCCATTGGTGCCTAGGCCGACGAGGATGTTTCTTTCCAAAAAAGGAGCAGAAGAAGCACAATGGCACAAGCTAAAGAGGCAGCCCAGTGAGAAGGAATTGAGTCATCCGGTTGATGGTGATTGTCGGTGTCAAAACCGGCGGATCTCAGGTAGGGGGTCCCGAACTGTGCGTCTAGGCGGATGGTAACAGGAGACAAGGGACACGATATTTTTACCCAGGTTCGGGCCCTCTCGATGGAGGTAAAACCCTACTCCTGCTTGATTGATATTGATGATATGGGTAGTACAAGAGTAGATCTACCACGAGATCAAGGAGGCTAAACCCTAGAAGCTAGCCTATGGTATGATTGTTGTTCGTCCTACGGACTAAAACCCTCCGGTTTATATAGACATCAGAGAGGGCTAGGGTTACACAGAGTCGGTTACAGTGGTAGGAGATCTACATATCCGTATTGCCAAGCTTGCCTTCCACTCCAAGGAAAGTCCCATCCGGACACGGGACGAAGTTTTCAATCTTGTATCTTCATAGTCTTGGAGTCCGGCCAATGATGATAGTTCGGCTATCCGGACACCCCCTAGTCCAGGACTCCCTCAGTAGCCCCTAAACCAGGCTTCAATGACGACGAGTCCGGCGAGCATATCGTCTTCCGCATTGCAAGGCGAGTTCCACCTCCGAATAATTCATAGAAGATTGCGAACACCAGGATAGTGTCCAGCTCTGCAAAATAAATTCCACATACCACCTTAGAGAGAATAATATTTACACAATTCAATCTGCTGACGTATTTTGTGGCATGACATCACACCACGGCCAAGCCTTTACTCGAATCGTTTTTATTGTTCCACCTCAGCGTGTTTAGCGAAGCGGTTTCCTTGGCACGTCTTGTCAAAGCAGAGATCGTGTCCTCTTATTACGGGATTCTCATCAATACGGATGTGGGTAACCCAACCGCGCCTGTTGGCATGCACCCTCCATCGAAGGCGAGTCCCAAACGGTTACGGGGACGGCTCTTGGTATTCAACCCCTTTATAACGAGACCAAGGCCTGTTCTTTTTCTTCAATATTCAATCGAATCCGCCCCTCGCCCTGAGTTCCAACACCGAAAGCTCTAGATTCAAGCGCTTCGGACCTTCGACAATGTCTGGCTCCGACCTATAGGGCCGGTGGATGCCTTCTTCCGTCACGGAAGAAGACGTGCTAAAGCTGAGAGACGCCAGGTATCTAACCAGCGAGATTTCGCATAGGCTGCCCGCCCAAGGGCAAGTCATTCCCACTCCCGAGCCTGGTGAGAGCGTGGTGTTCATGTCTCACTTCCGTCGAGGCTTAGGCTTCCCGATGGACCCCTTTGTAAGGGGGCTCATGTTTTATTATGGGCTGGAATTCCATGACTTGGATCCGGAGTCCATCCTCCACATCTCATCGTTCATTGTTGTATGTGAGGCCTTCCTCCACACCACTCCCCACTTCAGATTGTGGCTCAAGACCTTTAACGTGGAGCCAAAGATGATTGAGGATCGGCAGGTAGAGTGCGGAGGGGCAGCCATAAGCAAGAGAGCTGACGCTCCGTGGCCCGAGGGCTGTTTTCAAAAGGAGCTCGGTTTGTGGCAACAGGAGTGGTTCTACATCACCGCTCCCAGGGGCACCAGATGGGCGGCGCTGCCTTCCTTTCGCTCGGGCCCTCCACAATGGCTGGCGTCATGGGTCAACAAAGGGCTTGACTGGGGGCCGTCCAAGGACGTGCCATTATTGTAGGGCCGTATTCGAGACCTTCAAGAGAAGGAGATCAATCTGGTTGTAGTGGCGCAGCTCATGCTGATTTGGCGCCTTCTACCTAGCAAACGTCGCCCCCACCTCCTGTGGGAATTCAATCCGGAGGGACCGCGAGCTCTCCAACACTTCATGGGTGCGACACCCGTGAAGATGTATAAACTGTTCTTCTGATCACAAGAGATGTGTCCGGACCTGACCGAGGACGCCGACCTGAGCTGCAATCGCCCGGATAGTCAAGTAAGTAGTCATGTGCCCGGACACGCTGTCCATACATTTACCATAAACTTGCCCTTTAACCAGCTATCCCTTGAACAGGAGTGGATAGCAAAAGCAAAACTAAAATGGTGTCCGGCCCCCCTCCTTGAGACCATGCTGGATCCTGTGTTAATCAAGATGCTGGAGGCTGCGCCTTCGGAAGAGGGCGAAGGGGAAAACAGGGAAACTGCCGCCTCCGCTAAAGAGGCTCTCAAGAAAGGGGGGATCAAGAACCCCTCCCTTCAGGGGGAGAAGAGGACCGCTTCTGAAGATCCGGAGGCCAAGGCCTCAAAGCGGGGGAAGAAATCTTCACCAGAGGATCCTGCGCCAGGAGAGGCCCCGGCCGCACTATTTCCCCAAGGGAATCAGCCCTCCAGCGAGCCGTAAGTAGAAAAGGGAGTCTTGTAATAAGGGACATCCCTGTTTTTATTTCTGAGGATAACCGAAGTTTTTATCTTGTAGTTCGGATCTTAGCCCTTCTCAGCAGAGCTCATCTTCGGGGGATCTTCGTCCAGAGATGATGGAGAGCAAAATGCCTCCATCTCCTGCACCGTCAGGCAGGGCGGACGACCCTGAGGTGTCGTCGCGGAGGGTCTCCCTGAGTCCGGCGGGGCCGGAGAGTTCGGCACCAACTAGTGTACGGCCGGAGGAGCTGAAGGATCTGCTCGAGTGGGCGTCTATCTCAGAAGATCACCGTACGTTGATGAGTACGGTGATTGAAAGGATTTCATCCGCTGAGAGCGGGTTGCATGAGGCCGTCAGAAGTTTACTGACGGGGTTTGAGGTACGTAAAAATGATATACCTTTTGACAGTTTTGCACATAGAGTGTGCCCTGTATAGATAGTAGCCCCTGAGACTCGGTACGCTGTCGAAAGCAACAGTGTGCCGAGGATCATAATCTCAGTTATAAGATGTCACCCTTCCTATTCAGGTGGCGGAACGTTCGGTGGCCAGCCGGACTGATAGAGTTGCCGAACTAAAACGGCAACTTGACGTTGCGGATGCGGACATCGCGCTGGTCAATAAACGACTTGACGAGTCACAGGGTATGTGGCTTCTCCGCGGACACCTTGTAAGGGAGCTTGACGCCTGTGCCTTACAACATGTATGCTTAATGCAGATGGCGCCGCTGCTATGGAGGTCCTTCGGGCGGAGCTTGCCCGAGCCAAGGAGCAAGCCAGAAAAAGTGATGCGGCTGCCTTGAAGGCGGCCGAAGAGCTAAAAGCTGAACAGGCTGCTCACTGCCGAAGCAGGGAGGAAATGGCCGTGAAACTGAAGGATGCGACCGACCGCTATGAGTTTCTTGAAGGAGAACGCCGAGCGAAGCAAGAGGACCCGAAGAAGGCCACCGCCGAAGCCAAGGATGCCCGCTCCGCGATGAGAGCTATAAAGGAGGAGCTACGTCAGGCCGATGATATTACGGCTGGAAAGCCCTTTCTGCTGCTTAGGAAGTTCACGGATCCGAAGTATGCTTAGTTGGGCCAGTTGTGGGGTGCGGAGGATGCTTATCTGAATCTGGCGGCGAGTGCGGCGGACGCAGTCGCACACTTCCGAGGCCAAAAGGATCACGGAATGGAAGAGCTTTTTTGGTCTCAATTCCGTAGTCCGGAGCATCCACTTCCATTAATCGATCGGTTGGCTGAGTGGGCTGAGCTGAATAGGTTGTCCGGACTTGCCATGAAGGATGTTGTGGCTCATCTTTGGCCGAAAAGGCCCGAGCCGAAGAGTTATTTTGGCTTGGTGCAACAGTTCCTTGATGCGGTGCCGCATATCAAGGCGATGAGGTGGTCGGCATGCATAGAAGGTGCACGGATGGCTCTCGCCCGTGTCAAAACATACTGGGCAGAGATGGAGGCCACCGACGTTGCATCCCGGGATTCGGACAGAAGCCGATTACCAGCCGAGCACTATTTTGAGGAAGTCCTACAGGGCGCTCGTTTAATAGAGTGGCAGCGCTCGAAAAACGTTATGTTCAAATGACATGTATGGTTTGTGAAACCATGTTTCAAATATATAATATAAGGGCTTTTTATACTTGTGCGTTCAAGTATTGAAATACCTCATGTGCGGCCGTTAATGTTTATGTGTATATAACCTGAAAGATGGCAGTCTTCGGCTTCAGCCCCCACGCACATAGTGCGGGGGTGTTTGCAAAAAAGCGCATTTTCACACTTAATCCAACGTCTTGGTCCTGTGAAGGAGGTGATAGCGGAGCAAACTAAGAAACCAGACTATAATGCTTTATCACTTCCACTTAGCATAGGAGTTCGATGGTGGGGCTACTATATAGCCCCTAGGGGCACCGCGCTATCCGAATTCGGGGTGCGTATGTGCCTGACCGGGAAACGATCCTTCATCAAAGCGGAGGAATTCTAAACATTCCGGTCGTCGATTGAGTGGTTGACCAGTCTCTCGCTATATCATGACAGTCAGTTTTCGGCTTTCTCTATTGAGGTGCTCACCAGGCCGAATCGGGGCACAATCGCAGTAGTTCTCCTGGTGCCGCGTTAGCCGATAGAACGGAACATAAGGCAGCAAAACACAGGAGCCGGGCAAGCCCAACATTTGACCAAAGACATGATCCGGAGCTGATGCATATAAGGCCTAACTCGAGACGCCGAACAGTCCCTAAGGTATTCGGTCTTTATGAAAATGGGCAGAACAATGCCCTAAGCCCCTAGTGTCCAGGTATGCGCGAAAACTTCTGACGCGGCCGATGCCAAAACGCCAGCCTCGTCCTTGGTTATGGTAATAAACCGGGGGATTTGTATCAACAAGAGACAGTAAAAAAGGTTTACGCAGGGTCTTAATCTGAAAAGAATCCTTGCAACGGGCCCCTATTGCACGTCTGCGCCTGTGTCTCCGTTGTGTCGTATCCTGGACGGGTGTAGCACGTTGTTCATCTATAAAAGAGAAGAACTTAGTTTGAAAAAAGATCGTGCGAAAATGTATTTATATATTTAAAAAACAGAGTATGATTCAAAAGATGAATAACATTGAGCTTTATTTGCTCTTATTGTACATGCGTGCAGCCACTTGTAGGGGGGGGGGGTACGCGGCTAGTAAGCCCCTTGTTTATTTGTGCCGGACTCGCCTAATCGTGTCCGGTGTCGCAATGACTTGTTTAGGTGCTTCAATCAGCAAGGCCGGATGAATGCGTGGCTGTCAAGGCAGTCTCACGTTCTTGTGCATTCAAGGACCACTCGAGGTTTCCTTTTAGTGAGATGATGCCACGTGGACCGGGCATTTTAAGCGTAAGAGATGCATAATGCGGTATTGCGTTAAAGCGGGCGAAAGCTTCGCGTCCCAATAGTGCTTGGTAGCTACTTTTAAATGGGGCGATATGGAAGACTAACTTTTTGCGATGGAAGTTGTCGGATGAGCCGAACACAACTTCTAGTAGTAGACAGCCCGTACAATGGGCATATGGGCCTGGCATCACTCCTTTAAAGGAAGTGTTGTTATGGCGAATTTTGGTTGGGTCTATCCCCATCCTGCGGATTGTGTCCTGGTATAACAGGTTTAGATCGCTGCCGCCGTCCATTAGGACTTGTGTAAATTGCAGTCCGTCGATTATAGGATCTAATATCAAAGCAGTCCATCCTGCGTTCTGGATACTTCCGGAATAGTCCTGATGGTCGAAGGTGATTGGTTTTGACAACCAGTGTTGGGGTAGACCATGCGGCGCGTACTGTGGGAAATTCTTTAGTGGGTGCCGCTCTAATTTTCCCTGTTATCACTTGACGTGAATTTACTGTTTTAACCTCTTGTGGGAAATTCTTTTGTTTTCCGATGCTCTGTTTATGGGGTTCATCATCGTCCTCGCTTGGTGTGTCGAGCCCCTTGTGTTCGGTGTTAGTTCAGCCGGACTGCTTGAAAACACAACAATCTCTGTGAGTATGGTTTGCAGGCTTCCCGGGGGTGCTGTGGATTTGGCATATCTTGTCCAAGATCTTGTTTAGGTTAGATAGCTCGTCGCTATTGTCCTTGAGAGGCAGTGTTTTGTTGTTCTGCCGAGAGCTCTTGAATCCGGCGTTGACTACCGTGCTCTTTGGGTCATTTCCCTTAGTCCGGCGCTGGTCCTTTCTGCGTCGTGGTTTCCCGTTTCCATCCCTGACCTCGGATGTACTTGGGTCGCTGGTGCTGCATCTTGCCAGCCAGCTATCCTCTCCTGTGCAAAAGCGGGTCATGAGGCTTGTTAGTGCGGCCATTGTTCTTGGCTTTTCCTGGCCGAGGTGTCTGGTGAGCCATTCCTCTCGGACGTTATGTTTTAAGGCTGCTAAGGCTTCGGCGTCCGGACAGTCGACTATTTGGTTCTTTTTGGTGAGGAACCTATTCCAGAATTTGCGGGTTGACTCTCCGGGCTGTTGAGTTATGTGACTTAAATCGTCTGCATCCGGAGGGCGGACATAAGTCCCCTGAAAATTTGCCCGAAACGCATCTTCGAGCTCTTCCCAACTTCCAATGGTATTTTCTGGAAGGCTCTTGAGCCAATGCCGTGCTGGCCCTTTGAGCTTGAGGGGTAAGTATTTTATGGCGTGGAGATCATCTCCTCTAGCCATATGTATGTGCAGGATGTAATCCTCAATCCAGACTACGGGGTCTGTTGTTCCGTCATATGCCTCCATATTTACGGGCTTGAATCCTGCTGGGAATTCATGATCCAGCACCTCATCGGTGAAATATAGGGGGTGTGCAGCGCCCCTGTATTTGGGTGTGCCGTGATTTTTGAATACTCGATGTGTTGTGTTGCTTTCTGGAGTTTGCTTTCTTGGCCCATAAATAGATCTGACCGGGCCATCCTTTTTGCGAGGGTCCTTATGTGGATCACGTGCCGGCTTGTGTGCAGCGCCGCTTGCCGCTTTTTGTTTGTCATGTGGTCGTCTACCCGACCGGGCGGCCTCTTTGTTTTTTGATTATGGGGGCTCTACGGCCTCCTCATCAAATTCAGGCAACAGCTTGCGCTTCGGGTAGCTCTTTGTTTGGTGACTGTCACCGTATTTGTCTGCGGTCTTGAGTACCTTGCTCCATCTCATTCTGAGTACGTCTTGCGCTGTTTTGAGCTTCCGCTTCTGCTTCTTCAAACTTCGTGCAGTGGCGATGAGCCTTTTGTGGAGGTTCTTCTGCTCCGACGATGTGTCCGACGTGAGATCATCCGGACTGTTGTTTTCGCCGGGGATGGGTTTGTCCAATTCATCCTGTTCGGATGGTTGCTTGGGGATATTTTCGTCGTCCACTGGTTCTCCCTACTCTATGGCTGGGTTGTTGTCGAGGCGGGACTTTGGCGGCGCTTGCGTCGCTGTTTCGGCTGTTTTTGGGTGAATTATCCTTCGCGGCGTCCCGTTGCTCCTCGTTATCGCTTCTTTGGGTGTATCCACCATATATACATCGTAGGTTGAGGTGGCTTTCCAGTGCCCCGTAGGCGCTGGTTCTTGGTCATCTCCGGCATCGTCGTCCATATCATCGATGTCTTCGGAGTCAAAGTCTAGCATGTCGGTTAAGTCGTCAACAGTGGCTACAAAGTGGGTGGTGGGTGGGCTTTGATATTTCTTTGTTTTCCGCATCCCAACCGTCCTAGCCTTAATCCGGCCAGGGCTCTCCTGATAAAGAGAGATACTTTAGCGAATTCAGGATGTCGCCAAAAGGCGAGTGCTGAAAGATGTCCGCATCGGTGAACTCCATGATCGGCTCCCAATCGGATTCGATTGGAAGGGGCACGGGAGGTTCGGAGTCTGGCGAGGAGTCCGGTGCCTCGGAGTCACGAGCTTCACAAGGGACGGGGTCGGTATTCGGCTCCATCGCCGTAGAGGTAGCAGCCCCCGAGGTGGTGTCTAGCCACCCATCCTCGATCAGCGCCGTCGGCTCCGAGTCAAGGGTCAGAGCGGACTCTTGTGCGGCCTCTAGGGCACTGTCTGGCAGGAGAGCTAAATCATGCCCATCGTGATAGTGCGGCGCGCTTGGCTGTGGCTCGAATCCGTCGAAGATCGAGTCTTCGCGGATGCCGGCCGTATAGTTCAAACTTCCAAATCTGACCTGATGGCCAGGGGCGTAGCTTTCGATCTGCTCCAGATGGCCAGGCGAATTGGCCCGCAGTGCAAAGCCGCCGAATACGAAGATCTGTTCGGGGAGAAAAGTCTCACCCTGGCCGCGTCGTTGTTGATGATCGAAGGAGCCATTGAGCCTATGGGCGACGACACAGAGGAACTCTCACTGAAAGCACCAATGTCGGTGTCAAAACCGGCAGATCTCGGGTAGGGGGTCCTGAACTGTGCGTCTAGGCGGATGGTAACAGGAGACAAGGGACACGATGTTTTTACCTAGGTTCGGGCCCTCTCGATGGAGGTAAAACCCTACTCCTGCTTGATTGATATTGATGATATGGGTAGTACAAGAGTAGATCTACCACGAGATCAAGGAGGCTAAACCCTAGAAGCTAGCCTATGGTATGATTGTTGTTCGTCCTATGGACTAAAACCCTCCGGTTTGTATAGACACCGGAGAGGGCTAGGGTTACATAGAGTCGGTTACAATGGTAGGAGATCTACATATCCGTATTGCCAAGCTTGCCTTCCACGCCAAGGAAAGTCCCATCCGGACACGGGACGAAGTCTTCAATCTTGTATCTTCATAGTCTTGGAGTCCGGCCAATGATGATAGTTCGGCTATCCGGACACCCCCTAGTCCAGGACTCCCTCAATGATGCATGGAAAGATTTTGATAAACAATATCTAGATTTTGCAAAAGATGCCAGAAACATTAGACTTGGCATTTCCACTGATGGGTTCAATCCTTTTGGAAACTTTAACACAACCTATAGTATGTGGCATGTGTTTGTTATACCATACAACCTTCCACCTTGGGCATGCATGGACCAATATAATTTCATGATGGCTTTGCTAATTCCAGGTCCTAAATCACCTAGCAAGCACTTTGATGTCTTTCTACAACCACTTGTAGAAAAATTACTTGAGCTCTGGGAGGGTGTGCGTACATCTGATGCTCTTAGTGAAAAAATGTTTGATCTTCATGTTGCAGTTCCATGGTGCATTCATGATTACCCAGCTCTGAGCACTCTTTCAGGGCGTACCACAAGAGGCTATTTTGCATGTATTCATTGTGACAAACACCCTATTTCTTACGGCCTAAGGAAAAAATTGGGTATATTGGTCACTATCGTTTCCTTCCAAAGGGACATCGTTTGCGGAGAAATAATGAATTTGTTGGTCTTCATGAAAGCAATGATCGGCCATGTAAATTCTCTGAGAAAGAGCTGCAAGCAGAGTTGGAGAAGGTTATACCTGGGAGGCAAAAAGAAAGTAAGAAAAGGAAACATTCTGACTTGGGCAGCAAGAAGGCTCATGTGCCAATTTGGAGCCGCAGGGTTTGTTTGTGGGATTTGGAATATTGGGGGAAATTGAAGCTGAGGCACAATCTTGATGTCATGCACATCGAGACATATGTGAAAACCTCATTGGGACAATTTTGAACTTAGAGGGGAAGACAAAGGACACACTCAATGCTAGGATTGATCTCCAAGATTTGAATATTAAAGAGGAGTTGAAATTGAGGAAGGAAGGAAACTCATATGTGATGCCTCGGGCACGATATACCTTGTCCAAAGAACAAGTGGTTGCATTTTGTCAATTTTTACGGGAGTTGAAGTTTCCGGATGGATTTGCTTCCAACATATCAAGATGTACAAGTGCTGATGGTACCAAGGTACAAGGCCTAAAAACACATAATTTCCACATTCTTCTGCAAAGAATCTTACCTGCTGGCATGAGAGGATTTTTGGACAGTGATGTATATCAAGCAATAGCTGAGTTAGGCAAGTTTTTTAGGGAACTATGCAGCAAATCTCTTAATAGGGATGTGTTGGCTAAAATGTAGAAAGAAATCCCTATAATTTTGTGCAAGCTTGAGAAAAATTTCCCCCCTGCTTTCTTTGATGTGATGGTGCACCTTGCAGTACATTTACCTGAAGAGGCATTGCTTCGAGGTCCCGTACAATATGGGTGGATGTACCCAGTTGAAAGAAGGCTATATACTTTAAAGCGCTATGTGAGGAATAGGGCACGACCAGAAGGTTCGATTGCTGAAGCATATGTTGCGGATGAGTTCCTAAGATTTTGCTCCAAGTACATGGATGATGTTGAAAGTATATTTAATCGTAACCCAAGAAATATAGGTTTTTCAGATGAAGAAGCCTATGCTGTTGATGTTTTTGGACATGGAGTTAATTTTACTTCAGGATATGATTATGATTATGTACATGCGGAAAAAGGATCACTCGACACCGGCAGGGCAAACTACCGCTTCTCATTCCAGAAGGAAGCTTACGGCCAGAGACACCTCTTCTGGCTGCAAAGTTTGCAACCGAATGCAATGTCATAGTCAGACACCATATGCCTGTGTTTAACCACAGGAAGGATTACAAGGACCCAAATGGAAATGTCAGAGATGGGATCTTCAGGAACTTTTTAGGCAAAGTTGGTGTAAGTACATAATCCTGGCCTTTCTCCCTCACATTGCTAGGAACCTGTCAATCTTCTGCTATTTTGTCTATGTGCCATGATGATACTTACCCATGTTTTTTTATCTTACTAGAACAAGTTTCAGATGGACCTAGAGGCGGTGCCAGTTAGGAAGGCTTGCACAGAAATGCTGAAACGCGCGACTCACCAACAATGATATAGGCTCAAAAAAGAGTATTTTGATCCTCACGCTCCCCATTTGGTGAGGAGAACTTCTCCGGTCCCCTCGATGACTGATGACCAGTGGAACGAGCTGGTGGAAAGCTGGAAGGATCCCAAAAAGATGGTATGTCTCTTCCTGCAGACTGATCTCGCCTTCTACATGCTAATCTAGAGACTGTGTCTTACATATATTTGGTCTCTTGATGTAGGGGAGCTAATCGAGCTCAAGTTAAGTTCCACCAAACTACTGGAGCGCGCAGCTACCCTGTGCACTATGGAAATCTGGTAAGTCAAACATGTGGTTGTGGATGTGCAAGATGTATGTGTGCACTGTTAAAAGGTGTTTTTGGATTGCTTCCATGTAGTGTAGGTATATGATGCTCCTTTGCCTTCATATCTGTTGTTTTCAGGGAGACAAATACAAGGATAAAGAACCAACTGTAATGGATTTGTTCAAGGAGTGCCACTATAGCAAGAAAAAGAAATATTACAGCAATGTTGTGCTGGATGCAATTGTAAGTCAGCTTTCGAAGACTATCAACCATCAAAGTTTTAACTTTTGCACAACTAGAATTAATATTGTTTCAGTCCCTCTTATAGATTGAAAAGTAATAAGAAAATGCCAGTGTATGTTAATTGGAAATGTTAACGTATTCACCTGACTAGTAATGGATTGTCCTATATTGCAGTTTTGGCCATCCTCAGTCTCTATCTTGTAGTATATATGAAATAATTAGATTTAAACATTAGTTGCTTGTACTTAATTGATATAATTTATCCTGTTTCTTCTGGCCACTTTGTTGTTGATGAATAATTCGACTCAGCTCCGCACAGAAAAATTTTTAATCTGACTCTGTTCTCACAAGATAAGGATGCATGCTAGCTTTCCTCATGCATGTTAACTTGCTGATGATGTCATCTCTACTTGTGCTTAAGCTGTCTCATAACCATGTTTGTTGCTTGCATTGCTAGACCGAGATGGAAAAGAAGGTTCCTAATCCTACAGAAGATGGTCAGGAATCTAGCTCTACAACTGAGACGGCAACCGAAGTTGTAGCTGAAGTGCTTGCTAAGCACACTAAGAAGCCGAGGTTTCTTCAGCATGTGAGGATCCAGCACGTCCATGCGAGATCCAGTGCTATCAATCGTGAAGTAGAATTGGCAGCGCAGAAGATGAATGTTGAGCTTCGGGCGCGTGTTGACACCTTGACCAAGAAGTTGAAGGAATCTGAAGAAGAAAGGGCCATGCAAGATGAGGAGTACAGGAAGCGAGACGAGGAGAACAGGAAGAAGCAAGATGAGATGGATGCAAAACTAGACTTATTGCTAAGTCAGATGCCATTAATATCAGTGATAACCCACAAGTATAGGGGATCGTAATAGCTTTCGAGGGTAAACTATTCAATCCAAATTTATTGATTCGACACAAGGGAAGCCAAAGAATATTCTTGAGTATTAGCAGTTGAGTTGTCAATTCAACCACACCTGGATAACTTAGTATCTGCAGCAAAGTATTTAGTAGCAAAGTAATATGATAATAAAGGTAACAATGGCTAAAGTAAAGATAATAGTTTTTGGGGTTTTGTAGTAATTGTAACAGTAGCAACGGAAAAGTAAATAAGTGAAGAACAATATGTGAAAAGCTCGTAGGCAATGGATCAGTGATGGATAATTATGCCGGATGTGATTCCTCATGTAATAGCTATAACATAGGGTGACATAGAACTAGCTCCAGTTCATCAATGTAATGTAGGCATGTATTCCGTAAATAGTCATACGTGCTTATGGAAAAGAACTTGCATGACATCTTTTGTCCTACCCTCCCGTGGCAGCAGGGTCCTACCGGAAACTAAGGGATATTAAGGCCTCCTTTTAATAGAGTACCAGAACAAAGCATTAGCACATAGTGAATACATGAACTTCTCAAACTACGGTCATCACCGAGAAGTATCCCGATTATTGTCTCTTCGGGGTTATCGGATCATAACACATAATATTTGACTATAGACTTGCAAGATAGGATCAAGAACACACATATATTCATGAAAACATAATAGGTTCAAATCTGAAATCATGGCACTCGGGCCCTAGTGACAAGCATTAAGCATAGCAAAGTCATAGCAACATCAATCTCAAAACATAGTCGATACTAGGGATCAAACCCTAACAAAACTAACTTGATTACATGGTAAATCTCATCCAACCCATCACCGTCCAGTAAGCCTATGATGGAATTACTCACGCACTGCGGTGAGCATCATGAAATTGGTGATGGAGGATGGTTGATGATGATGACGGCGACGAATCCCCCTCTCCGGAGCCCCGAACGGATTCCTGATCAGACCTCCCGAGAGATATTAGGGCTTGGCGGCGGCTCCGTGTCGTAAAACGCGATGAAACTTTCTCTCTGATTTTTTTCTCCCCGAACGTGAATATATGGAGTTGGAGTTGAGGTCGGTGGAGGTCCAGGGGGGCCACGAGATAGGGGGGCGCGCCCTATAGGTGGGCCCCCTCGTGTATTTATTTCACCCATAAATTCTTATTAATTCCAAAAAGTGCCTCCGTGGATTTTCAGGACATTCCGAGAACTTTTCTTTTCTACACATAAAACAACATCATGGCAGTTCTGCTGAAAACAGCGTCAGTCCGAGTTAGTTTCATTCAAATCATGCAAGTTAGAGTCCAAAACAAGGGCAAAAGTGTTTGGAAAAGTAGATACGTTGGAGACATATCAACTCCCGCATGCTTAAACCTTTGCTTGTCCTCAAGCAATTCAGTTGATAAGCTGAAAGTGATAAAGAAAAAACTTTTACAAACTCTGTTTGCTCTTGTTGTTGTAAACATGAAAAGCCAGCATTCAAGTTTCAGCAAATATTATGAACTAACCATACTCACAATAACCCTTAGGTCTCACAATTACTCATATCAAAAGCATAATCAGCTAGCGAGCCATAATAATAAAACTCGGATGACAACACTTTCTCAAAATAATCATAACATGATATAACAAGATGGTATCTCGCTAGCCCTTTCTGAGACCGCAAAACATAAATGCATTGCACCTTTAAAGATCAAGCACTGACTAAACATTGTAATTCATGGTAAAAGAGATCCAATCAAGTCATGCCCAATATAAACTAGTAGTAATTAATGGAAATGACAGTGTGCTCTCCAGCGGGTGCGTTTTATATGAAGGGTGATGACTCAACATAAGAGTAAATAGATAGGCCCTTCGTGGAGGGAAGCAGGGATTTGTAGAGGTGCCAGAGCTCGATTTTAAAATAGAGATTGAATAAGCGGCATAGTTTTGCTATCAACGCAACAACTATGAGATGGCTTTATCTTCCAAACTACATGCATTATAGGAAGTTCCCAAACAAAATGGTAAAGGTTTATACTCCCCCAATCACCAACAAGCATCAATCCGTGGCTTGCTTGAAACAACGAGTGCCTCCAACTAACAACAGCCCTGGGGGAGTTTTGTTTAATTATTTTGATTTGCTTTGATCTTTTTGGATCATGGGACTGGGCATCCCGGTTACTGGCCCATTCTCGTGAATGAGGAGCGGAGTCCACTCCTCTTGAGAATAACCCACCTAGCATGGAAGATATAGGCAGCCCTAGTTGTAACATGAGCTGCTCGAGCATACAAAACAGAATTTCATTTGAAGGTTTGGAGTTTTGCACATACAAATTTACTTGGAATGGCAGGTAAATACCGCATATAGGAAGGTATAGTGGACTCATATGGAATAACTTTGGGGTTTAAGGAGTTTGGATGGACAAGCAGTATTCCCGCTTAGTACAGGTGAAGTCTAGCAAGAGACTGGGGAGCGACCAACTGAGAGAGCGACAACAGTCATAAACATGCATTAAATTAATTCACACCGAGTACAAGCATTAGTAGGATATAATCCACCATGAACATAAATATCATGAAGGCTATGTTGATTTGATTCAACTACATGTGTGAACATGTGCCAAGTCGAGTCACTCAATTTATTCAGAGGAGGATACCATCCCATCATACCACATCATAATCATTCTAATAGCATGTTGGCACGCAATGTAAACCATTATAACTCATAGCTAATCAAGCATGGCACAAGCAACTATAATCTCTAAATGTCACTACAAATATGTTTACTTCATAATAGCTGACTCAGAAACGATGAACTCATCATATTTACAAAAACAAGAGAGGTCGAGTTCATACCAGCTTTTCTCATCTCAATAAGTCCATCATATCTCGTCATTATTGCCTTTCACTTGCACGACCGAACGATGTGTATAATAATAAGAGTGCACGTGCATTGGACTAAGCTGGAATCTGCAAGCATTCAACTCAAGAGAGAAGACAAGTAATATGGGCTCTAAGTTAAATAAACAATCATGCATATGAGAGACACTAAACATTTTCAATATGGTCTTCTCCACCCCCAAAGGAAAGAAAAGAAAATAAAACTATTTACACGGGAAAGCTCCCAACAAGTAATAAGAGGAACTAGAAATCTTTTTGGGTTTTCATTTTAATTTCTACTACAAGCATGGAAATTAACTAACTAATTTTTTTGGTTTTTCTTAAGGTTTATCAAACACACAAGAAGAAAACTAGAAAAAGAAATTTAAACTAGCATGGATAATACAATGAAAGAGTATGAGCACCGATGACTAGTGTGTGAACATGAATGTAAAGTCGGTGAGAAATACGTACTCCCCCAAGCTTAGGCTTTTGGCCTAAGTTGGTCTAGTACCAAGGACCGCCTGGCTGATATCCATAAGTGAAACCGGGGTCGTACTGAGATGCAGCGGCAACCGCCTCCTGAGCTGCAGCGTGTCGGCGAGCTGCCTCCGCTCTCCTCTCGTGTTCAGTTGCTTCCTCCCTGGTGACAACATATCTTTCTTTTGCCTGATAATCAAAAAGGTAGGGAGCAGGAAGAGTAACATGGACGACGTTGCGTCTGTCATAGATTAGTAGATATTGGAGGAATTGTTCATTCCTCCCAAGAAATTGATGATGGACCATAGCTTTAGAGTCCAAATAAACAGGAGGTATTATCATATCTCCCTCTCGTGGGGCTATACCAAGATAATTAGCCACATGGGTTGCATAAATTCCTCCAAATAAATTTCCCTTTCTACTATTACTCTGCAACCTACGTGCAACTATTGCCCCCAAGTTATAACCTTTATAACATAACACAGCACTCTTGAGGACACACACATCAGGAACACACATGTGACATGCTTCGTCTTTACCGTTAAAGCATCTACCAATGAAGAGAGCAAAATAATGTATAGCAGGAAAATGAATGCTCCCTATGGTAGCTTGTGTTATGTCCCTAGATTCTCCCACAGTAATACTAGCAAGAAAATCTCTAAATTCAGATTTGTGAGGATCATTAATATTACCCCATTGTGGGAGTTTGCAAGCAGTTGTGAAATACTCTAAATCCATGGTATGAGATCTATCATAAATATCAAATATGACACTAGGAGAATTACGCGCACAATTATATTTGAACCTCCGCACAAAAGAATCAGTCAATTGATAGTACTGCGGACACTTATCTTGTAAAAAGTCATCCAGCTCGGCACTACGCACATACGCGTTTCCTCCTTGAAGCCTGCTTTGACCATAAAATCATCGGATGGCCACTCACAAGCTCGTACATCCGTGTCCCTCGGCAATTCAACATCTTGCTCACGTATAGCAATCTTTGGCCCTTTCGTTGCCGAGGAACCACCTTGGTACATTCTTCTAAGCATAATTATTTTTCTGAAAATTTCTGAAATTTTAGTAACTTCAAAATAAAAGTGAATAAAACTGAACAAGATTGGTAGTAACTACTCCTACAAGTGCCTAGAGCCTATATCATGCATTAGAATTGCTTGGGACCTCATAAATTTAACATGCAAGCTCAAGAACATGGTCACTGAGGGAGTCCTGGACTAGGGGATGTCCGGATAGCCGGACTATCATCATCGGCCAGACTCCAAGACTATGAAGATACAAGATTGAAGACTTCGTCCCGTGTCCGGATGGGACTTTCCTTGGCGTGGAAGGCAAGCTTGGCGATACGGATATGTAGATCACCTACCATTGTAACCGACTCTGTGTAACCCTAGCCCTCTCCGATGTCCATATAAACCAGAGGGTTTTAGTCCGTAGGACACACAACCATTACAACAATCATACCATAGGCTAGCTTCTAGGGTTTAGCCTCCTTGATCTTGTGGTAGATCCACTCTTGTACTACCCATATCATCAATATCAATCAAGCAGGAGTAGGGTTTTACCTCCATAGAGAGGGCCCGAACCTGGGTAAAAACATCGCCTCCCTTGTCTCCTGTTACCATCCGCCTAGACGCATAGTTCGGGACCCCCTACCCGAGATCCGCCGGTTTTGACACCAACATTGGTGCTTTCATTGAGAGTTCCTCTGTGACATCACCGATAGGCTTGATGGCTTCTTCAATCAACAACAATGCCGTCCAGGGTGAGACTTTCCTCCC
This sequence comes from Triticum dicoccoides, assembly GCF_002162155.2. Classification (NCBI taxonomy): domain Eukaryota; kingdom Viridiplantae; phylum Streptophyta; class Magnoliopsida; order Poales; family Poaceae; genus Triticum; species Triticum dicoccoides. The sequence continues at coordinate 18,388,238 of NC_041383.1, forward strand.
CGGACAGATCTTCGTGTTCGGCGGCTTTGCACTGCGGGCCAATTCACTTGGCCATCTGGAGCAGATCGAAAGCTATGCCCCTGGCCATCAGGTCAGGTTTGGAAGCCTAAACTTCACGGCCGATATCCATGGGGACTTGATCTTCGACGGATTCGAGCCACAGCCGAGCGTGCCGCACTGTCACGATGGGCACGATCTAGCTCTACCGCCGGACAGTGCCTTGTAGGCCGCACACGAGTCCGCCCCGACCTATAGTTCGGAGCCGACCGCGCAGATCAAGGATAGGTGGCTGGACACCGCCTCGAGGGCTGCGACTTCTACGGCGATAGAGCCGAACACTGACCTTGTCCCTTATAAAGCTCGTGACTCCGAGGCGCCGGACTCCTTGCTGGACTCCGAACCTCCTGCACCCGTGCCAATCGAATCCGATTGGGCGCCGATCATGGAGTTCACCGCCGCGGACATCTTTCAGCACTCACCCTTTGGCGACATCCTAAATTCGCTAAAGCATCTCTCGTTATCAGGAGAGCCCTGGCCGGACTACGGTCAGGATGGTTGGGATGCGGATGACGAAGAGATTCAAAGCCCACCCACCACCCACTTTGTAGCCACTGTCGACGATCTAACCGACATGCTAGACTACGACTCCGAAGACATCGACGGTATGGACGACGATGCCGGAGACGACCAAGAACCAGCGCCTACAGGGCACTGGAAGACCACCTCGTCATACGACATATACATGGTGGACACCCCAAAGGATGGGGGCGGCGAAGAAGCAGCGGAGGCAGATTCCTCTAAGAAACAGCCCAAGCGCCGACGTCAGCGGCGCCGCTCTAAATCCCGCCACAGCAAGAATGGAGATTCCGGCACCGGAGATAATAACACCCAGAGAGTGTCGAACACAACCCCCTCCAGCAAGATTCAGCAAAGGAGGACGGGGAAGCCAGCCGTCGAGAGAGAGCGGCAGACGAGGAGGATGACAATTACATGCCTCCCTCCGGAGACGAGGCAAGCCTCAACGACGACGAATTCGTCGTGCCAGAGGATCCCGTCGAACAAGAGCGTTTTAAACCCAGGCTAATTGCCACGGCAAATAGCCTAAAGAAAAAGCAGCAACAGCTTCAAGCTGATCAAGACCTGCTGGCCGACAGATGGACCGAGGTCCTCGCGGCCGAAGAGTATGAACTCGATCGCCCCTCCAAGAGCTACTCAAAACGCAAGTTGCTCCCCCGACTAGAGGAGGCATATAAACCTTCTTGACCAGCGCATAGTACGGCAGACCGACCACCCCGTGGTCGCGACAGAGAGGCATCTAGGCCCTCCATCAGGACCGTACCCCGGCACCGCTCGAAAAGTACGAAGCCACGAGGGAATGCGCCGGACTTGCAGGATATATTGGAGGACAAGGCAAGACAATCCAGATCTATCTACGGATCACGTGGGCGTCCCACGACCCACGACGACTACCGTCGCGCCGAATACAGCAACCCCGGCCGGTCCGAACACAGCAGACTACGCTCTCTTGAGCTACGTCGTGATATTGCTCAATATAGAGGCGCCGCGCACCCACTATGCTTCATTGACGAAGTAATGGACCATAAAATCCCTGAAGGGTTTAAACCCGTGAACATTGAATCCTACGATGGCACAACAGACCCCGCGGTTTGGATCGAAGATTATCTCCTTCATATCCATATGGCCCGCGGCGACGATCTCCATGCCATCAAGTATCTCCCACTCAAGCTCAAAGGACCAGCTCGGCATTGGCATAACAACTTGCCCGCAGAGTCAATTGGGTGTTGGGAGGACCTGGAAGCCGCATTCCTCGACAACTTCCAGGGCACATATGTGCGACCACCAGACGCCGATGACCTAAGCCACATAATTCAGCAGCCAGACGAATCGGCCAGACAGTTCTGGACATGGTTCTTAACAAAGAAAAATCAAATCATCGACTGTCCGGATGCAGAGGCCCTCGCAGCCTTCAAACATAACATCCGCGACGAGTGGTTGGCCCGGCACCTAGGACAGGAAAAGCCGAAATCCATGGCCGCCCTCACATCACTCATGACCCGCTTCTGTGCGGGAGAGGACAACTGGCTAGCTCGCAGCAACAACCTCAGCAAAAATGCTGGTAGTCCGGATACTAAGGACCACAACGGCAGGTCGCGTCGAAACAAAAACAAACGCCGTGTTAACGGCAATAACAATGAGGATACGACATCAACGTCGGATTCAGAGTCTCTAAACCCGGTCAGCGGAAGAAGCCATTCAAAAGAACTACTCCGGGTCCGTCCAATTTAGACCGAATACTCGACCGCTATTGCCAGATACATGGCACCCTCGACAAGCCAGCTAATCACACCAACAGAGATTGTTGGGTATTCAAGCAGGCAGGCAAGTTAATTGCCGAAAACAATGACAAGGGGCTGCACAGCGACTACGAGGAAGAGACCCGACCGCCGAACAGTAGAGGAAAGAAGGGTTTCCCCCCACAAGTGCGAACGGTAATCATGATATACGCAACCCATATACCCAAGAGGGAACGGAAGCGTGCACTTAGGGACGTATATGCGATGGAGCCAGTCGCCCCAAAGTTCAATCCATGGTCCTCTTGCCCGATCACTTTCGATCGAAGGGACCACCCTACCAGTATCCATCATGGTGGATTCGCCGCATTGGTTTTAGACCCAATCGTCGATGGATTTCACCTCACTAGAGTCCTGATGGACGGCGGCAGCAGTCTGAAACTGCTTTATCAGGATACAGTGTGCAAGATGGGCATAGACCCCTCAAGGATTAAACCTACAAAGACGACCTTCAAAGGCGTCATATCAGGTGTTGAGGCCAATTGTACAGGCTCATTCACACTGGAAGTGGTCTTCGGATCCCCGGATAATTTCCGAAGCGAGGAGTTAATCTTCGATATAGTCCCGTTCCGCAGCGGCTATCACGCTCTGCTCGGACGAACCGCGTTTGCAAAATTCAACGCGATACCGCATTATGCACACCTTAAGCTCAAGATGCCAGGCCCTCGTGGAGTCATCACGGTCAATGGAAATACTGAACGCTCCCTCCGAACGAAGGAACACACAGCGGCTCTCGCGGCAGAAGTACAGAGCAGCCTTTTAAAGCAATTTTCGAGTACGGCCGTTAAACGACCGGACATGGCCAAACGCGCCCGGAGTAACATCAATCAAGACCACCTGGCCCGTTCCGAGCACGCGTAGCAATGTGGCCCCAACCCCAGCCCTCGCATGATTCCAAGACCAGCTCTTCGCGTACATCACTACGCTCTGGAGATACCGTGGGCATAGGGGGAGGGGCACGACCACGACAGGCCCAGAGTGCGGCTTAACCACACCAGGGGCTCCCAAGTGTGTCGCTCTTTTTTCTTCCTTTTTTTTATTTTTCCACAGGACTCCGTTCACCAGAGGCCCTGTCCGATAGTAGATCTGCCGAACTCACGATGCAACAGCCAAGGAGGGACAAAGGCTACGACGAACACTCAGGTGGTCTCCATTATGAGCATTAAATTTGTTAAATACACCAGTCCGCAGCCCCACCCCTGGAGGGGGACATGTTTAATTAGTCCAATCCCTTGCTTACCCCACTATTTGTATCATCCTGCACTCATAGCAGAATTCCTTGAATAAACGATGCAGCACTTTTTGCCTATAATTGCATTCCTTTTTTTACATATATGTTCATTAATGACATCTTGCACCCGTACATTTTGGTACGGCAGAATACACCAGGGGCTTGTGTTCCCCGCATTATGGTGTGATAAGTCCGAACACTTTCACAAGTGTGGCACCCCGAACTTATAGCATTATATGCATCGGCTCCGAATCATGTCTTGGGTAAATAGTTGGGTTTTCCCGGCTCCCATGTTTTGGTACCTTATATTTCGTTCTGTCGGCTAAGGTAGCACTGGGAGAACCACTGCGATTGTGCCCCGGTTGAGTTGGGCGAGCGCCTCAGTGGAGAAAGCTAAAACTAACTGTCATGATAAGGCGAGAGACTGGTCGCTGTTCGAGAGGTCTTTTCGAGTCCCTAAAGACTTATGCCGCTTCGAGCGAGGAACCGGCTGTGTCCGGCCCAGGCGTGGATAGCGCCCCGAACTCGGTCTTACGAATACTAGGGGCTTCGCCGAAATTTAAAATTATAGAATTCTATGGCTACGTGAGAGTGTTCAAGCATTATAAGTCCGTTTGCCTTGTTCGTTGTGTTGAGCGCCTCCCTAGATGGACCCAAAAATGGGAACAAGAGTGCTCAAGTTTATCCCGAACACCCCAGCACCCGTGGCATGGGGGCTGAAGCCGACGACTTGCCATCTCTCAGATTTTATAAACAGCCGCACAGAAGGTAATATTTTAAATCAATAAGCGTTGCTTAGCGCATATGAACAAAGTTTTCAGCGCACAGGATAACACATTGCGAGTTTACTCAATAATTACATCTCTGGGGCACAAATCCGCAATCTTGCGGGCACCCTTCAGGATAGTCTTATAGTACATTTCGGGCGTACGATACTCTTTGCCCGCCGGCGGCACGTCCCTCAGAAGCCTCTCAGCATCCAGCCTGCCCCAGTGCACCTTTGCACGGGCAAGGGCCCGACGGGCACCTTCAATGCAGGCGGAGCGCTTGATGACCTCCACCCAGGGGAAAGCATCCACCAGCCGCCGCACGAGGCCAAAGTAGCTCCCAGGCATGGCCTCTCCAGGCCACAGCTGGACCATGAGGCCCATCATGGCCTGCTCGGCTACCTTGTGGAGCTCGACCAGCTACTTCAGCTGGTCGCTAGGGGGCACCGGATGTCCGGCCTCAGCGTACTGAGACCAGAAGACCTTCTCCGTTGAGCCCCTCTCCTCGGCCCGGTAGAATGCGGCGGCATCGGATAAGCTGCGAGGCAGATCTCCAAACGCCCCTGGAGAACTCCGAATTCGGGTAAGTAACAGGTAATTTACATTCACATGCTTGCTTTGCATGAAAAATGCCTTAACCGCCGCTATTTTCTTCACCGCCTCAATCTCCTGGAGGGCCTTATGGGCCTCGGCCTTAGCGGCTTTGGCACTTTCAAGAGCCGAGGCAAGCTCGGACTCTCGAGTCTTCGGGTCGCGCTCCAAACTCTCATGCTTTTCCATCAGAGCCTGGAGCTCTTGCCGTACCTCCGCCACCCGCGCCTCCTGCTTCTCTCGCTCCGCTCGTTCCGCGGCCGCATTGCGTTCGGCCGCGGACACGGCCTCCTTCAGGGTCGCCACCTCGTTCGTGGCCCCTGCAGTACCCACGTTATCCTTGTAATTTCCATTGCAACCAAAATCCTTTTCTGTAAGGTACAAATTTCAAAGTGGTGTTACTCACCTTCTTTGTCCTCGAGCTGCTTCTTGGCAAGGCCGAGCTCCTGCTCGGACCGCTCGAGGTCTTGCTTCAAAGCACCGACCTCTGCAGTCAGTGCGGCAGAGGTCAGCAGCGCAGCCTGCAAACCCATATTGACATATTTTTAGCACTCCTGCGTATATCTTTTTTAGATCCTCAGTCCGGTTTTTCTTTCCGAACACCGAACCGAGCATCAGGGGCTACTGTCTATGCGGTATCACATTACATATTTTAAACTTCTTACCTCAAAGCCTGTTAGAAGGCTACTGCAGGCTTCGGTCAGCCCGCTCTTGGCGAGCTGAACCTTCTGAATCACCGCACTCATGATAGTGCGGTGTTCTTCCTTGATGGAAGCGCCGTTGAGCGCCTCCAACAAGTTGTCCAGCACCTCCGGTTGGACGGAGGCTGCCGGTGTCACGGTCTTGCCCTTCTTACGAAGGGGCCGCCTGCCGGACTCCGTAACCACTGCGGGTTCCGGCACGGAGTCTGGCACGAAGTCCGGGAGGTTGCCTTGTGGCACCTCCGGCGCCTCCCCCTCCTGGCGGGTCCCCTCCTAGGATACCACCTCGGCGTCCTCAGCATCGCGAGGGGTGGAGGCGGTCGGACTGGAATCTACATCCGACGGAGCCAAGGACCCGCTGGATGAAGCAGGAAGATCCTCCTCGGCCGGACTACAGGTAGTATGCGGCATTAGAAGGACACTACGAGGCACAAAAGAAAAATTACAAATCACTCAGGAATCCGAACACTTACGATCTTGCCAGGGGCTTGGCCCTTGAGGGCCATTCCTCGTCGCCATCGTTGGCGTTGGCGCAGCTGTCCAGAGGAAGGGTCCTTCCCCTCTTGGACCCTTCGGCCTCCCCCGTTGGGGAAGCCTTCCTCTTCCTCTCTCCCCCCTCCTAGGGAGAGTCTTCTCTCTCCTCCTCACCTTCGGGGGAGGAGTCCGCCTCGGAGTCATCGGAGGATGAGTCCGATACCACCTAGCGCCGGGAACTCCTTCGGGTTCCCGTGGCCTTCTTCTTGGCCTTCTTCTCCGGCACCACATAAAGTGCCGGGACTAGCAGCCCCGTTAAACGGGCATCCGCTGGTTCTTCAGGGAGGGGAGCCGGACAGTTAACCTGTCCGGACGTCCTCTGCCAGTCCTGTCAAAGGCATGGGGAATTTTAGAGCCCACATAGAGTCAAACTATGAAAGAAATACGTGTCCCATAAAGGATAAACTTACCGCACCGGCCGGGCGTTTCGTGTTGAATCTGCGATCTTTGGTCGCGGATGCGGGGGCTTCTCCCCCCTTGAACAGCACCCTCCAGGCAGCTTCGTACGTTGTGTCGAAGAGCCCGCTAAGGGTCCGGTGCTGTGCCGGATCAAATTCTCACAAATTGAAGGCCCGTTGTTGGCAGGGGAGAATCCGGCGGACGAGCATGATCTGGATCACGTTGACAAGCTTGAGCTTCTTGTTCACCAAGGTCTGGAGACAGGACTGGAGTCCGGTCAGCTCCTCCGAACTGCCCTTTAGCAAGCCCTTCTCTTTCCAGGAGGTGAGCTGCATAGGGGCACCAGATCTGAACTCGAGGGCCGCCGCCCATTTAGGGTCCCGCGGCTCGGTGATATAGAACCACCCCTATTGCCACCCTTTGATGGTTTCCACAAAGGCGCCCTCAAGCCAGAGGACGATGGGCATCTTGCCCACCATGGCGCCTCCGCACTCCGCTTGGACGCCCTTCACAACCTTCGGCTTGACATTGAAGGTCTTGAGCCGCAAGCCAAAGTGGGGCTGGATGCAGAGGAAGGCCTCGCACATGACGATAAACGCCGAGATGTTGAGGATGAAGTTTGGTGCCAGATCGTGGAAATCCAGGTCGTAGTAGTACATGAGCCCCCGGACGAAGGGATGAAGTGGGAAGCCCAGTCCGCGGAGGAAGTGGGGAAGGAATACGACCCTCTCATGGGGCCTGGGGGTGGGGATGAGCTGCCCCTTGTCGGGCAGCCGGTGCGCGATGTCGCTGGACAGGTATCTAGCGCCGCGCAACTTCTCGACGTGCTCCTCCGTAACGGAGAAGACCATCCACTTGCCTCCCGCTCCGGACAGGCTGGAGAAGGTCGAGGTGAGATGTGCGTACTTGGGCGCTGGAGCTCGAGTGCGCGGAGATGGATAAGCAAAGGAGGAAGAAGGCGTAGGTAAAAAGGTGGATCCTTATCCCCTTATATATGGGCAGACGAAGACTATGCGTCCCCACCGGCCTGGTAAAACTCGCTTATCTCCCAAGCACCACCATCAATGGCGCGGTTGGATTACCCACGTCCGTATTGATGAGAATCCCAGAATAAGGGGAACACGATCTCTGCTTCGACAAGACGTGCCAAGGAAACCGCTTCGCTAAACGCGCTGAGGTGGTATAATAAAAAACGTAAAGGCTTGGTCGTGGGATGACGTCATGCCCGAAATACGTCAGCAAATTAAACTTGTGTACATATTATTCTCTCTATGGTGGAATGTGGAATTTATTTTGCAGAGCCGGACACTATCCTGGTGTTCACAATATTCTATGAATTATTCAGAGGAGGAACCCTCCTTGCAATGCCGGACAATATGCGCGCCGGACTCATCGTCATTGAAGCCTGGTTCAGGGGCTACTGAGGGAGTCCTGGACTAGGGGGTGTCCGGATAGCCGGACTATCATCATCGGCCGGACTCCAAGACTATGAAGATACAAGATTGAAGACTTTGTCCCGTGTCCGGATGGGACTTTCCTTGGCGTGGAAGGCAAGCTTGGCGATACGGATATGTAGATCTCCTACCATTGTAACCGACTCTGTGTAACCCTAGCCCTCTCCGGTGTCTATATAAACCGGAGGGTTTTAGTCCGTAGGACACACAACCATTACAACAATCATACCATAGGCTAGCTTCTAGGGTTTAGCCTCCTCGATCTCGTGGTAGATCCACTCTTGTACTACCCATATCATCAATATCAATCAAGCAGGAGTAGGGTCTTACCTCCATCGAGAGGGCCCGAACCTGGGTAAAAACATCGCGTCCCTTGTCTCCTGTTACCATCCGCCTAGACGCACAGTTCGGGACCCCCTACCCGAGATCCGCCGGTTTTGACACCGACAGTCACCTATGCAGCAAAAATTTGCAATGAGGACTAGAACAAAAACTAATTGGACCAATGGAGGAGTCACATACCAAGCAACAATCTCCCAAAGCAGTTTTGTGAATGGAGTTTGAGCAAGGAGATCGAAAATCGCAGCAAAATGAGCTAGAACTCGTGCTTGAGATGGATGGGGATTTTTTTGGGTAGAAGATGAAGTGTGTGGGTGCTGGCATAAGTGGAGGGGCCACCAGGGGCCCACGTGATAGGGGGGCGCGCCCTATAAGGGGGCGAGCCCTCCACTCTCGTGGCCTGGTGCTTGCCCCTCCTGCAGTGTTTTCAGTGCCTCAAATCCTCAAATATTCCTAAAAATCATACCAAATTTGCAGGGCATTTGGAGCACTTTTATTTTTGGGGTATTTTTTTAATGCATGGATAATTCAAAAAAAGATGGATAATACTATTTTTGCTTTACTTATTCTAAATAACATAAAGTAAAAAAAGGCTACAGAAAGTTGTGCCTTCTAGTTTCATCCAACTCATGATCATCAAAATGAATCCACTAACAAGGTTGATCAAGTCTTGTTAATAAACTCATTCCGAATAACACGGAACCGGAGAAATTTTGAATAACACTAAGTTACCTCAACGGGGATATGAAAATCCCCAACAATAAGAATATCATACTTTTTCTTGACAGTAGGGAGAGGAAATTTAAAACCTCCAATAATAATAGTTGGAACTTTTCTAATAGAATTGATGCTATGAACTTGAGATTGTTTCCTCGGAAATTGTACCGTATGCTCATTACCATTAACATGAAAAGTGACATTGCCTTTGTTGCAATCAATAATAGCCCCTGTAGTATTCAAAAAAGGTCTACCAAGGATAATCGACATACTATCGTCCTCGGGAATATCAAGAATAACAAAGTCCGCTAAGATAGTGACATTTGCAACCACAATAGGCACATCCTCACAAATACCGACAGGTATATGTCGATGTACTAGAGTAGGGGTACCCTAGTATCCCGAACTTGTGCACGGGCAGTCGCAGCACCCCGCGGCAAGGCTTGCCGGGTGACCGCCAAGGTCCTCCGTGGTTCCTTTGGAGCCATTCAAGAACAAAGTATTCAAGCCAAGGAGACAAGGCCCCGACAAGAGGAGCTTGCCGGGAAGGCCAACCGAGGCATCTCAAGGAACTTGCCGCGACGCGCCACGCGTCCCGGCAAGGCCCGGTTAGCGACAAGCTTCCGGACGCGACAAGACAACGACTGCGGCAAGGCGCTTGCCGCGGCAAGCTACCACTCTGTACCCGCGCTCCAGCACATCCACCAACGTGTCGCCTTGGGACCTTTCCAAGCGCGCGTGGCAAGAGGCTGTGCAGCCAGCGGTGCGCGGTGGCTAGTGGCGCTGACAAGATTGCCATCGTGGCAAGCGGTGGCGTCCCTGGCGGTCCCTTTTTGCACTATTTGGGCAACGCAGACGGGCATTTAATGCCTTTGTCCCCTGCTGTCAGGGTTAGGTATGGTACACTGTACAGGTAGTTGTACCAACCGCAACTATTTTCCATTTTTACCCTTGTCTACGTTGCCACCTGTCAGTGACCCCTTGAGCATATAAAAGGAGGCCCATGCGCAATGTAGAGGGGGGTTCGAAGGCAGAAGAACACTCACGCTTGGTCTCGTTAGCAGCTAGTGTGTACTGTAGCATTCAGCGCTCCCGAGCAAGAACTCAATACACTCAGACATGCAGCAGTAGGAGTATTATCTCTCCGGAGAGCTCCGAAGCTGGGTAAACTGCTCATGTGCTTTGCCTCAATCTTCTCTTCACGCGACCTCCGCCCCCCGCCGAACCGAAAGGGGCTTGGTCCGCCGGTCCCATAGGTGTCCGTGGATCAGTTTCCCCCGACATCTTTGGCGCGCCAGGTAGGGGGCGTCGAGGCTATGTGAACCTGATCCGGCGTTCACACGAGCTAGATCTTCATCTTCTTCATTGACATGCCACCGAAGAAGAAGGCTTCGGAGGCAGCTGGTCCGTCCGCGTCGATCCCACCACCACCGGAGAAAACGGGTGGTGGGGTAGACACCGGCGGAAGAACGGGCATCGACGAGGGAGCTCATGGTGCTGCCAGGTCCAAGGACAAGGCTGCGCAGACCTCAGCGTCCGTACATGCACCGCGCCCATCTCAGGAGGCGCTGGACCGACAGCGTCATGGTACTCGCGGTACCATACGTTCGTTCGACCAAGATCAAGCCGGTGGATCTCGGGGTGCTCAAGACCAACACACACGCCGACATGCTGGCACGAGCGAGACACGATCGCCTGGACGGGATACTGCTCCTTCTAACATAGTTAGAAGTCCGAGCATATCCCGCTCCTCGCACCGTTCACCACTGCCACCCACCACTTCAGCAGAAGCTTTGGCGCGACCTCAACTTCTCCTGGATTACCCTCCAATGGCAGACAAGATCGACGAATGGAGGGCCACCATTCAGAGTCTCATCGGCTTCGCCAACGGCGACACCCCTCGACAGCCGAGTACATCGCAGCCACGGCAAGATTGCCAGGCACGAGCCGATGGAAACAAAACCGGTGGGGGTGCAACCACAGTGCACTCTCCGCCCCGAAGGCCAAGATCGCCGACTCGCCGGATCTACCTCGACAGCGACTCCACCGCATCATCAGATCCACGAGCTCTTCGCGATCAGCGCCAAGTTCTTCACGAACGACAGCAAGAAGACGCTCGTACTCGCATCGAGCGCCAAAGAGAAGTGCGGCGTCAATCGGACCAGCGCGCTGGGCCCTCTGTCGACATGCATGTGCCAGGGGAACCAGGCGACTTGCCATACGCGGTAGGTTGCCCTGCGTTCACTCGTGAGCTGCGGCAAGTCCAGTGGCCCAGCACGAAGAATTTCAAGCCAGACGTACCAGAGAAGTACGACGGCAAGTCGCATCCGTCAGAGTTCCTCAGCATCTACACCATCACGGTGCAAGCTCCCAGGGGCGGGACGACAAGATCCTTGCCAACTACTTCCCGCTGGTGCTCAAGCCCAATGTCAGGTCCTGGCTCATGCACTTGCCGGATAACTCCATATCCTCCTGGGCAGACCTATGCCATCAGTTTGTCGGCGCCTTTACAGGCGGCCACAAACCTCATGGCCAAGAGAGAGACCTTCATTTGCTCGCCCAGAAGGAAGGAGAGCCCCTGCGCAAGTACATTCAGAGATTCAGCCGTGTACAGCACAACATCCCAGATGTCCACCCTGCCGCGGTCATCAGCGCGTTCCATCAGAACGTGCGAAACCGCAGGATGCGGGAGGAGATGGCGATGTGCAAGATCAAAGACGTCAGTGAGCTATATGCCCTGGCCGACAAGTGTGCACGTGCTGAGGAAGGGAGGAAACTCCCCAGAGAGAATACAGGAGCAGGAGGATCTGACAGCGAGGATGCCGCCGCGGCAAAGAAAAACCGGCGGCAGAACAACAGGAAGAAGAAAGGCAAAGATGTGCTAGTCGTTGAGCAGTCCGGCAACGGAGGTGGCGCCAACAAAGCCAAAGTTGGTAGCTCCGGCAAGGAGATTGCCGCATGCACCAACTGCCAGGATGTGGCGGTCGCCGACAAGCAGGACGGCACCAACAAGCAGTACTGCAAGATCCACCGCACCAAGGGCCATGACCTCCAGAGCTGCAAGAAGGTCGAGCAGCTTGTCGAGCAGCACAAGGCTGAATACGAGCGACGCGACAAGGAGAAGGCCCGAGAAGGTGCTGGAGGATCCAGCAAGAAACACCCCGGCCGAGGAGGACGCCGCGGCAAGGCCAAGCAGCGGCAAGGAGACAGACCTCCCCGCGGTCGCGACAAGGATGAAGATGACGACGACGATGAAGATATGGATGATGACGAGACCGGTGAGCAGGAGTTCCAGAAAGGCACAGAGGGCCTGTGCGTTGATGGCAGTGCTTCTCTGCATACTTCACACCGCCAGCTCAAGCAGTGGGCACGGGAAGTCAATGCGGCAGAACCACCCGTCGAGTCACGCAAGCCTCTGAAATGGTCCAGCATGCCTATCATCTTTGATATTGAGGACCACCCTGATCGCATAACTGCGGTCGGGTGCTTGCCGATGTTGGTTTCACCAACTATCCGCAACCTCAAGGTCACTAAGATGCTAGTTGACGGCGGGGCCAGCTTGAACCTGATCTCCTCCGCGGTACTCCAGAAACTCCAGATCCCTGACTGCGAGCTCGAAGAGACCAGCACATTCCAAGGAATCAATCCGGGAAGGAGCAAGCCGAAGGGAAAGATCACGTTGCCGGTGACATTCGGCAGCGAGTTGAACTTCAGGACTGAGAGGGTCACTTTTGACGTTGCTAACTTTCCATTGCCTTACAATGGGATACTCGGCCGTCCAGCACTCGCCAAATTCATGGCAGCCTCTCACTACGCATACAACATGCTGAAGATGCCAGGCCCGATAAGTGTCATCTCTGTCCCTAGCGACAAGAAGGATGCTCTTATCTGCGCCGACAAGATCTACCGGGAAGCAGCGGGCGCAACAGATCGCAAGTCACTTACCGTTGAAGCTCCCGGGGGGAAGAAGAAGACCAAGTCCAGCAAGAGTTCTGATGCCCACTCCGGCAAGCGCACCTCTTCGGAGTGCTGCGCTACCGTCGAGGACGCACCATCGAGCTCCACCGGCAAGCGTAAGAAGACAATGGCAGCTCCGCCATAGACCAAGAAGGTGTCCGCCAAGGAGGACGGCACTGGTGGTACCTTCACCATTAGTGCCACTCTCGACCCTAAATAGGAAAGCGCGCCCGTTGCTTTCCTGCGGGCGAACGTCGACGTGTTTGCGTGGCAACCGTCTGACATCCCCGGTGTTCCTAGGAAAGTAGTCGAGCACCATCTTGCCGTCTGTCCTCATGCGCGGCCCGTCAAGCAGAAGGTCAGGAAACAAGCAGTGGAGCGCCAAGAATTCATCGCAGAAGAAATCAAGAAATTGGAAGCAGTAGGCCTTGTCAGAGGAGTGCTCCATCTTACGTGGTTAGCCAATCCTTTGGTCGTGCGCAAGGCAAATGGGAAATGGAGGATTTGTATCGACTTTACCGATGTCAATAAAGCTTGTCCCAAAGACCCATTTCCCTTACCGCGCATTGACCAGATTGTTGACTCCATAGCTGGATGTGACTTGCTTTCATTTCTTGACGCATATTCAGGATACCATCAGATCTTTATGGCAGAAGAGGATGAGGAGAAGACCGCATTCATCACTCCATGTGGCACATACTGTTTCATACGGATGCCTTTCGGTTTAAGGAATGCTGGTTCAACATTTGCAAGGGTAGTCCATGACGCTTTTGAGCCACAAATGCACAGAAATGTGGAAGCCTACATGGATGATATAATGGTCAAGAGCAAGGACAAGGCAACTCTGATTCAGGATTTAGACGAAACCTTAGCAAATCTGCGCAAGATCAACCACAAGCTTAACCCCAAGAAGTGTGTGTTTGGAGTCCCCTCCGGCAAGCTTCTCGGGTTCTTCGTGTCTCAGCGGGGAATTGAAGCCAATCCCGACAAGATCAAGGCCATTGAGCAGATTGAAGCACCAAAGCACGTCAAGGATGTACGAAGACTTGCCGGTTGCGTGGCTGCTCTCAGCAGGTTTATCTCTAGGTCTGCTGAGCGTGCCCTGCCATTTTTCAAAATATTGAAAAAGGCAGGTCCAATGAAATGGACTCCGGAAGCGGAGGTTGCGCTGCAAGACTTGAAGAGATACCTGTCCTCCACTCCAACACTTGCTGCACCTAAGCCGCAAGAGAAGTTGCTGCTGTATATAGCGGCAACCAATCAAGTGGTTAGTGCTGCGTTAGTAGCGGAGAGGGAGGCGGATGATGAGCCAGCAACCACAGCAGATGCATCCAGTGACAAGCAGGGGCCTTCACCGACAAGCTCTGGTCCCGACAAAGATGGATCTGCGCAGGCGCGTGAGGAGATACAGAAGAGAATGGTGCAGCGCCCAGTTTACTTTGTCAGTTCCCTTCTGCAGGGGGCTAGGTCAAGGTATTCTGGTGTGGAGAAATTGCTTTTCGGCCTTCTCATGGCCTCGAGAAAGCTGCGCCATTACTTCCAGGCACATGAGATCACAATTGTCACTCGTTTTCCACTGAAGAGGATACTGCAGAATCCAGAAGCAACAGGCAGGATTGTCGAGTGGGCACTGGAACTGTCAAGCTTTGGCCTCAAGTTAGAGAGCACTTCAACTATCCAAAGCAGAGCATTGGCAGAATTCATAGCAGAATGGACGCCAACACCAGATGAAGAAATTCCAGAAACGAGCATCCCCCTCAAGGAAGCAAGCAAAGAGTGGCTGATGTACTTTGATGGTGCCTTCTCGCTGCAAGGCGCCGGTGCGGGCATGCTACTTATTGCGCCCACCGGAGAGCACCTCAAGTACGTAGTCCAGATGCACTTTCCCAAGGAGCAAGCAACGAACAATACCACAGAGTATGAAGGTTTGCTTGCCGGTCTCAGGATCGCAGCAGACCTTGGGATCAAGAAGATCATTGTCAGGGGTGACTCGCAGCTTATCATCCGCCAAGTGAACAAGAATTATCAGAGTCCGTCGATGGAAGCTTATGTTGATGAAGTGAGAAAATTAGAAGAGCACTTTGAAGGCCTACAGATGGAACATGTTCCAAGAGCTCAGAAATGTTCCGATGGCCTGTCGAAGTGCACCGCACTTAAGTTACCTGTGGAACCAGGGATCTTTGTGCTCAAACTAACTCAACCGTCTGTAACGCCATCAACTGGACAGAACAAGAAGAGGAAGTTGATTTATGGTGACTATTTTCCGGCAGAGCTCCCCGAAGCCGCCGCCAAGAAGGTCCCCAAGATCAACACCAAGGGTGCTGAGGAGCAGTCTGCTCCGGCAAGCCCTAGGGTTTGTACCGTTGAAGCAGACGCTCCCGACAAGTTTTGCTCCGGGAAGCTTGCCGGGGAACGTCAAGCTCCGGCTGAGCCACAGGTTCTCGCCGTAGAAGCGGATGTTCCCGCAGCAGCAGATATGCCTTTAGTCCTTGTTGTCGAGCCGCAAGCTCCAACATGGGAACAGCGGATTGTCCGTTTCCTTCAGACAGGAGAACTTCCCAAAGAGCAAGAAGAAGCGGAAAGAGTAGCCCGGCAGTCAAGTATGTACCAGTTTGTTGACAACACACTGTACCGAAGAAGACTCAACGGTGTGAAATTGAAGTGTATTCACCGGGAAGACGGACAAAAGCTGTTGGCAGAGATACATGGAGGCATATGTGGTCACCACATTGGCACAAGAGCGCTTGCCGGCAAAGCATTCCGGCAAGGTTTCTTTTGGCCGACAGCCCTCCAGGATGCAACTACACAAGTAACCAAGTGTGAAGCGTGCCAGTTCCATTCCAAGCAGATACACCAGCCAGCTCAAGCTCTCCAGTCGGTCCCTTTATCCTGGACATTTTCGGTCTGGGGGCTCGACATCCTCGGCCCCTTTCCCCGAGCTATCGGGGGCTTTGAGTACTTGTATGTTGCAATCGACAAGTTCACAAAGTGGCCGGAAGTGGAAGCAGTGAGGAAGGTGACAGCACAGTCAGCAGTCAAGTTCTTCAGGTCGATTGTTTGCCGCTTTGGGATCCCTAATAGGATCATCACCGACAACGGCACGCAATTCACGAGCCGCACCTTCATGCAGTACGTCCAAGATCTTGGCGCCAAGGTCTGCTTCGCTTCTGTTGCTCATCCAAGACGCAACGGTCAAGCGGAGAGGGCAAATGCTGAAGTGCTGCGCGGGCTCAAGACCAGGACTTTCGACAGGCTGCGCAAGTGCGGAAAGAACTGGATTGAGGAGCTGCCGGTGGTTCTTTGGTCGATCAGGACGACGCCAAATCGAGCCACTGGCCAGACACCTTTCGCTCTAGTCTATGGATCAGAGGTAGTTCTCCCCATGGAACTCGTATACGGGTCACCTCGAGTGCTCGCTTATGATGAGCTTGAGCAAGAGCAGCTGCGACAAGATGACGCGCTGCTCCTTGAGGAAGACCGTCTTCAGGCCGCTGTACGAGCTGCTTGATACCAGCAAGCTTTGTGCCGCTACCATAGCCGCAAAGTTAATGCCAGAAGTCTCGAGGAAGGCGACCTTGTTCTTCGGCGCATTCAGTCTGCCAAGAATTCCAACAAGTTGACGCCAAAGTGGGAAGGCCCTTACCGGGTGAAACCAGTCACTAGGCCTGGCGTTGTCCGCCTTGAGAACGAAGATGGCACTCCGGTGAGCAACTCCTAGAACATTGAGCATCTTCGTAAGTTTTACCCGTAAGGCGCGGTTGCCGAAACCTGTTCCGGCAACCACCTTTTGTACAAGTCTTGCCGATGTTGCATGTAATCCTTTGTACAAAGCCGGGCGCAGACCCCGTGCATAAGTAAAGCTCATGTGCTCCGCACATCTGGTCAATTTCATGCTTTCTATTTTTTGCATGTGTTATCTGACACTTTGTGCAGCGCCTACCCCCGGTAAGCAATAACGAGCCGTAAGGCTCCATATCTTTATTTTCTCTTCTTTCTTTTTCTCAAAGAAAGGAAGGTTCCCTCGCCCACAAGTTTGCCGGGGGGAAGGAGAAGATAATGGTGTGGACCAGGCGTCGTTCAAGAAAGTTTCGCCTTACCGGGAAGTAAACGACAGAAAAGCTAAGTTGCGAAAGTTTGAGCAATAAGTTTTAAAAATTTTAAGTTATCTTCCTCGAACGACCGTGCTTTGTATGGAAAACCTGTGCGCGGAGGAACCAACTCGTAACTAGTTGCGCCCTTACTTTGTTTCGAGTCCGCTCAACAACTTAAGTGAGCTGTGACTAGTTGCGAATAGGTTTCTTGTAGGTGGCGGCACCGCCAGCAGGCTGCTGACGTCCCGCACTCAGCGCTCGCGGCTAAGGTGCCCGCGCCGACAAGTTCCCTAAAAGCGTAGGGCAAAAACATACAAAGGAAGGAATCAAGTAAAGGAAATAACATAGCAATCGCTACCCAAAATAGAGTTATATTACAAGATAGCTTGTCGCAGCTCTAACAGATTGTTCTTATAACATGACCAGCAGCGACAAGAAAAGGAGAAAATGGGCGGCCTAATCTACGCGATCACCCTCAACCCTCTTGATCCCACTCACCTTGTCCACAATGGGTGCGACAAGGGTCTTGAGCGCTTCCAGATCAGCATCCGGCGGCAAGGTCCTGAGGACGTTGGTGAGGTTGAGGCCTGGGTTGCGGAAGGCCACCTTCACCAACACCTTTTGAAGAGCTCCCGCGTAGATCTTGCGCGACTCGTCGGCCAGCTGCTTTGGGATCTTCTCCCGGAGTCGCTGGAGGGCCGTCGCCACGCCTTTGAAGAACAAGGTGAGCTTGGCGCTGGGTTGGAGGTTCTCATCGGAGGGATACCCGAGATCCTCCATCCCCAACTGCACTAGCTCCCTGTCGATGGATGCGGTAACATCCACGAGACCCTCCGTCCAGTGCTCCACATTCTCCCTAAAAGTGTTCTGGGTGGCAGCAGCACTCGCCAGCAGCGCCTCTTCGGCCTTGATCTTCTCCTTCAAGGCCACCTCCTGCTCCCTGGCGCCGTCCAGCGTCTTGGTCAATGTAGTCAGCTTCAACTCAAGATCTGCGTTGGAGTCCCTGGCAGCGCTAAGCTCCTTGCCCTTCTCGGCGAGACAACCCTGCAGCTCACCCAAGGTGTAGGCATCCTTCTCGCGCTCACGCTTGAGCGCGGCAAGCTCTTCACCGCTCGCCTTGAGATCGGCCTCCAGCTGCGCCACCTTCGTCTCCAGCTCCTTCTTGGCGGCCTCGGCAGCAGCAGCAGCATCCTCCTCCTCGTGGCTGTCGAGGTTGACCTTCTGCTGCGCCAATTCGCCCTCCTGTGCAGACAGATTCTCGGCGGCAAGCCGTTGTTGCTCTTCAACTTCAGCCTTCTCGAGGAGGAAGGCTTTCTGCTCTTCGGCAAGTTGCTCCCGTTCCTCTGCCAGGGACCGGAGAGCTTCCTGGTTAAGACCCTGGAGCTCCTCCGCGCGCTTCTCGATGTCCACTCTCGCCTTCGCGACAAGCGCTTCTCGGGATTCCAGCTTGGCCTGCCGAGCGCGGCAGAGCGACACCAGCTTCCGCAGCAGCTGCTCCTCCTCAGACTCGCCGCTGCTGCTGCTCGGCACATCAACCAGCGTCAGCCCAGCGGAGGCGAGCACCTCCCCATCCAAGATTTCTCCTTTGACCGGTGCCCTGGAGCTTGACGCCCAGGGGAGCTTGATGAAGACGCCATCGCCGGCCTTCAAATAGGCGCCGGGCTGGGGCTCTTCGGAGCCTGACGCTGCGGCAGCGGCGGAGGGATCGGCGGTCGGTGTAGCGCCTGGCGCTCCTGCGGCCTCGGGGCCGTCAGTGCGATCGCCAGACCCCTCGCCAGCTTTTGCGGCGGAAGCTTTGGCGGCCTCTTCGCCGGCGGGATCATCAGCGCCAACTGCTTCTTCGGTGGCAGCGGCGTCGTCGGTATTGCCGCGTGCGTTCTCCTCGACGGCGACCTCGGTCTCCGTCAGCTCCGAGGCAGAGGGATCTGATGGCCGGAAAAGGGAGAAATGTCAAGCAAATATCCAAAAAGAAAATCAGAAGAAGAAGAACCCAACTGAAGTTTTCAAGCAAGAGGATTACCTGTACTGGGTTCTACAGTCGTGGTCTCCGCCACCGGGGGGTCACTGGTGCTGTCCCTTGTCGGAGAACTCTCCCTTGCCGGAGACTTCTCCCTTACCGGAAAATTCTCCCTTGCCGGAGAACGCTTCCTTGCCGGGGAACCCTCCCTTGGCGGTGTAGTCGAAGAAGATGGCATGTCGGGGGCGGCTTCCGAGCGCTCCTGGTGAGGCTGCTCTGCTCCTACGCAAACCGATAGTCAGATGTCAGCAAAGAAAGAGCACTCATGCGCGCCTAACAGCGGGAAGTAAACCATATACTTACGCTGGGGGCTGCGCTGGGGGCTGCTTTGGGGAATAGTTGCCGGGTCCGGGAAGGTGGTCTCGGACACACCCCCTGCTGTCGCGGTGGGTTCGTCCTCGATGACAATCACCGGGACCTTGGCTCTCTTTGCCGCTCTCTAGGCCAGAGTCTTGAAAAGGAATGAGTTCGGAGTAAAGAAAATTAGATATAAGACAAAACAGCAAGAATTGAATAACTACAAGTACAGCAAAGAATCTTACTCTTCTTCTTCCATGTCGGAGCTGAGCGCGGAGAGGTCGAAGTCCGGCTCACCTCCGGCGCGACGAGGCGGAGGAGTAGGTTCCCTTAGCCGCTTGGCGGGGGCAGTGGCGGTGGTCTGAGATGGCTCAGCTCCGGCCACCACCGCGGCATGAGGAGCGGCAGGAGCAGAAGAGGTGCTCCCACGGCAATAGTGCTTGCCACGGTGGAGCGTGTCACACGGCGCGACGGCTGCTGACTCGTCTGCCGCCCCGCTACGTCCCCGGCCTTGCGGAGACGCCTTCTTGGTGGAGCTGGGGGCTCTGCTTGCGGCGAGCTGTCTGAAGATGAGGAGGAAGAGGAGTTGGTCTTCAACGAGCCGCTCGCACCCTTGGCGGGCTCGCTCGACTCGACTTCAGGCCCGGCAAGCTCTCCCTCGCCGGCAAGCCCCTCTCGCTCGGCAAGGCTTGCCGCCTCTGCTGCCTCTGCCTCCTCCACGGTGAATCCAAACTCGCCCGTGGCAGCGGCTGCCGCCGCCTCTTCCAGCCTAGTGGTGATGCACTGCATCTCCGCATTGGTGGTGTCGCGAGTAAGGCTTTTCTGTTCATCGGAGCGGACCGGTACTTCTACCAAGCCGTCAAATAACTCCTGCACGACGTCGTCTGCAGGCTCTTGCCAAGTTGGGACAATCCCATGCGAATTGCACAGCGGCATCATTGCACGGATGCGGTCGAGCGAGGAGTTGTTGCACAGCGGAACGACACCCTTCGGCAACCTGAACACTTCGGGATGTTGAGGGTCGTGCTTGAACAGTTCCTGGAGCATCGCGTCCAGTTCCAGGATAGTGAAGTGGAAGTTGAGGCCCAGGCGCAGCCTCATGATGTCCGCCGCATTCTGGAACTCCCAGGTGGGTCTCCTCCTCTCCTGCAGGGGGGCGATGCAGCGGCGAAGAAAATCTGCGCCAACGGCGCCTATAGTGAGCCCGGCAAGCCTGAGGCGTAGGATCCGGGTGACGGCAATCTTCAGCCTATCGTCTTCCGGGGCCACGTTGCTCAAATCGTTGCCGCGCACTACTGGGGTTTGGCGCTGGGTGGTAAACGGCTGCGGGTTCTCCTCGACAATCCAGCACCAGTCTGCTCTCCATTCCTCCCACTTGCTGTGGAGCTCTCCCTCCAGATAAGCTTCCTTCTTGCCAGCTCTCGAGATCCAGGCGATTCCGCCGGATAAAGGCTACCCTCTCTCAACTCGGGGCATAAAGAAGTGGCGAAAAAGAGCTACATTTGGATATACTCTGACAAAGTTTTCACAGAGATGTGCGAAAACTGCCATGGTCAGAACAGCATTGGGGGTGAAGTCAAGGAGGTGGAACCCGTAGGTGTTCATAATGTCGCAGAAAAACTCAGAGAAAGGCGGGCAGAGCCCGCAGTAGAAGAACAACGCGAAGAAGGGATATCCATTCGGAGCCCGTTCCGAAGCGGCGGCCGAGAGTACCTTCGTGCGCGGATGCGCTCGCGTCTCCGTCAACCAGAAGAGGTAGTAATACTCCCTCAGCTCCTTCGCGGCGAGCTTGGGGGGGAAGGTTGCCTGCTCCTTTCGCAGCGCCGCGAGCCGCTGCGCCTCGGTCGACTTCACGACCTTCCCCTTGTCGGCTTTCGGAGCCATGGCGGAGGTGGTGGGGAAGATCGACGGCGTTGCTGGTGCTGGTGGCGATGGGGGGCGGAGCGCTGCTCTCTTTCAGCTTTGGGAAGAAAGGGAGGGGCAGCGGAGATTTCTGAGATTGGAATAGCAATCGGCGAGATGGGCGAACTGCCCCTGTTTCCCCTGCTTATAAAGAGGAAGGGGGCGGACATTCCATCTTTCCGAATAAAGAAACCACCCACGATCTCTCCCATGACGCCGCATTCGACGCGTGCCGTTCGGGGAGGGCGCGGTGGATACGAAGTAAGATACGGCGTAACCTAGGCCGCGTGTGCCCGTGCCCTGTTTTGGGCCTGGCCCAACAGCGCTCGGCACCGTGTGTGGCCCAGGCCCGGGGGCTCCTGTCGGTGTACTAGAGTAGGGGTACCCTAGTATCCCGAACTTGTGCACGGGCCGTCGCAGCACCCCGCGGCAAGGCTTGCCGGGTGACCGCCAAGGTCCTCCGTGGTTCCTTTGGAGCCATTCAAGAACAAAGTATTCAAGCCAAGGAGACAAGGCCTCGGCAAGAGGAGCTTGCCGGGAAGGCCAACCGAGGCATCTCAAGGAACTTGCCACGACGCGCCACGCGTCCCGGCAAGGCTCGGTGAGCGACAAGCTTCCGAACGCGACAAGACAACGACCGCGGCAAGGCGCTTGCCGCGGCAAGCTACCACTCTGTACCCGCGCTCCAGCACATCCACCAACGTGTCGCCCTGGGACGTTTCCAAGCGCGCGTGGCAAGAGGCTGTGCAGCCAGCGGTGCGCGGTGGCTAGCGGCGCTGACAAGATTGCCATCGTGGCAAGCGGTGGCGTCCCTGGCGGTCCCTTTTTGCACTATTTGGGCGACGCAGACGGGCATTTAATGCCTTTGTCCCCTGCCGTTAGGGTTAGGTATGGTACACTGTACAGGTAGTTGTACCAACCGCAACTCCTTTCCATTTTTACCCTTGTCTACGTTGCCACCTTTCGGTGACCCCTTGAGCATATAAAAGGAGGCCCATGCGCAACGTAGAGGGGGGTTCGAAGGCAGAAGAACACTCACGCTTGGTCTCGTTAGCAGCTAGTGTGTACTGTAGCATTCAGCGCTCCCGAGCAAGAACTCAATACACTCAGACATGCAGCAGTAGGAGTATTATCTCTCCGGAGAGCTCCGAAGCTGGGTAAACTGCTCGTGTGCTTCGCCTTGATCTGCTCTTCGCGCGACCTCCGCCCCCTGCCGAACCGAAAGGGGCTCGGTCCGCCGGTCCCATAGGTGTCCGTGGATCCGTTTCCCCCGACAGTATAGTAGTTGATTTGTCAGCCATTTGTAAAGATATTTCAGTAGGTGTCAACTTTTTCAATTCAAGTCCACGATATAAAGAGAGAGGCATAACACTAACACCGGCTCCAAGATCACATAAAGCAGTTCTAACATAATTTCTTTTAATGGAGCATGGTATAGTTGGTACCCCCAGATCTCCAAGTTTCTTTGGTATTCCACCTTTAAAAGTGTAATTAGCAAGCATGGTGGAAATTTCAGCTTCCGGTATCTTTCTTTTGTTTGTGATGATATCCTTAATATACTTAGCATAAGGATTTACTTTAAGCATATCGGTTTAGCGCATACGTAAGAAAATAGGTCTAATCATTTCAGCAAAGTGCTCAAAATCCTCATCATCCTTTGTCTTGGATGGTTTAGGAAGAAAGGGCATGGGTTTCTGAACCCATGGTTCTCTTTCTCTACCATGCTTCCTAGCAACAAAATCTCTCTTATCATAACATTGATTCTTTGATTGTGGGTTATCAAGATCAACAGCAGGTTCAATCTCTACTTCATTGTTTTTGCTAGGTTGAGCATCAACATGAGCATTATCATTAACATTATCACTAGGTTCATGTTCATCACCTGATTGTGTTTCAGCATCAGAGCTAGAAATATCATTGGGATTCTCAGGTGTGTCTACAGTAGGTTCACTAGAAGCATGCAAAGTTCTATCATTTTTCTTCTTCTTCTTTTTGGAAGAACTAGGTGCCTCTAAATTATTTCTCTGAGAATCTTGCTCGATTCTCTTAGGGTGGCCTTCAGGATACAAAGGTTCCTGAGTCATTCTACCACTTCTATTAGCCACTCTAACAGCAAAGTCATTTTTATTATTTAATTCATCAAGCAAGTCATTTTGAGCTTTGAGTACTTGCTCACCTTTAACTCTGGCCATATTATCGCTTATGCGTCCTATCTCGAAAGCATTATTCTTTAACTCTCTACCAACATAAGCATTAAAACTTTCTTGTCTAGCCATAAAGTCATCAAATTCATCTAAGCATGGTCTATGAAATTTAGTAGAGGGGATTTCAACTTTATCATATCTATAGAGAGAATTTACCTTTACTACCTGTGTCGGGTTATCAAGACAATGTGGTTCTTCAACAAGGGGTATATTAAGACCATGTATTTCCTCAATAGGTGGTAAATTCTTAACATCTTCAGCTTTAATACCTTTTTCTTTCATTGATTTCTTTGCCTCTTGCATATCTTCATGACTGACAAATAAAACACCTCTCTTCTTCGGAGTGGGTTTAGGAATAGGCTCAGGAGTTGGCTTAATTGGTTCAGGAATTTCCTCAGGAATTGGCTCAGGAAGAGTCCAATTATTTTCATTAGTCAACATATTATTCAATAGCAATTCAGCTTCGTTGACTGTTCAACACAACCAGCACAACTATCCAAGTAGTCCTTGGAAGCATCGGTTAGTCCATTATAAAAGATATCAAGTATTTCATTTTTCTTAAGAGGATGATCAGGCAAAGCATTACGTAACCAGAGAAGCCTCCCCAAAGCTTGTGGGAGACTCTCTTCTTTGATTTGCACAAAATTGTATATTTCCCGCAAGGCAGCTTGTTTCTTATGAGTAGGGAAATATTTAGCAGAGAAGTAATAAATCATATCCTGAGGACTACGCACACAACCAGGAGCAAGAGAATTATACCAAGTCTTAGCATCACCCTTTAATGAGAACGGAAATATCTTAAGGATATAAAAATAGCGGGACTTCTCATCATTAGTAAACAGGGTGGCTATATCATTCAACTTGGTAAGATGTGCCACAACAGTTTCAGATTCAAGGCCATAAAAAGGATCAGATTCAACTAAATTAATAATCTCAGGATCAACAGAGAATTCATAATCCTTGTCAGTAACACAGATAGGTGAAGTAGCAAAAGTAGGATCAGGTTTCATTCTAGCATTAAGAGACTGCTGCTTCCATTTAGCTAATAATTTCTTAAGATCGTATCCATCATTGCAAGCAAAGATCTCCCTAGCAGCTTCTTCATTCATAACATAACCCTCAGGAACAATAGGTAATACATAATCATTGGGAGAACTTTCATCATCACTATCATCAATAATAGCATCTTCAATATTTTCATTCCCCCTAACTCTAGCAAGTTGTTCATCAAGAAATTCACCTAATGGCAAAGTAGTATCACGCATAGAAGTAGTTTCATCATGCATAGCAGAAGTGGCACCATCAATAACATGCGACATATCAGAATTCATAGCAGTAGCAGGTTTAGGTGTCGCAAGCTTACTAATAACGGAAGGAGAATCTAGTGCAGAGCTAAATGGCAGTTCCTAACCTCCCCTCGTAGTTGAGGGCAAAATCGTGGTTCGATCGTCTTTCAAGTTCTTCATAGTGATCAACAGATATAAATCCCAAGTGACTCAGAGAATAGAGCTATGCTCCCCGGCAACAGCGCAAGAAATTAGTCTTGATAACCCACAAGTGTAGGGGATCGCAACAGCTTTCGAGGGTAAAGTATTCAACCCAAATTTATTGATTCGATACAAGGGGAGCCGAAGAATATTCTTGAGTATTAGCAGTTGAGTTGTCAATTCAACCACACCTAGATAACTTAGTATCTCCAACAAAGTATTTAGTAGCAAAGTAATATGATAATAAAGGTAACAGTGGCAAAAGTAAAGATAATAGTTTTGGGGTTTTTGTAGTAATTGTAACAGTAGCAATGGAAAAGTAAATAAGCAAAGAACAATATGTGAAAAGCTCGTAGGCAATGGATCAGTGATGGATAATTATGCCGGATGCGATTTCTCATGTAATAGCTATAACATAGAGTGACATAGAACTAGCTCTAGTTCAACAATGTAATGTAGGCATGTATTCCGTATATAGTCATACGTGCTTATGGAAAATAACTTGCATGACATCTTTTGTCCTACCCTCCCGTGGCAGCAGGGTCCTACCGGAAACTAAGGGATATTAAGGTCTCCTTTTAATAGAGTACTGGAACAAAGCATTAACACATAGTGAATACATGAACTCCTCAAACTACA
Source organism: Triticum dicoccoides (assembly GCF_002162155.2). NCBI lineage: Eukaryota > Viridiplantae > Streptophyta > Magnoliopsida > Poales > Poaceae > Triticum > Triticum dicoccoides. The sequence continues at coordinate 18,413,937 of NC_041383.1, forward strand.
GTCATCACCGAGAAGTATCCCGATTATTGTCACTTCGGGGTTGTCGGATCCTAACACATAATAGGTGACTATAGACTTGCAAGATGGGATCAAGAACACACATATATTCATGAAAACATAATAGGTTCAGATCTGGAATCATGGCACTCGGGCCCTAGTGACAAGCATTAAGCATAGCAAAGTCATAGCAACATCAATCTCAGAACATTGTGGATATTAGGGATCAAACCCTAATAAAACTAACTTGATTACATGGTAAATCTCATCCAACCCATCACCGTCCAGCAAGCCTACGACGGAATTACTCACGCACGGCGGTGAGCATCATGAAATTGGTGATGGAGGATGGTTGATGATGACGACAGCGACGAATCCCCCTCTCCGGAGCCCTGAACGGACTCCAGATCAGCCCTCCCGAGAGAGATTTGGGCTTGGCGGCGGCTCCGTGTCGTAAAACATGATGAAACTTTCTCTCTGATTTTTTTCTCCCCGAACATGAATATATGGAGTTGGAGTTGAGGTCGGTGGATGTCCCACGAGATAGGGAGCTCACCCTATGGGGGGGCGACCCCCTGTCTCGTGGACAGTGTGTGGGCCCCCTAGTGTATTTCTTTCGCCCATAAATTCTTATTACTTCCAAAAAGTGCGGCCGTGGATTTTCAGGACATTCCGAGAACTTTTCTTTTCTACACATAAAACAACATCATGGCAGTTCTGCTGAAAACAGCGTCAGTTCGGGTTAGTTTCATTCAAATCATGCAAGTTAGAGTCCAAAACAAGGGCAAAAGTGTTTGGAAAAGTAGATACGTTGGAGACGTATCAATCAGCTGAAGGGTAAGTTGTTTGTCCAAAAAGTTGTTGGAAACTATATGAATATGGGGGATATGCTGGTGGAACCTAGCTTGTTATTTTGTCAGCCTTTTGTTATGCAAACTGCATACTGTTCGATGCAAACTAGTTGCATGTTGGTGATTGATGGTTAGTGGATCTCGAGATGTAAGCTAAATGCTATGCTGGATGTGTCATGGAGGATTAGTACTTGTGTAATGTGACTTGTGCTTTGTAATGTTTTGCCTCTTTTCTGTCTTAATATTTGTATACAAATTATTAATAATTGCTAGTGCTAAATTGTTTAGTGTAAAAATCACAAATGGGCTTCGTTGGGTAAACCTAACATTGATGGCTGGATGAAGTAGGCCTGGGAACATATTTTGGGTAAAAAAACATAACTGGCCCATAATATTAATGGGTTGATGTGCTTGTTGGACCACCGAAAATGGGCTAACATAAACAGTGAAAAAAATAGTTCGAACCAAAACAAATGGGCCAAAACTTACTGAACCGAAGGCTACATGGGCCCAGGCGGCGCCACGTCAGACCCAGACTGGTCTGTTGATGTCACGTCATCATGTAAATGCATGACGGAAGATACCGTCACAGAGGCCCGGGCCTGGGGTGGGCCGAGCGGGCTTGGGGGCCGATCGGTGATGGTAAATGACCGTCATAATTTGTCTGAAATCCATGATAGACGGTGTCGGTGTCAAAACCGACGGATCTCGGGTAGGGGGTCCAGAACTGTGCGTCTAGGCGGATGGTAACAGGAGACAAGGGACACGATGTTTTTACCCAGGTTCGGGCCCTCTCGATGGAGGTAAAACCCTACTCCTGCTTGATTGATATTGATGATATGGGTAGTACAAGAGTAGATCTACCACGAGATCAAGGAGGCTAAATCCTAGAAGCTAGCCTATGGTATGATTGTTGTTCGTCCTACGGACTAAAACCCTCCGGTTTATATAGACACCGGAGAGGGCTAGGGCTACACAGAGTCGGTTACAATGGTAGGAGATCTACATATCCGTATTGCCAAGCTTGCCTTCCACGCCAAGGAAAGTCCCATCCGGACACGGGACGAAGTCTTCAATCTTGTATCTTCATAGTCTTGGAGTCCGGCCAATGATGATAGTTCGGCTATCCCACTATTCAAGATATCTTCCGATATTCCGATAAATCGGACGATTTATCGCTTACCGTTGTCTGACCGATAAGATAAATCGGCTGATAAAACAGCCGATATGGCGATAAATCAGTCGATATGCCGATAAACTGTCCGATTTACCCCTTATCATGGGTCGGCCGATACGTTCCCGATAAGCGATATCCCCAACATTGGGCTATCAGGACACCCCCTAGTCCAGGACTCCCTCAGTAGCCCCTGAACCAGGCTTCAATGACGACGAGTCCGGCACACATATTGTCTTCGGCATTGCAAGGCGGGTTCCTCCTCCGAATAATTCATAGAAGATTGTGAACACCAGGATAGTGTCCGGCTCTTCAAAATAAATTCCACATGCCACCGTAGAGAGAATAATAATTACACAAGTTCAATCTGCTGACGTATTTTGTGGCATGACATCACACCACGGCCAAGCCTTTACTCGAATCGTTTTTATTGTTCCACCTCGGCGCGTTTAGCGAAGCAGTTTCCTTGGCACGTCTTGTCAAAGCAGAGATCGTGTCCCCTTATTCCGGGATTCTCATCAATACGGACGTGGGTAACCCAACCGCGCCATTAATCGCGGCGCTTGGGAGATAAGCGAGTTTATCGGGCTGGTGGGGACGCATAGTTTCGTCCGCCCATATATAAGGGGATAAGGATCCACCTTTTTACCTGCGCCTTCTTCCTCCTTTGCTTATCCATCCCCGCACACTCGAGCTCCAGCGCCCAAGTCCGCACATCTCACCTCAACCTTCTCCAACCATGTCCGGAGCGGGAGGCAAGTGGATGGCCTCCTCCGTTATGGAGGGGCACATCAAGAAGCTGCGCAAGGCCGGATATTTGTCCAGCGATATCGCGCACCGGATCCCTGACGAGGGGCAGCTCATCCCCACCCCCGGGCCCCATGAGAGGGTGGTATTCCTTCCCCATTTCCTCCGTGGACTGGGCTTTCCACTCCACCCCTTTGTTCGGGGGCTCATGTTCTACTACGGCCTGGATTTCCATGATCTGGCCCCGAATTTTATCCTCAACATCTTGGCGTTTATCGTCGTGTGCGAGGCCTTCCTCTGCATCCAGCCCCACTTCGGCTTATGGCTAAAGACCTTCAATGTCAAGCCGAAGGTAGTGGGCGGCAGTCAAGCGAAGTGCGGAGGCGCCATGGTGGGCAAGATGCCCAACGTCACCTGGCTCGAGGGCACGTTCGTGGAAACCATCAAAGGGTGGCAATCGAGGTGGTTCTACATCACCGAGCCGCGTGACCCTGAATGGGCAGCGGCCCCCGAATTCAGATCTGGCATCCCCACGTGGCTCACCTCCTGGAAAGAGAAGGGCCTGTTGTGGGGCGATTTGGAGGAGCTGACCGGACTCCAATCCTGTCTCCAAACCATGGTGAACAAGAAGCTCAAGCTTATCAATGTGGTCCAGGTCATGCTCATCCGCCGGATTCTCCCGTGCCAACAGCGGGATTTCAACCTGTGGGAGTTCGATCCGGCACAGCACCAGACCTTGAGTAGGCTCTTCGAAACTACGTACGAAGAGGCCTGGAGGGTGCTGTTCAAGGGCTCCGAGGCGCCCACATCGGCTACCGAAGATCGCGGGTTCAGCTCGCAGCATCCGGCTGGCGAGGTAAGCTATATTATCCTTTATGGGACACTTGCTTTCCATAGTTTGACTCTATGTGGGATTTAAACTTCCAATACCTTTAACAGGCCTGGCAGAAGACGTCCAGACAGGTTAACTGTCCGGCTCCCCTTCCAGAAGACCCAGCGGATGCCCGTTTGACAGGGCTGCTGGTCCCGGCGCCTTATGTGGTGCCGGAGAAGAAGGCCAAGAAGAAGGCCACGGGAACTCGGAGGAGTTCCCGGCGCCAGGTGTTATCGGACTCATCGTCCGACGACTCCGAGGCGGACTCCTCCCACGAAGATGGGGAGGAGAAGAAAGAGGCCTCTCCCCCAGCGGGGGGAAAGAGGAAGAGGAAGGCTTCCCCAACGGGGGAGGCCGAAGGGTCCAGGAAAGGAAGGACCCTTCCCCCGGACTGTTCCACCAATGCCGCTGACGACGACGAGGAGTGGCCCTCAAGGGCCAAGCCCCTGGCGAGATCGTAAGTGTCCGACTCCTGAATAACTCATAATTTTTCTTTTTGTCGCATAGTGTCTTCTAACGCCGCATACAACCCTGTAGTCCGCCTAAGGATGATCTTCCCGCTTCGTCGAGCGGGTCCTTGGGTTCGTCGGATGTGAACAGCGCTTCACTTCCGACCGCCTCCTCCCCCCGTGACGCAGACAACACTGAGGTAGGGTCCCAGAAGGGGACCCACCAGGAGGAGGAGGTCCTAGAGGTGCCGCAGGGCAGCCTCCCGGACTTTGGACCGGACTCCGCACCGGAACCTTCAGTGGTTCCGGAGTCCGGCGGGCGGCCCCTTCGTGAGAAGGGCAAGACAACAACACCGGCGTACTCCGTCTAACCGGAGGCGCAGGATAATTAGCTGGAGGCGCTCGATGGTGCTTCCATCGACGAGGAACACCGCACTGTCATGAGTGCGGTGATTCAGAAGGTTCAGCTCGCCAAGAGCGGGCTGACCGAAGCCTGCACCAGCCTTCTAACAGGCTTTGAGGTAAGAATTTTTAAGATATGTAAAATAGTACCGCATAGACAGTAGCCCCTGATTCTTAGTTCGGTGTTCGGAAAGAAAAGCCAAACTGAGGATCTAAAAAGATATATGCAGGAGTCTAACCAAAATATGTCAATATGGGAATGCAGGCTGCGCTGCTGACCTCTGCCACACTAACTGCGGAGGTCAATTCCTTGAAGCAGAGCCTCGAGCGGTCCGAGGTCGAGCTCGGCCGTGCCAAGAAGCAGCTCGAGGACATGGAAGGTGAGTAACACCTTATTAAAGTTGTACCTTATAGAAAAGGATGTGGTTGCAAGAAAAAATGACAAGAATAACGTGGGTACTCCAGGGGCTACGAACGAGGTGGTGACCCTGAAGGAGGCGATGTCCGCGGCCGAATGCAATGCGGCCGCGGAACGCGCCGAGCGAGAGAAGCAGGAGGCGCGGGTGGCGGAGGTACGGCAAGAGCTCCAGGCTCTCGTGGAAAAACACGGGGGTTTGGAGCGTGACTCAAAGACTCGGGAGTCCAAGCTTGCGTCGGCTCTTGAGAGTGCCAAAGCCGCTAAGGCCGAAGCCCAAAAGGCCCTCCAGGAAATCGAGGCAGTAAAGAAGATAGCGGCGGGTAAGGCATTCTTCATGCAAAGCAAGCATGTAAAAGTGAATTACCTGTTACTTACCCGAATTCGGAGCTGTCTAGGAGCGTTTGCAGATCTGCCCCGTAGCGTGTCCGATGCTGCCGCGTTCTACAGAGCCGAGGAGGGGAGCTCGACGGAGAAGGTGTTCTGGTCCCAGTATGCTGAGGCCAGACATCCGGTGCCCCTGAGCGACCAGCTGAAGCAGCTGGTCGAGCTCCACAAGGTGGCCGAACAGGCCATGAAGGGCCTCATAGTTCGGCTGTGGCCTAAAGAAGCCATGCCTGGGAGCTACTTCGGTCTGGTGCGGCGGCTGGTGGACGCCTGTCCGTGGGTTGATGTCATCAAGCACTCCGCCTGCATTGAAGGCGCCCGTCGGGCCCTTGCCCGCACTAAGGTGCACTGGGGCAAGATGGACGACGAGAAGCTTGTGATGGACGCGCCACCGGCGGGCAAGGAGTATCGCACGCCCGAGATGTATTATAAGGGTGTCCTGAAGGGTGCCCGCATTATTGCGGGTGAATGCTCCAAAGATGTAATTTTTGAGTAGACTCCCGTTTTTTATCCTATGCGCTGAAAACTTTGTTCATATGCGCTAAGCAATGCTTGTTAATTTAAAATATTACCTTCTGTGCGGCCGTTTATCAAATCTGAGAGATAGCAAGTCGTTGGCTTCGGCCCCCGTGCCGCGAGTGCTGCGGTGTTCGGGATAAACTTGAGTGCTCTTGTTCCCATTTTTGGGTCCATCTAGGGTGGCGCTCAACACAACGAACGAGGCAACCGGACATATAATGCTTGAACACTCTCACTTAGCCATAGAATTCTATAATTTTAAATTTCGGTGAAGCCCCTAGTGTTCGAAAGGCCAAATTCGGGGTGCTATCCACGCCTGGGCCGGACAAAGCCAGTTCCTCGCTCTAAGCGGCATAAGTCTTTAGGGACTCGAAAAAACCTCTCGAACAGCGACCGGCTCTCGCCCCATCAGGACGGTCAGTTTTAGCTTTCTCCACTGAGGTGCTCGCCTAGCTCAACTGGGGCACAATCGCAGTGGTTCTCCCAGCACTACCTTAGCCGATATAACGGAACGTAAGTTACCAAAACATGGGAGCTGGGCAAACCCAACTATTGACCCAAGACATGATTCGGAGCCGATGCATATAATGCTATATGTTCGGGGTGCCGCACTTGTGAAAGTGTTTGGGCTTACCACACCATAGTTTGGGGAACTTAAGCCCCTGGTGTACTTAGCCGTACAAAAGCGTACGGATGCAACATGTCATAAGTGAACATATGTAGAAAAAACTAATGCAATGATAGGAAAAAAGCGATGCATTGTTTATTCAAAGAATACTGCCATGAATGCAGAACGATACAAATAGTGCGATAAGCAAGGGGTGGGACTATTTAACATGTCCCCCGCCAGGGGTAGGCTGCGGAATGGTGCATAAAACAGGTATAATGCTCGTAATGGAGTCCACCTGGATACTCGTCGTAGCTTTTCTGCTTCCCTGGCTGTTGCATCGTGAGTTCGGCAGGTCTACTGCCGGACAGGGCTTCTGGGAAACGTTGCCCTAAGGATAAAGAAAAAGAAAGAAAAAGGATGACACATTTGGGAGCCCCTGGTGTGGTTGAGCCGCACTCTGGGCCTGCCGTGGTCGTGCCCCTCCCCCTATGCCCATGGTATCTCTAGAGCGTAGTGATGTACGCGTGGTACGGGTCTCGCGATTTTGCGAGGGCTGGGGTTGGGGCCACATTGCTACACGTGCTCGGAACGTGACAGGTGGTCTTGTTGTAGGTTACTTCGGGCACGCTTGACGGTGTACAGTCGCTTAACAGTCGGACTCGAGAATTGCCTTAAGAGGCTACTCTGAACTTCCGCCGCGAGAGCCACTGTATGCTCCTCCGTTCGGAGAGAGCATGACCATGATGACTCCTCGAGGGCCTGGCATCTTGAGCTTGAGGTATGCGTAGTGCGGCACCACATTGAACTTTGCAAACGTGGTTCGTCCGAGCAGTGCATGATAGCCGCTGCGGAACGGTACTATGTCGAAGATTAACTCCTCGCTTCGGAAGTTATCCGGGGATCCGAAGACCACTTCAATTGTAACTGAGCTTGTACAATTGGCCTCTACACCTGGTATGACGCCTTTGAAGGTCGTCTTTGTGGGTTTAATCCTTGAGGGGTCTATGCCCATCTTGCGCACTATATCCTGATAAAGCAGGTTCAGGCTGCTGCCGCCGTCCATCAGGACTCTAGTGAGGTGAAATCCGTCGACGATTGGGTCTAGAACCAATGCGGTGAAACCGTCGTGGCGGATGCTGGTGGGGTGGTCCCTTCGATCAAAAGTGATCGGGTAGGAGGACCATGGATTGAACTTTGGGGCGACTGGCTCCATAGCGTATATGTCCCTGAGTGCACGCTTCCGCTCCCTTTTGGGTATGTGGGTTGCGTATATCATGTTCACCGTCCGCACTTGTGGGGGGAAACCCTTCTGTCCTCTATTGTTCGGCGGTCGGGTCTCTTCCTCGTCATCACTATGCAGCACCTTGTCATTGTTTTCGGCGATTAACTTGCCTGCCTGCTTGAATACCCAACAATCCCTATTGGTGTGATTAGCTGGCTTTTCGGGGGTGCCGTGTATCTGGCACGAGCGATCGAGTATCCTGTCCAAATTGGACGGGCCCGGGGTAGTTCTTTTGAATGGCTTTTTCCACTGACCGGGTTTGGAGCCTCTGAATCCGGCGTTGACTATCGTTTCTTCAGTATTATTGCCGTTAATGCGGCATTTGTGCTTATTGCGACGTGACCTACCATTGTTGTCCTTGGTATTCGGACTACCGGAATTTTTGGTGAGGTTGTTACTGCGGGCTAGCCAGCTGTCCTCTCCCGCATAGAAGCGGGTCATAAGTGATGTGAGGGCTGCCATGGATTTCGGCTTTTCCTGTCCTAGGTGCCGGGCAAGCCACTCGTCGTGGATGTTATGTTTGAAGGCTGCAAGAGCCTCTGCATCCGGACAGTCGACGATTTGATTTTTCTTGGTTAAGAACCGTGTCCAGAATTGTCTGGCCGACTCGTCTGGCTGCTGAATTATATGGCTTAGGTCGTCAGCGTCTGGTGGTCGCACATATGTGCCCTGGAAGTTATCAAGGAATGCGGCTTCCAGGTCCTCCCAACACCCAATTGATTCTGCTGGCAAGCTGTTGAGCCAATGCCGAGCTGGTCCTTTAAGCTTGAGTGGGAGGTATTTGATGGCGTGAAGATCATCACCGCAGGCCATGTGGATATAAAGTAGATAGTCTTCGATCCAAACTGCGGGGTCTGTTGTGCCATCGTAGGATTCAATGTTCATGGGTTTGAACCCTTCGGGGATTTGATGATCCATTACTTCATCTGTGAAGCATAGTGGGTGTGCAGCACCTCTGTATTGGGCTATATCACGACGTAGCTCAAGCGAGCTTTGTCTACTGTGTGCGGCCCGGCCGGAATTGTTGTATCCAGCGCGACGGTTGTCGTCGCGTATTGTGGGGCGCCCACGCGATCCATAGATCGATCTTGATTGTCTTGCCTTATCCTCCAATATTTCTTGCAAGTCCGGCGCATTCCCCCGTGGCTTTGTACTTTTCGAGCGATGCCGGGGTGCGGCTTTAGTGGAGGGCCTAGAGGCCTCTCTGTCGCGGCCACGAGGTGGCCGGTCGGCCGTATTGTGCGCTGGTGATGTAGGTTTATATGTTTCCTCCTCTAATCGGGGCAGCAGCTTGCGTTTGGGGAAGCTTTTGGAGGGGCGTTCGAGTTCGTACTCTTCGGCTGCGAGGACTTCAGTCCATCTGTCGGCTAGCAAATCTTGATCAGCTCTAAGTTGTTGCTGCTTTTTCTTGAGGCTGTTTGCCGTGGCCATAAGCCTGCGTTTGAAACGCTCTTGTTCGATGGGATCCTCAGGCACGACAAATTCGTCGTCATCGAGGCTTGCCTCGTCTCCGGAGGGAGGCATGTAATTATCGTCCTCTACCTCTTTGTCTGCTGCTCTCTCATGAGGGCTGGCTTCTCCATCCTCCTATGCTGAATCTTGCTGGAGGGGGTTGTCTTCGGCACTGCCCGGGGTTTTATTGTCTCCGGAGCCGGAATCTCCATTTTTGTTGTGGCGGGATTTAGAGCGGCACTGCTGACGCCGGCGCTTAGGCTGTTTCTTGGAGGGGTCGTCCTCCGCAGTTCCATCGCCATTCCCATCCTTTGGGATGTCCACCATGTATATGTCGTATGACGAGGTGGCTTTCCAGTGCCCCGTAGGCGCTGGTTCTTGGTCGTCTCCGCCATCGTCGTCCATACCGTCGATGTCTTCGGAGTCGAAGTCTAGCATGTCGGTTAAGTCATCGACAGTGGCTACAAAGTGGGTGGTGGGTGGTCCTTGAATTTCTTCGTTATCCGCATCCCAACCGTCCTGGCCGTAATCCGGCCAGGGTTCTCCTGATAAAGAGAGATACTTTAGCGAATTCAGGATGCCGCCAAAAGGCGAGTGCTGAAAGATGTCCGCAGCGGTGAAATCCATGATCGGTGCCCAATCGGATTCAATTGGAAGGGGCGCGGGAGGTTCGGAGTCCGGCGAAGAGTCCGGCGCCTCGGAGTCACGAGCTTCACAAGGGACGGAGTCGGTATTCGGCTCCATCGCCGTAGAGGTAGCAGCCCCCGAGGCGGTATCTAGCCACCCATCCTCGATTGGTGCAGTCGGCTCTGAGTCAAGGGTCGGAGCGGACGCTTGTGCGGCCTCCAGGGCACTGTCCGGCAGCAAAGCTAAATCATGCCCATCGTGACAGTGCGGCGCGCTTGGCTGTGGCTCGAATCCGTCGAAGATCAAGTCTCCGCGGATGTCGGCCATATAGTTCAAACTTCCAAATCTGACCTGATGGCCAGGGGCGTAGCTTTCGATCTGCTCCAGATGGCCAAGCGAATTGGCCCGCAGTGCAAAGCCGCTGAATACGAAGATTTGTCCGGGGAGAAAAGTCTCACCCTGGACCGCGTCGTTGTTGATGATCGAAGGAGCCATCGAGCCTATGGGCGACGACACAGAGGAACTCTCAATGAAAGCACCAATGTTGGTGTCAAAACCGGCGGATCTCGGGTAGGGGGTCCCGAACTGTGCGTCTAGGCGGATGGTAACAGGAGACAAGGGACACGATGTTTTTACCCAGGTTCGGGCCCTCTCGATGGAGGTAAAACCCTACTCCTGCTTGATTGATATTGATGATATGGGTAGTACAAGAGTAGATCTACCACGAGATCAAGGAGGCTAAACCCTAGAAGCTAGCCTATGGTATGATTGTTGTTCGTCCTACGGACTAAAACCCTCCGGTTTATATAGACACCGGAGAGGGCTAGGGTTACACAGAGTCAGTTACAATGGTAGGAGATCTACATATCCGTATTGCCAAGCTTGCCTTCCACGCCAAGGAAAGTCCCATCTGGACACGGGACGAAGTCTTCAATCTTGTATCTTCATAGTCTTGGAGTCTGGCCAATGATGATCATTGTTCAAGAATTCACCCGGTTAATCAGTTAACGGGCCAGTTAATCGCTACTCATAGCATGGCCTAATCGAATAACACCTATTCGTCGTGATAACTTGTCAGGCCAATTAATTGGCCAGTTAGACCAATTAATCCCTGCTGGCCCATTAACGGGTGGGCAAACAAAGCCCAAATTTTTGGCCTGTAACCCCTTCCAGCCCCATCCCGCTCCTTAATGGCTAGGATTAAAAAGTTTACCTCCTCTCTATGTTTCCCATATGTGTACGGAAGCATGTTTTGGTATACTACATAGCTGAGAGCATGAGAGTATGGTATAATACATAAAAAATCTAGATATATGTTGGCAAGTTCTTATTCAATCTACCGATTAATGGTCGACCGATCAATACAGTTAATAGGTCGATTCACTGGTTAATCGCTACACCTAAACCGTCCAAGCAGCTACCAGTTAACGATTTCTTGAACATTGATGATGATAGTTCGGCTATCCGGACACCCCCTAGTCCAGGACTCCCTCAGACGGAAAATCCATCATGGTTGGTCGGGTGGACAAATTATGACGCGATATAGATGTCGGACAGGCCCATCGTCACCGACGGCCATCGATGACAGTTTCTGGGCTCTCGGTGACAGACAATGACTGTCACAGATTACCATATTTCTTGTAGTGGATGATCCCTGCGATCAAAGGTGATCGGACAGGCCGGCCATGGGTTGAATTTGGGGGCGACAGGCTCGACGGCATAGACATCTCGTAGTGCGCGTTTGTGCTCCCTCTTTGGGATATGAGTGACATAGATCATGTTCACTGTTTTGATCTCCGGTGGAAATTTCTTATGTCCCCCCGTGTTCGGCTGGCGAGATTCGTCCTTGTCTTCGCTCTGAGGTCCCTTCCCTTTGTGTTCGGCGTTTAGTTTGCCGGCCTGCTTGAAGACCCAGCATTCTCTGTTGGTATGATTGGCTAGTTTATCAGGAGTGACGTGGATCTGGCAGAGCCTGTCTAGGATTTTATCCAGGCTGGATGGACCGTCTTTGTTGCCTTTGAATGGCTTCTTCCATTGACTGGGTCTGGATCCCCTCAATCCGGCGTTTACCGCTGTGTTGTATGGGCTTTCTTCATTGTTCCGACATTGCTTTTTGTTGTGTCGTGGTTTTCCATTGCCATCCCTGACTTCAGATGTGCCGGGGTCGCTGGTACTGCTACGAGCTAACCAGTTGTCCTCGCCCGCGCAAAAGCAGATCATTAGTGTAGTTAAGACTGCCATTGTTCTTGGCTTTTCCTGGCCAAGGTGCCTGGATAGCCATTCATCCCGGACACTGTGTTTGAAGTCCGCTAAGGCTTCGGCATCCGGACAGTCGACAATTTGGTTCTTCTTAGTGAGAAACCGGTTCCAAAGTTTACGGGCTGATTCTCCGGGTTGTTGGATTATGTGACTTAGGTCGTCTGAATCCGGGGGCCCGACATAGGTCCCTTGGAAATTGGCCCGAAAAGCGTCCTCAAGTTCTTCCCAGCTTCCAATGGATTTTTTAGGGAGGCTCTTTAGCCAGTGCCGAGCTGGTCCTTTTAGCTTGAGGGGTAAGTATTTGATGGCGTGGAGATCATCTCCGCGAGCCATGTGGATGTGAAGAATTAAGTCTTCTATCCAAACTGCAGGGTTCGTTGTTCCATCATATGCCAAGATGTTTACTGGTTTGAACCCTTCTGGAAAATCGTGTTCCAGCACCTCATTGGTGAAGCACCAAGGGTGTGCGGCACCCCTGTATTTGGCTTTGTCATGGCGTGTGTTCGACGGTTGTAATGTTCGGTATTGGTTCCAAACTGGTAAGTGACCGCCATATTTGGTTTGATAATCATGATCCCGTATAGGAGCATGTTCCCTGGATCCATAGATGGACCTGGTTTTGCCGGCCTTGTTTTCCAGGTCTTCACATAGATCGTGTGTCTGGTCCTGAGCTGTGACCTCCCTTCCTTTACAGGGAGGGGTTGCGGGTATGTGTGCGGCGTTGCTAGCCGATCTGTCTCGACCACGAGGTGGTTGGTCCGGCTTGTCAGCCGTATTGTTTTTTAGTGGTATAGGCATAATGGCCTCATTGTTGAATTCGGGTAGGAGCTTACGCTTAGGATAGCTCTTTGTTTGGCGATTACCGCCATATTTCTCCACAGCGTCTAGCACTTCATTCCATCTGTCATTGAGCGTATCATGTGCGGCTTTAAGCCACTGCTTCTGCTTTTTCAAGCTCCTTGCGGTGGCAATAAACCTTTGATGGAGGCGTTCTTGTGCTAATGGTTCTTCTGTGACGACGAATTCGTCGTCGCCCAGGCTGATCTCCTCTTCGAAGACAGGTTGATAGTTGTTATCTTCGGCATCACTGTGGTCAGACAACATCTCCGGATTGTGTTCACCGTCCTCTCGCACACCCTGCTCCAACACTGGGTCTACGGGGTTCGCGACTTGGTTCAGATTATCATCGTTGTCTGTGACAATGTTGCTGTTTTTCCTTCTGCCAAATCAAGGTCGACACTTCTGACGCCGGCGCTTGGGAGGTTCATCGACATGCATCTTGTTATCGCCGTCAGCCTCCTTCTCCTTGGGTGTGTCGACCATGTATATATCGTATAAGGATGTAGCTGTCCATTGCCCTAAGGGTAGTGGTTTTTGTGATTGCTCCTCTCCGGCATCGTCGTACATACCATCGATGTCCTTGGAGCCGTAATCGAGCATGCCGGTTAAGTCTTCGACAGTGACAATAAAGTGGGTGGTGGGTGGGAAACGAAGTTCTTCGTCGTCCGCTCCCCATTTGAGCCAGACATAGTTCGGCCGAGAGTTCCCCGACAAGGAGAGGCATTTCAATGAGTTTAACACATTGCCTAGAGGTGAGTGCTGGAAGATGTCCGCGGAGCTGAACTCCAAGATCGACGCCTAATTAGGTTCGATGGACGCGGATGCACGCGGTCCGAAACCTATGGCCGGAGACGAGTCCGAGGTTCCGATGACACAAGCCCAGCTCGATGTTGGGTCTGTGTGCGGCTTGAGCGTCGCTGAGTCTGCGGCTTCCGTGGCGGGGTTAAACTTCCCGTCTTTGGACGACGCGATCTGCTCCGGATCTAAGGCCAAAGCGGTTACAGGCGCTATCTCCTGAGCACAGTCGGATGACAGATTTAGGTCATGTTCATCGCGGTGGCAGGGGACAGCCGTCATGGGCTCGAATCCATGGAAGATCATGTCTCCCCGGATATCGGCCACAAAATTCAGGCTTCCGAATCTGACTTGATGGCCATGGGCGTAGCTGTCGATCTGCTCCAGATGGCCAAGCAAGTTGGCCCGCAGTGCGAAGCCGCCGAAAACAAAGATCTGTCTGGGGAGGAAAGTCTCCCCTGGACTGCGTTGTTGTAGATGATTGATGGAGCCATCAAGCCTTCTGGTTACGACGCAGCGGAACTCTCAATGAAAGCACCTATTTCGGTGTCAAAACCGGCGGATCTCGGGTAGGGGGTCCTGAACTGTGCGTCTAAGGCTAATGGTAACAGGAGGCGGGGGACACAATGTTTTACCCAGGTTTGGGCCCTCCCTATGGAGGTAATACCCTACTTCCCGCTTGATTGATCTTGATGAATATGAGTATTACAAGAGTTGATCTACCACGAGACCATAATGGCTAAACCCTAAAAGCCTAGCCTATGAGATTATGATTGTTGTCCTACGGACTAAACCCTCCGGTTTATATAGACACCGGAGGGGGCTAGGGTTACAAAAATTCTGTTACAGAGAAAGGAATCTACATATCCGAATCGCCAAGCTTGCCTTCCACGCAAAGGAGAGTCCCATCCAGACACGGGAAGAAGTCTTCTATCTTGTATCTTCATCGCCCAACAGTCCGGCCCCAGTATATAGTCCGGCTGTCCGAGGACCCCTTAGTCCAGGACTCCCTCACCCGCCCCGAAACCACTCCCCACCGCCGGTCCGCCGTCGCCCTGGCCATCCCTCTAGCCCCCCCCCCTTGCGTGGAGTTTTTTCTCTGGCGATCCCCACGCCACCGCCCAATCACCGCCCCCCACCGCCGGCGACTGCCAACCAGAGGGCTCACGACTTCGAATCCCCACCAACCACTAATTTATTACCATTTCTATCCTTCATATGCGTGCTAACGGGTCGGCCCTATGGTAATGTGCGCTGCTGAATGTGGACCGTTTGACTGGTCAATTGATCGTGTCATCAACAAATTACCGAGTTGTATGGTGAGCCAGTGACGGTATGATCACCCTAAAATGTATTTTCTTAACACAGTACAGACTCAAACTACCATTTCTTTCTTTCATATATGTGCTGATGGTGGGCCCCACGGTTACGCGCCCTGATGGTGCAACACTAGTTGCGCCACGTGGAACATTTGACCGGTCAATTGATTGTGTCATCAACAAAATATGAAGTTGTACGGGTGAGCCAGTGACCGTATAATCACGACATGTATTTTTTAACACGGTACAGCCGCAAGGGCTCATATATACGCGCAAGGCCTCACCGCTATAAGTGCACACACGCAGACCCTACCCCTATGAGCACCTTCGAGAGAGTGAGCCAGCATATGATCTTGAGATTTTACGAAGTCACCATAGGTGTCTCATAGTCGAGTGGAACGTCTCCTCCCACTGAACGCACATCGCTGAAAAACACTAAAATTAACCCAGGATAAATGCGAGCACCGGGACTTTAACCCTGGTGGGCTCGAGAAACCACTGTCCTCCTAACCATCGAACCATAGGTTGGTTAGCACAACAAAATGTATGTGGTGACCGTGATGAGCTTATTCTGAAGTCCAGTGACCATATCGTGCTTTCGCTTCAAATACAATCACCGTAAGTGTCGTCAACAAAATACGGAGCACACATCAAATACAAAGTCTGTCAGTGTCATCAACAAAATACGGAGACGTATTGTGAGCTAGATACCGTATGATCACCACGAGAATGTATACGGTGACCATAATGAGCATATTCTGAAGTCCAGTGACCATATAGTGCTTTCGCTTGAAATACAGTGACTGTCACGCGTGAATGTGTCATGGGCATGCATACTTTTAGAGGGCTGAGAGATAGTTTGTGTGTGTACGTGAAAT
The DNA here is from genome assembly GCF_002162155.2 of Triticum dicoccoides. Lineage (NCBI taxonomy): Eukaryota > Viridiplantae > Streptophyta > Magnoliopsida > Poales > Poaceae > Triticum > Triticum dicoccoides. The sequence continues at coordinate 18,429,814 of NC_041383.1, forward strand.
TGGTGTAGAAAGAGGGGGTGTCCGGTGGAGACAAGGAGAGATATGCCCTTCGTTTCTCTTTCCCGTGACTAATATTTTAGGAGAAAATATAACCATTCACAATGCAGAACAAATATTTTTGGATGCACCATGCAATTAACTTTCATGTAAAACATTGTACTATTGTATATGCTTATTTTCTTAGTGGCCGATTGCGTGTGTGGTGTGGTGGGCACATCATTTCTAGTTGGGATGGGCACATCATTTCTAGTTGTGGTGGGTCAACATGAGGACTCATGGGTCGGTTCCATCCTGCGCCACATAGGTTGGACCCAGACGCATTATACAAAGACCCATGTGGAGGACTTGGCGTACAACACGAAGCTACCAGAGTCGTGGAGGACTCTATCCCCACCGGTGATAAGCCGACTATATATGATTTGTAACCCTAGGCCCCGAGTATGTTATAGAAGCTTGGGGGCTAGTTTGTCAATAGTATACACACACGCACAATGCCTGGTATTCACGTGTACTTTGTACACACCCCTATCACTAATATACAGTACTAGGAGTAGGCTTTTTCCTCAACTTCAAGGGTCCGAACTAGGGTAAAACTTTGCCTCGTATTACCATGCATCCTAACAGTCAGGGATATCCTACCGAATCATCTGATGGAATCATATCTGCCAACTACTAAGAGAGAGGTGTGTATGGGGGGGAGGGTCGGGGGCAATGTATGCGAGAGAGGCCTAAAGATAATGTGCATGCGGGAGACATGTAGGCACATATATGTGCGTATAGAGGGCTAGTAGAGACCGTGCGTGTGTATATATGCATGTCAAAGAAATAGTGTTTTCCAACTGAGATTAGTGAAAAGAGTGGTACATAGTAGTTAGAAAGAGAGAGAGAGAGAGAGAGAGAGAGAGAGCATGTGCGTGAGACACCCCGACACCCCGGGAGAGATTGTGAGCGTGTCTGAAAGAGAAATGCCGATGCATATAAAGTGTATGCACTTATGTGTTAGATCAAGAGATATATAGCGCGTTTGTGAGAACGGGCCGAGGCATAGTGCATCTACGTGTAAAAGGCAGTTCTATGCATTAAATTAAAATATAAATGGCATTATTATTTTTGGATGAGATCATGAATTTTGCAATTTGCGTATGAACAAAAATCGGTCTATCAGACACCCATACTCTATTGAATTCTAGCATGTGCATGTGTTTATTACATATTACCGGTCCATAGAGTAAGAGCGGTTTGAAATACAAGCAATGCATTGCTTTTGCAATTCATATATAAACATTAATTAGTGCACTCCATGTTGTTAGTGTGAAGCACTTTATACATTTGTCACTTACATGGATACATTCCAAATTGCTAGCTACGAAATAGAATACATGTTGAATTCAACATAAAGGGGGTTTCGAAGATTCAAATTCATAGGAAGTGCATTCATCTATTTGAACCCGAGATAATGGCATTTGTAAATCAGATCAAAAAGGGGGCATCAATGTTTGTTGTGCATTTGAACATGCTATATATTCATACGCCTGTCTAACTATTTTTTGCAACCAAGGAGATTATATCTGGAACCATGCATGAACTAAGGTGAGTTGCATATTTTTTAATATATACTCATGTACAATGTATATTCAAATGTACCCCCTCCATTCTAAAACAATCGTAGCTTTAGGATTTTCAAGAGTAAAGATTTGTGAAGTTTGACTAATCCTAAAAGTTCAATTCAACAGAACCGAAAACGTTAATGCTTCTGCTCCCAAATATTGAACGAAGCGCCAAATAAGCATGTGGTCACCCGAAACCGTGCGAGACTAATGTTTGGTGGTAGGAAATTACTGTCCTAACTCTGGCCCGTGTAGCCTATCGGCCCGATGTCCAAAGGTCTAAACCGGGGTAGGTTTGTAACTTCACCAAGACGCCAGTCTCATCCACCTCTGCTACCTCTTGAGCACTGTGTTGGTTTTCCCTTGAAGAGGAAAGGGTGATGCAGCAAAGTAGCGTAAGTATTTCCCTCAGTTTTTGAGAACCAAGGTATCAATCCAGTAGGAGCCTCATCAAAAGTCCCACGCACCTACACAAACAAACAAGAACCTCGCAACCAATGCGATAAAGGGGTCGTCAATCCCTTCACGGAAACTTGCGAAAGTGAGATCTAATAGAGATAATAAGATAAGATAAATATTTTTGGTATTTTTATGATATAGACTGGAAAATAAAAGATGCAAATAAAAGATAGATGAAAACTTGCATGATAAAAGATAGACCCGGGGGCATAGGTTTCACTAGTGGCTTCTCTCATGATAGCATAAGTATTACAGTGGGTGAACAAATTACTGTCGAGCAATTGATAGAAAAGTGCATAGTTATGAGATTATCTAGGCATGATCAGGTATATAGGCATCACGTCCGCAACGAGTAGATCGAAATGATTCTCCATCTACTACTATTACTCCACACACCGACCGACTCCTGCCTGCATCTAGAGTATTAAGTTCATAAGAACAGAGTAACGCATTAAGCAAGATGAAATGGTGTAGAGGGATAAACTCATGCAGTATGATATAAACCCCATCGTTTTATCCTCGATGGCAACAATACAATACATGCCTTGCTGCCCCTGCTGTCACTGGGAAAGGACACCGCAAGATTGAACCCAAAGCTAAGCACTTATCCCATTGCAAGAAAGATCAATCTAGTAGGCCAAGCCAAACTGATAATTCGAAGAGACTTGCAAAGATAACCAATCACACATAAAAGAATTCAGAGAAGATTCAATTATTTCTCATAGATAAACTTGATCATAAACCCACAATTAATCGGATCTCGACAAACACACCGCAAAAAGAGTTACATCAAATATATCTCCAAGAAGATCGAGGAGAACTTTGTATTGAGATTCAAAGAGAGAGAAGAAGCCATCTAGCTAATAACTATGGACCCGAAGGTTTGTGGTAAACTACTCACAACTCATTGGATAGGAATTGGAGATGATGTAGAGGCCCTCCGTGGTCGATTCCCCCTCCGGCAGAGCGCCGACGAAGGCTCCAAGATGGGATCTCGCGGATACATAAGGTTGCGGCGGTGGAAATAGTTTTTCGTGGTGCTCCTTGATGTTTTAGGGGTACATGGATATATATATAGGCGAAGGAGGTAGGTCAGGGGAGCCACTAGGGGCCCACGAGGGTGGGGGGGCGCGCCTACCCCCCCTAGGACATGCCCTCTGACACGTATCCGTTGCATCTACTTTTCCAAACACTTTTGCTCTTGTTTTGGACTCTAACTTGCATGATTTAAATGGAACTAACCCGGACTGACGTTGTTTTCAGCAGAACTGCCATGGTGTTATTTTTGTGCAGAAATAGAAGTTCTCAGAATGACCTGAAAATCCACGGAGCAACTTTTCAGAATTAATAAAAAATACTGGCGAAAGAAATAGCGTTAGGGGGCCCACACCCTGTCCACGAGGGTGGGGGCGTGCCCCCTCACCCTGGGCGCGCCCCTTGCCTCGTGGGCCCCCTGAACATCCACCGACCTCAAATCCAACTCCATATATTTGCTTTCACGGAGAAAAAAATCCGAGAGAAAGTTTCATCGCGTTTTATGATACGGAGCCGCCGCCAAGCTCTAATCTCTCTCGGGGGGCTGATCTGGAGTCCGTTTGGGGCTCCGGAGAGGGGGATTCATCGCCGTCATCATCATCAACCATCCTCCATCACCAATTTCATGATGCTCACCGCCGTGCGTGAGTAATTCCATCGTAGGCTTGCTGGACGGTGATGGGTTGAATGAGATTTACCATGTAATCAAGTTAGTTTTGTTAGGGTTTGATCCCTAGTATCCACTATGTTCTGAGATTGATGTTGCTATGACTTTGCTATGCTTAATGCTTGTCACAAGGGCCCGAGTGCCATGATTTCAGATCTGAACCTATTATGTTTTCATGAATATATGTGAGTTCTTGATCCTATCTTGCAAGTCTATAGTCATCTATTATGTGTTATGATCCGACAACCCCGAAGTGACAATAATCGGGATACTTCTCGGTGATGACCATAGTATGAGGAGCTCATGTATTCACTAGGTGTTAATGCTTTGGTCCGGTTCTAAATTAAAAGGGGCCCTTAATATCCCTTAGTTTCCACTAGGACCCCGCTGCCACGGGAGGGTAGGACAAAAGATATCATGCAAGTTCTTTTCCATGAGCACGTATGACTATATTTGGAATACATGCCTACATTACATTGATGAATTGGAGCTAGTTCTGTGTCACCCTATGTTATAACTATTACATGAGGAATCACATCCGACATAATTATCCATCATTGATCCAATGCCTACGAGCTTTTCACATATTGTTCTTTGCTTATTTACTTTACTGTTGCTACTGTTAGAATTACTACAAAACTGCTACCGTTACTTTTGCCATAGTTACCGTTACTTCCATACTACTTTGCTACTAAATACTTTGCTGCAGATACTAAGTTATCCAGGTGTGGTTGAATTGACAACTCAACTTCTAATACTTGAGAATATTCTTTGGCTCCCCTTGTCTCGAATCAATAAATTTGGGTTGAATACTCTACCCTCGAAAACTGTTGCAATCCCCTATACTTGTGCCTCCTGCCTCATGGCCGCCTCGCCTGCTTCTTGACGTCCACTCCAAGTCTCCTGGATTGTGTTTGTTCCAAAAAGATCGCTCCTGAAGGTTTCATTCCATTTTATATTCCTTTTCTTCGAAACACTGAAATAGGCACACAAAAAAGCAATTCGGGTTGGGCCTCCGGTTAGTAGGTTAGTCCCAAAAATGATATAAAGTGTAAAGTAAAGCCCATAAACATCCAAAACGGGTAATATAATAGCATGTAACAATCAAAAATTATAGATACGTTGGAGACGTATCAAGCATCCCCAAGCTTAATTACTGCTCGTCCTCGAGTAGGTTAATGATAAAAACAGAATTTTTGATGTGGAATGCTACCTAGCATAATTCTCAATGTAATTTCCTTTATTGTGGCATGATTGTTCAGATCCAAATGATTCAAGATAAAAGTCCATAAAACATAAAAATAGTAATCAAGCATACTAACAAGTAAGCTTGTCTTATCAAAATAGCATAGCCAAAGAAAGCTTATCCCGACAAAATCATATAGTTAGGCCATGCTTCATTTTCATTACACAAAATACTCACATCATGCACAAACCCGGTTTCAGCCAAGCAATTGGTTCATACTTTTTAACACACTTCAGCTTTTTCAACTTTTACGCAATACATGAGTGCAAGCCATGGACATAACACTATATGTGGAATAGGGTGGTGGTTGTGTAGTCAAATAGGGAGAAGATAGTCTCATATCAACTAGGCGTATCAACGGGCTATGGAGATGCCCATTAATAGATATCAATGTGAGTGAGTAGAGATTGCCATGCAATGGATGCACTAGAACTATAAATATATGAAAGCTCAACAAAAGAAACTAAGTGGGTGTGCATCCAACTTGCTTGCTCACGAAGACGTAGGGCATTTTGAGGAAGCCCATCATTGGAATATACAAGCCAAGTTCTATAATGAAAAATTCCCACTAGTATATGAAAGTGACAACATAGGAGACTCTCTATCATGAAGATCATGGTGCTACTTTGAAGCACAACTGTGGAAAAAACATAGTAACATTGTCCCTTCTCTCTTTTCTCTCATTTATTCATTTGGTGGGCTTCTTTGGCCTCTTTTTTCCTTTTTTTGTTTGTTTGTTTGGGCTTCTTTGGCCTCTTTTATTTTTTATAAAGTCCGAAGTCTCATCCCGACTTGTGGGGGAATCATAGTCTTCATCATCCTTTCCACACTTGGGACAATGCTCTAATAATGAAGATCATCACACTTTTATTGATTTACAACTCAAAAATTACAACTCAATACTTAGAACAAAATATGACTCTAGGTGAATGCCTCCGGCGGTGTACCGGGATATGCAATGAATCAAGAGTGACATGTATGAAAAATTATGAAGGTGGCCTTGCCACAAATACAATGTCAACTACATGATCATGTAGAGAGCAATATGACAATGATGGGGCGTGTCATAATAAACGGAACGGTGGAAAGTTGCATGGCAATATATCTCGGAATGGCTATGGAAATGCCATAATAGGTAGGTATGGTGGCTGTTTTGAGGAAGGTAAATGGCGGGTGCATGATACCGGCGAAAATTGCACGGTATAATAGAGGTTAAATGGTGGAAGGGTGAGAGTGCGTATAATCCATGGACTCACATTAGTCATAAAGAACTCACATACTTATTGCAAAAGTCTACTTGCCATCAAAGCAAAGTACTACTACGCATGCTCCTAGGGGAAGGGTTGGTAGGAGTTAACCATCGCGTGATCCCGACCTCCACTCATAAGGAAGACAATTAAAAGAGCACCCCATGCAACAAATTTGTCACACAACTTTTACCATACGTGCATGCTATGAGACTTGCCAACTCCAACACAAGTATTTCTCAATTTCATAATTACCCAACTACCATGACTCTAACATTACCACATTTATATCTCAAAACAATTATCAAGCATCAAATTGATCATAGTGTTTAATGCACTTTCTATGATAGTTTTTATTATACCCAACTTGGATGCTCATCATTCTAGGACCAAATTTATAACCATAGCAAATACCATGCTGTTCTAAAATACTCTCAAAATAATATAAGTGAAGCATGATAGATCAAAAATTTCTACAAAATAAAGCCACCGCCGTTCTCTAAAAGATATAAGTGAAGCACTAGAGCAAATATTGTCTAGCTCAAAAGATATAAGTGAAGCACATAGAGTATTCTAATAAATTCCAAACCATGTATGTATCTCCCAAAAGGAGTGTACAGCAAGGATGATTGTGCTAAACTAAAAATCAAAGACTCGTATCACACAAGACGCTCCAAGCAAAACACATATCATGTGGCGAATAAAAATATAGCTCCAAGTAAAGTTACCGTAGACAAAGACGAAAGAGGGGATGCCTTCCGGGGCATCCCCAAGCTTAGGATTTTGGTTATCCTTTAATATCTTGGGGTGCAATGGGAATCCCCAAGCTTAGGCTCTTGCCACTCCTTATTCCATAGTCCATCAAATCTTTACCCAAAACATGAAAACTTCACAACACAAAACTCAACAGGAAATCTCATAAGCTCCGTTAGTGCAAGAAAGAAAAACCACCACATAAGGTACTGTAATGAACTCATTATTTATTTATATGGGTGTTAAACCTACTGTATTCCAACTTTTCTATGGTTCATACCCCCCGATACTAGCCATAGATGCATCAAAATAAGCAAACAACAAACCAAAAACTGAATCTGTCAAAAACAGAACAGTCTGTAGCAATATGTAACTTTCTGATACTTATGGAACTCTACAAATCCTACCAAACTAGGAACTCCTGGGAAATTTTCCTATTGATCTAATGGAAAAAGAATCAACACAAAATCATGTTTCAGTGATTTACTAAAATTATTCTCGTGCACGCAAAAGTTTCTGTTTTTCAGCAGAATCAAGTTAACTATTACCGTAGGTTATCCTATAGGTTCTACTTGGCACAAACACTAATTAAAACATAAAACCACATCTAAACAGAGGCTAGATGAAATATTTATTACTAAACAGAAGCAAAAAGCAAGAAACAAAAATAAAATTGTGTTGCCTCCCAACTAGCGCTATCGTTTAACGCCCCTAGCTAGGCATAAAAGCGAGAATAGATCTAAGTATTGACATCTTTGGTATTGGGAAAGAAAATAGAAAAATTCCTTTCTATAGCATTCACCCTTCTATTTTGGTAAATCACATTGCCATTAGTGGAGGAATAAAGATTAAGCACGTTACGGAAATTTGCATCTAAGCTAGCCTTCATCTCTTTGATAATTTCATTTTGGTAAAAGCATAAGAGAGTGGTGGATTCAACCTTATCATTCATGGGGTGACCAAATATAGTTTTCATTTTTTCATAAGTATCTATAGCATCCCCTTCAAGAAAACCTCCTTCAAAAATAGAATCTAGAATTGCTTGAAGGAAGCGGGTAAGCCAACATAAAAGCTTTTTAAGTATATCTCATTTTGATATTGTGGCACATAGCTAGCCCGAATCCTTAATAACCTATCCCAAGCATCTTTTAAAGACTCATCAAGTAAATAACGAAAAATTCTGGAGTCATCTTCATTAAAATTATTCAAACTCTCATTGGTAACCCCGGTAGGTCTTTCCATAGCATCATTATTTATGAGCTTAGAGAGGATAGAGGGACAATCCAAGGTACTAAAACCCTGGAAAGGACCCTTAGTTCTTTTCGAGTCGGCCATGGCAACGGGAAGTCAAACGGTAAAGAGAGGGCGAATAAAATGGCAAGGGTGAAGTTGGGGAGAGGAAAAAGAGAGGCAAATGGCAAATAATGTAATGCGAGGGAGATGAGTTTGTGATGGGTACTTGGTATGTCTTGACTTGAGCAAAGACCTCCCCGGCAACGGCGCTAGAAATCCTTCTTGCTACCTCTTAAGCATTGCGTTGGTTTTCCCTTGAAGAGGGAAGGGTGATGTAGCAAAGTAGCGTAAGTATTTCCCTCAGTTTTTGAGAACCAAGGTATCAATCCAGTAGGAGGCTCCTCAAAATTCCCACGCACCTACACAAACAAACAAGAACCTCGCAACCAACACGATAAAGGGGTTCTCAATCCCTTCACGGAAACTTGCGCAAGTGAGATCTGATAGAGATAATAAGATAAGATAAATATTTTTGGTATTTTTATGATATAGGTTGGAAAATAAAAGATGCAAATAAAAGATAGATGAAAACTTGTATGATAAAAGATAGACCCGGGGGCCATAGGTTTCACTAGTGGCCTCTCTCAAGATAGCATAAGTATTACGGTGGGTGAACAAATTACTGTCGAGCAATTGATAGAAAAGTGCATAGTTATGAGATTATCTAGGCATGACCATGTATATAGGCATCACGTCCACAACAAGTAGATCGAAACGATTCTGCATCTACTACTATTACTCCACACATCGACTGACTCCTGCCTGCATCTAGAGTATTAAGTTCATAAGAACAGAGTAACGCATTATGCAAGATGACATGCGTAGAGGGATAAACTCATGCAATATGATATAAACCCCATCTTTTTATCCTCGATGGCAACAATACAATATGTGCCTTGCTGCGCTGTCATTGGGAAAGGACACCGCAAGATTGAACCCAAAGCTAAGCACTTCTGCCATTGCAAGAAAGATCAATCTAGTAGGCCCAACCAAACTGATATTTCGAAGAGACTTGCAAAGATAACCAATCACACATAAAATAATTCAGAGAAGATTCAATTATTTCTCATAGATAAACTTGATCATAAACTCACAATTCACCGGATCTCGACAAACACATTGCAAAAAGAGGTAAGTCGAATAGATCTCCAAGAAGATCGAGGAGAACTTTGTATTGAGATTCAAAGAGAGAGAAGAAGCCATCTAGCTAATAACTATGGACCCGAAGGTCTGTGGTAAACTACTCACAACTCATCGAAGAGGCCTTGGAGACGATGTAGAGGCCCTCCATGGTCGATTCCCCCTCCGGCGGAGCACCGACGAAGGCTCGAAGATGGGATCTCGCAGATACAGAAGGTTGCGGCGGTCGAAATAGTTTTTCGTGGTGCTCGTGGATGTTTTTGGGTTACGTGGATATATATAGGTGAAGGAGGTAGGTCAGGGGAGCCACGAGGGGCCCACTAGGGTGGGGGCGCGCCCTCCTGCCTCGTGGCCGCCTTGGCTGCTTCTTGACGTCCACTCCAAGTGTCCTGGATTGCGTTTGTTCCAAAAAGATCGCTCTTGAAGGTTTCATTCCATTTTATACTCCTTTTCTTCGAAACCCCGAAATAGGCAAAAAAACAGCAATTCGGGCTGGGCCTCCGGTTAGTAGGTTAGTCCAGAAAATGATATGAAAGTGTAAAGTAAAGCCCATAAACATCCAAAACGGGTAACATAATAGCATGGAACAATCAAAAATTATAGATACGTTGGAGACGTATCAGCCTCCGAGAAGCATTCATATGCCATGGGCGCCTAAACACCCATGCGCTCGGACCAAAATCTATCCCGCCCACCATTTGGGACACCTGAGATTACTGTCCTACCCCCAACCCGCAATATGTCCGAAATTTTAGATGAGGGAAGGTTTGTAACTTTCCCCAAATTTCAAACAAGCGCGTCCCAAACCGAAACATTGTTCCCCCTTAGTTCCCCCTTCCCTCCGTTTCCCCATTCATACTCCATGGGAACCAAAACGCCCTCTCCACTAGCCGCGAAACCCCAGCCTCCTCCGTCCTCCACCTCATAGCGCCCAATCCACCGCCGCCCACCTCCATCACGCCGGAGCCGGTACCCCGACGTCGTTGTCCAACGCAACCGCAACCGCAACGCCCTCAAGGACTTAGCCGAGGCAGAGCTGCCTCCATGATGCCGACGCCAACGTGCGCCATACCAGAACCACTTCGACCACGCTGTCCTACGCCTCACAGCTGCCGCTCCACTGCCGCAACCGTCCACCGCACCGGAGTTGTTCCCGCTACGCAGTTGAAACGATCGATATAGTTGACTAGAGGGGGGGTGAATAGGCATCTAACAATTTTTAGCTTTTCTTTACCAAAATAAACTTTGCATCAAAGTAGGTTGTCTAGATATGCAACTAGGTGAGCAACCTATATGATGCAACAACCAAAAGTACACAAGCGAGCAAGGGATATAACACAAATAAGCTTGCACAAGTAAAGGCATGAGATAACCAAGAGTGGAGCCGGTGAAGACGAGGATGTGTTACCGAAGTTCCTTCCTTTTAAAGGGAAGTACGTCTCCGTTGGAGCGGTGTGGAGGCACAATGCTCCCCCAGAAGCCACTAGGGCCACCGTATTCTCCTCACGCCCTCACACAATGCGAGATGCCGTGATTCCACTATTGGTGCCCTTGAAGGCGGCAACCGAACCTTTACAAACAAGGTTGAGGCTCTCTCCACAAATTAATTGGAGGCTCCCAACGAAACCCCGGAGCTTCACCACAATGGAATGTGGCTCCGAAGTGACCTCTTCCGTCTAGGGCACCCAAGCACCCAAGAGTAACAAAATCCACACAAAAAAGTATGGGGGAATCAAATATCCTTTGGTGGAAGTGTAGATCTAGGTCTCCTCCTTCAATCCCTAGCAAATCAATGAGTTTGAGTGGCTAGAGAGAGAGATCAGGCAAGAGAGCTCTAATGGCAGTAATGGAGGAGAGAGAGATGCAAGAGGTAGATGGGAGGTAGGAGAAGCACCTCCTTAAATAGGCCCCCCAAGATCCAACCGTTATGTGCATAAACGCATGGGAGCAGAACTTCCGGTGGCGCACCCGGTAGTACCGGTTTATCGAAACAAATCGGAACTACCGCACAACCACCGCTCAACTACTGGGCCATATACAGAAGGTAAATCCCTCAGGCCGGTAGTTGGAGAGGAGGTTGGACCAGAAGTACCGCTAGGCCAGCAGTTCCTGGGAGGTGGGGTCCGAGGCGGTAGTGCCGCCGTGAACACCGGTAGTACCGGTTTATCGAGGAAAACCGGATCTACCATTCCACCACCGGTCTACAATCGCACCCGATACAGAAGGGAGTCACCTCAGAGCGGTACAATGGGCGGTGGAAAGACCAGAACTACCGGCCAGCGGTACAACCGCTCATAGAACCGGTACAACCGTCAAGAGCAGGACTGCACAGAACAAAGGATGGGGAACCTCTCTCTCCTCGAACAGAGGGTATATGGTGGGTGCAGAGAACATGTACGTGAAGGATTCACCCAATACCTTCTGATGGATTCCCTCTTAATAGTATAGATTTCCTACGACCAAAGGAAATAAAACGTCGGAAACTCCGTCTTTGATCTTTTTCGCACAGAGGGAAACCTAACCGTCTTGCGCCACCCAAAGTCTACCTAAGAAAACTATGGCGCACAATTAGTCCACGTGTGTTGTCAGCATCACCAAAACCCTAAGGCAAAGGATTCTCTTACAATCTCTCCCTTTTTGGTGGAAGATGAAAACCACACGATTAGTTCGAGAGTTCTAAAAAATAAAGGAGGGGCTCCCCCTGAGTGTGAGCACTATTTAGAGTTTGCTTTTGGAATGCAAAGTGCCACACTAGTGAATGCCCCCCTAGATTTTAGAGACCACCTGGAGACAGCAAAAAACAACCGCAGTAAACATAAAGCAGTAGAGACAAGGGAAGGTCACCAACAACATAAAATAAACTCTACTGAAGGAAGGGTGCATAGATAAATAGAACGACGCATGTATTACACCATGCACGAGATCACAACATAGAATAAGTCCAGAGAGTAGTAGAAACAAAGGACACTAGAAGGAGCAAGAAAATAAACTAGAAGGACCAACTGCAAATAACCACCCATGAAACTCCCGCGACCTAATGGAGCTCTCTCCCCCTTTGGCATCGAAACACCAAAAAGGAAAAGAGCAAAGCTAGCGTCCCAGGGCTCAGTAGACCTCATCGCCAGTAGCCGCAGAGTTGTCAGTGCATCATCATCAATATCATCGTCAGGATCCTAAGCCTCATCGGACTCCTCAGACTCCTCAGACTTCACAGTAGTTACCTGAGGAACACAGATAGAGGAAGAAGCAGGTGCTTCATCAGACCACTGACAATTCTCCATGCACCACGAGTCCTCAGGAGTGATAGACTTCTTAGAGCCACTCTGCACACCTGGCACATTGAGGTGCTTCATCAACTGAATATGCCTGCACCGCGCCATCTTCTCAGCAACATGGGCCTTGTACAGCTTCTTCTGAATGTGAGTCTGTAAGCAGAAGGTCTTCTTGATCTTGGATGTTAGCTTGTCAACCCAAGAGGGCTGGGCCCCAGCCTCTAACTCGAAGTCATCATCGTCCGAGGTAGCATACACGTCCTCCTGGTTGCCCGCAGAAAAACACTGAGTCTTATGCTTCTTCTGCCTCAGAACCTTAACCTCATGCTCCGTGAGGTTGTCGGGGGTGGTGAGAGGCTAGCCTGGCCGACGGACTGCCCAAACTGAGCTCAGAAACTGCATGACAAAAGGAGCATATATTGGTACCTTGTGGTACAACACCATATTGTACATCTCCTCCCATAGCCACTTGGAGACATCAAACTATTGGGGAACGTAGTAATTTCAAAATTTTCCTACGCACACGCAAGATCATGGTGATGGCATAGCAACGAGAGGGGAGAGTGTTCGTCCACGTACCCTCGTAGACCGTAAGAGGAAGCATTAGCACAACGCGGTTGATGTAGTCGTACGTCTTCACGATCAACCGATCCAAGCACCGAATGTACGGAGCCTCCGAGTTCAGCACACGTTCAGCTCGATGACGATCTCCGGCCCTCTGATCCAGCAAAGGTTCCGGAGATGAGTTCCGTCAGCACGATGGCGTGGTGACGATGATGATGTTCTACCGGCGCAGGGCTTCGCCTAAACTCTACAACGATATGACCGAGGTGGAATATGGTGGAAGGGGGCACCGCACACGGCTAAGGAACGATCCGTAGATCAACTTGTGTGTCTATGGGGTGCCCCCCGCCCCCGTATATAAAGGAGCTAGGGGGGAGGAGGCCGCCGGCCTAAGGGGGCGCGCCAAGGGGGGAGTTCTACTCTCACCGGGAGTAGGACTCCCCTTTTCCAAGTTGGAGTAGGAGAGAGGGGGAAAGAGGAGGAAGAGGAGAAGGAAAGGGGGGCGCCGCCCCCCTTCCCTTGTCCTATTCGGACTAGGAGGGGGAGGGGCGCACGGCCCCCTCCTTGCTCCTTCCTCTTCTCCCTCTTGGCTGATGTAGGCCCATTAACCCCCCGGGGGGTTCCGGTAACCTCCCGGTACTCCGGTAAAATGCCGATTTCACCCGGAATCATTCCGATATCCAAACATAGGCTTCCAATATATCAGTCTTTATGTCTCGACCATTCCGAGACTCCTCGTCATGTCCGTGATCACATCCAGGAATCCGAACAAACTTCGGTACATCAAAACTTATAAACTCATAATAAAACTGTCATCGAAACATTAAGCGTGCGGACCCTATGGGTTCGAGAACTATGTAGACATGACCTAAAACCATTCTCGGTCAATAACCAATAGCGGGACCTGGATGCCCATATTGGTTCCTACATATTCTACGAAGATCTTTATCAGTCAAACCGCATAACAACATACTTTATTCCCTTTGTCATCGGTATGTTACTTGCCCGAGATTTGATCGTCGGTATCCAATACCTAGTTCAATCTCGTTACCGGCAAGTCTCTTTACTCATTCGGTAATATTTCATCTCATAACTAACTCATTAGTTATATGCTTGCAAGGCTTAGGTGATGAGTATTATCGAGAGGGCCCAGAGATACCTCTCCGACAATCGGAGTGACAAATCCTAATCTCGAATTATGCCAACTCAACATGTACCTTCGGAAACACCTGTAGAGCACCTTTATAATCACCCAGTTACGTTGTGACGTTTGGTAGCACACAAAGTGTTCTTCCGGTAAACGGGAGTTGCACAATCTCATAGTTGCATGAACTTTGTATAAGTCATGAAGAAAGCAATAGCAGTATACTAAACGATCAAGTGCTAGGCTAACAGAATGGGTCATGTCAATCACATCATTCTCCTAATGATGTGATCCCTTTAATCAAATGACAACACATGTCTATGGTTAGGACACATAACCATCTTTGATTAATGAGCTAGTCAAGTAGAGGCATACTAGTGACTATGTGTTTGTCTATGTATTCACACATGTATCATGTTTCCGGTTAATACAATTCTAGCATGAATAATAAACATTTATCATGATATGAGGAAATAAATAATAACTTTATTATTGCCTCTAGGGCATATTTCCTTCAGTCTCCCACTTGCACTAGAGTCAATAATCTAGATTACATAGTAATGATTCTAACACCCATGGAGTCTTGGTGCTGATCACGATTTGCTCGTGAGAGAGGCTTAGTCAACGGGTCTGCAACATTCAGATCCGTATGTATCTTGCAAATCTCTATGTCTCCCACTTGGACTTGGTCCCGAATGGAATTGAAGCGTCTCTTGATGTGTTTGGTCCTCTTGTGAAATCTGGATTCCTTTGCCAGGGCAATTGCACCAGTATTGTCACAGAAGATCTTCATTGGTCCCGATGCAATAGGTATGACACCTAGATCGGAAATGAACTCCTTCATCTAGACTCCTTCATTTGCTGCTTCAGAAGCAGCTATGTACTCCGCTTCACATGTAGATCCCGCCACGACGCTTTGTTTAGAACTGCACCAACTTACAGCTCCATTGTTTAATAAAAACACGTATCTGGTTTGCGATTTAGAATCGTCCGGATCAGTGTCAAAGCTTGCATCGACGTAACCATTTACGACTAGCTCTTTGTCACCTCCATATACGAGAAACATATCCTTAGTCCTTTTCAGGTATTTCAGGATGTTCTTGACCGCTGTCCAGTGATCCACTCCTGGATTACTTTGGTACCTTCCTGCCAAACTTATTGCTAAGCATACGTCAGGTCTGGTACACAGCATTGCATACATGATAGAGCCTATGGCTGAAGCATAGGGAACATTTTTCATTTTCTCTCTATCTTCTGCTGTGGTCGGGCATTGAGTTTGACTCAACTTCACACCTTGTAGCACAGGCAAGAATCCTTTCTTTGCCTGATCCATTTTGAACTTTTTCAAAATTTTGTCAAGGTATGTGCTTTGTGAAAGTCCTATTAAGCGTCTTGATCTATCTCTATAGATCTTGATGCCCAATATGTAAGCAGCTTCCCCGAGGTCTTTCATTGAAAAACTTTTATTCAAGTATACCTTTATGCTATCCAGAAATTCTATATCATTTCCAATTAATAATATGTCATCAACATATAAAACTAGAAATGCTACAGAGCTCCCACTCACTTTCTTGTAAATACAGGCTTCTCCAAAAGTCTAAATAAAACCATATGCTTTGATTACACTATCAAAGCGTTTATTCCAACTCCGAGATGCTTGCACCAGTCCATAAATGGAACGCTGGAGCTTGCACACTTTGTCAGCACCTTTTGGATCAACAAAACCTTCCGGCTGCATCATATACAACTCTTCTTCTAGAAATCCATTCAAGAATGCAGTCTTGACATCCATTTGCCAAATTTAATAATCATGAAATGCAGCAATAGCCAACATGATTCGGACAGACTTAAGCATCGCTACGGGTGAGAAAGTCTCATCGTAGTCAACCCCTTGAACTTGTCGAAAACCTTTCGCAACAAGTCGAGCTTTATAGACAATAACATTACCATCAGCGTCAGTCTTCTTCTTAAAAATCCATTTATTCTCAATGGCTTGCCGGTCATCGGGCAAGTCAACCAAAGTCCATACTTTGTTTTCATACATGGATCCTGAGGGAGTCCTGGACTAGGGGGTGTCCGGACAGCCGGACTATCATCGTCCGCCGGACTCCAAGACTACGAAGATACAAGATTGAAGACTCCATTCCGTGTCCGGATGGGACTTTCCTTGGCGTGGAAGGCAAGCTTGGCGATACGGATATGTAGATCTCCTACCATTGTAACCGACTCTGTGTAACCCTAGCCTCCTCCAGTGTCTATATAAACCGGAGGGCTTTAGTCCGTAGGACACAACATACATTACAACAATCATACCATAGGCTAGCTTCTAGGGTTTAGCCTCCTTGATCTCGTGGTAGATCCACTCTTGTACTACCCATATCATCAATATTAATCAAGCAGGACGTAGGGTTTTACCTCCATCGAGAGGGCCCAAACCTGGGTAAAACATCGTGTCCCTCGTCTCCTGTTACCATCCGCCTAGACGCACAGTTCGGGACCCCCTACACGAGATCCGCCGGTTTTGACACCGACATTGTTGCTTTCATTGAGAGTTCCTCTGTGTCGTCACCGATAGGCTTGGTGGCATCTTCAACCAACAACGCTGTCCAGGGTGAGACTTTTTCTCCCCGGATAGATCTT
Organism: Triticum dicoccoides; assembly: GCF_002162155.2. Taxonomy (NCBI): domain Eukaryota; kingdom Viridiplantae; phylum Streptophyta; class Magnoliopsida; order Poales; family Poaceae; genus Triticum; species Triticum dicoccoides. The sequence continues at coordinate 18,446,881 of NC_041383.1, forward strand.
CGTATTCGGCGGCTTCGCACTGCGGGCTAATTCGCTTGGCCATCTGGAGCAGATCGAAAGCTACGCCCCTGGTCGTCAGGTCAGATTCAGAAGCCTAAACTTCACGGCCGATGTCCACGGAGACTTTATCTTCGACGGACCCGAGCCACAGCCAAGCGCGTCGCACTGTTGCGATGGGCATGATCTAGCTCTGCCGCTGAACAGTGCCTTGGTGGCCGCACACGAATCCGCTCCGGCCATTAGTCCGGAGCCGATCGCCCGGATAGAGGATCGGTGGATAGACACCGCCTCGGGGGCTTCAACTTCCACGGCGATGGAGCCGAACAATAATCTCGTCCCCCGCGAAATTTGTGATTCCGAGGTGCCGGACTCCTTGCCGGACTCCGAACCTCCCGCGCCCCTACCAATCAAATCGGATTGGGCGCCGGTTATGGAATTCACCGCCGCGGACATCTTCCAATACTCGCCCTTTGGCGATATCCTGAATTCACTAAAGCATCTCTTATTATCAGGAGAGCCCTGGCCGGACTATGGCCAGGATGGTTGGGGTACGGACGACGAAGAAATTCAGAGCCCACCCACCGCCCACTTTGTAGCCACTATCGACGATCTAACCGACATGCTAGACGACGACTCCGAAGACATCGACGCTATGGACGATGATGTCGGAGACGAACTGGAACCAGCGCCCACAGGGCACTGGAAAACCACCTCGTCATATGACATATACATGGTGGATACCCCAAAAGATGGGGACGGCGAAGAAGCAGCGGAGGCAGACTCTTTAAAGAAGCAACCCAAATGTCGGCGTCAGCGGCGCCGCTCTAAATCCCGCCACAGCAAGAATGGAGATTCCGGCACAGGAGATAATAATACCCCAGAGAGTGCCGAAGACAATCCCCTCCAGCAAGACTCAGCGCAGGAGGATGCAGAAGCAAGCCCTCACGAGAGGGCGGCAGACGAAGAGGTTGAGGATCATAACTATATGCCTCTCTCCGAAGACGAAGCAAGCCTCAACGATGACGAATTCATCGTACCTGAGGATCCCGTCGAACAAGACCGTTTCAAGCGCAGGCTTATCGCCACAGCAAACAGCCTAAAGAAAAAGCAGCAACAGCTTCAAGCTGATCAGGACCTGCTGGCCGATCGATGGACCGAGGTCCTCGCGGCCGAAGAGTATAAACTCAAACGCCCCTCCAAAAGCTACCCAAGACGCAAGCTGCTCCCCTGATTAGAGGAGGAAGCATACATACCTCCATCACCAGTGCACGATATGGCTGACCGACCACCCCGTGGTCGTGACAGAGAGGCATCCAGGCCCCCAGCCAAGACCGTACCCCGGCATCGCTCCAAAAGTACGAAGCCAAGAGGGAACGCGCCGGACTTGCGAGACATATTGGAGGACAAAGCAAGACAATCCAGATCCATCTACGGATCACGTGGGCGCCCCACGACCCACGAAGAATACCGTCGCGCCGGATACAATAACCCCGGCCGGGCCGAGCACAGCAGACAGCGCTCTCTCGAGCTGCGTCGCAATATTGCTCAATACAGAGGCGCCGCACACCCGCTATGCTTCACTGACGAAGTAATGGATCATCAAATCCCTGAAGGGTTTAAACCCGTAAACATTGAATCCTACGATGGCACAACAGACCCCGCGGTTTGGATAGAAGATTATCTTCTCCACATCCATATGGCCCGTGGCGACGATCTCCACGCCATCAAGTATCTCCCACTCAAGCTTAAAGGACCAGCTCGGCATTGGCTTAACAGCTTGCCCGCAGAGTCAATTGGGTGTTGGGAAGACCTAGAGGCCGCGTTCCTTGATAACTTCCAAGGCACGTATGTGCGACCACCAGACGCCGATGACCTAAGCCACATCATTCAGCAGCCAGACGAATCGGCCAGACAATTCTGGACACGGTTCTTGATGAAAAAAATCAAATCGTCGATTGTCCGGATGCAGAGGCCCTTGCGGCCTTCAAACATAACATCCGGGATGAATGGCTAGCCCGGCACCTGGGGCAGGAAAAGCCAAAATCCATGGCAGCCCTCACATTGTTAATGACCTGCTTTTGCGCGGGAGAGGACAGCTGGCTAGCTCGCAGCAACAATCCTCGTAAAAATTCTGGCAGTCCGGATACTAAGGACAACAACGGCAGGTCACGTCGAAACAAAAACAAACGCCGCATTAACGGCGACGATAAGGAGGATACGGCAGTCAAAGCCAGATTCCGAGGCTCTAAACCCGGTCAGCGGAAGAAGCCATTCAAAAGAACCACTCCGGGTCCGTCCAATCTGGACCGAATACTCGGCCGCTTATGCCAGATACATGGCACCTCTGAAAAGCCAGCTAACCACACTAATAGAGATTGCTGGGTGTTCAAGCAGGCCGGCAAGTTAATTGCCGAAAACAATGACAAGGAGCTAAACAGCGACGACGAGGAAGAGACCCGACCGCCGAACAATAGAGGACAGAAGGGTTTTCCCCCACAAGTGCGGATGGTGAATATGATATACGCGACCCATATACCCAAGAGGGAGAGGAAACGCGCACTAAGGGACGTCTATGCGATGGAGCCAGTCGCCCCGAAGTTCAATCCATGGTCCTCTTGTCCGATTACTTTCGATCGAAAAGACCATCCGACCAGCATACGCCATGGCGGATTCGCCGCATTGGTTTTAGACCCAATCGTCGATGGATTTCACCTCACGAGAGTCCTGATGGATGGCGGTAGTAGCCTGAACCTGCTTTATCAGGATACAGCGCGCAAAATGGGCATAGACCCCTCAAGGATTAAACCTACAAAGACAACCTTTAAAGGTGTCATACCAGGAGTGGAAGCCAACTGTACAGGCTCAGTCACACTAGAAGTGGTCTTCAGATCCCCGGATAATTTCCGGAGCGAAGAGTTAATCTTCGACATAGTCCCGTTTCGCAGCGGCTATCACGCTCTGCTCGGACGAACCGCGTTTGCAAAATTCAACGCGGTGCCGCATTATGCATAACTAAAGCTCAAGATGCCAGGCCCTCGTGGAGTCATCACGGTCAATGGGAATACGGAACGATCCCTCTGGACGGAGGAACATACAGCGGCTCTCGCGGCAGAAGTACAGAGTAGCCTCTTAAGGCAATTCTCCAGTCCGGCCGTTAAACAGCCGGATACAGCAAAACGCGCCCGAAGCAATACCAACCAAGACCACTTGGCGCGATCAGAGCATGCGTAGCAATGTGGCCCCAACCCTCGCCCGCGCATGATCGCAATAATAACACTCCGTGTACATCATTACGCTTTGGAGATACCATGGGCACAGGGGAGGGGGCACGATCGCAACGGACCCAGAGTGCGGTTCGACCACACCGGGGGCTCGCAAGTGTGCCCCCCTTTTTTATATTTTTTATTTTTCTTCTTTTATGTACACAGGACTCTGCTAACCAGAAGCCCTGTCCGGCGGCGACCCTGCCGAACTCATGACGCAACAGTCAGGGACTAAAGAAGGCGGCGACGAACACTCAGGTGGTCTCAATTACGAGCATTAAATTCGATTATATACACAAAGTCCGCAGCTCACCCCTAGAGGGGGACATGTTTACTTAGTCCAAATCCCTTGCTTACCGCACTATTTGTATCAGTCCGCTCTACTAGCAGACTTTCTTTCATTAATAATGCAGCACCTTTTTGATTGCAATTGCATTACCTTATATATATATACTCATTATATGACATCTTGCGCCCGTATATTTTGGTACGGCCTAATACGCCAGGGGCTTGTGTTCCCCACTCTATGGTGTGATAAGTCTGAACACTTTCACAAGTGCGGCACTATGAACTTATAGCATTATATGAATCGGCTCCGAATCATGTCTTGGGTCAATAGTTGGGTTTGCCTGGCTCCCACGTTTTGGTGCCTTATGTTCCGTTCTGTCGGCTAAGGTGGCACTGGGAGAACCACTGCGATTGCGCCCCGGTTGAGCCGGGCGAGCGCCTCAGTGGAGAAAGCTAAAACTGACTGGCATGATAAGGCGAGAGACTGGTCGCTGTTCGAGAGGTTTTTTCGGGTCCTTAAAGACTCACGCCGCTTCGAGCGAAGTTCCGGACAATGTCCGACAAAGGCACTGATAGCGCCCCGGATTCGGTCTTCCGAATACCAGGGGCTTCGCCGAAATTTAAAATTATAGAATTCTATGGCTAAGTGAGAGTGTTCAAGCATTATAAGTCCGGTTGCCTTGTTCGTTGTGTTGAGCGCCTCCCTCGATGGACCCAACAATGGGAACAAGAGTGCTCAAGTTTATCCTGAACACCCCAGCACTCGTGGCTTAGGGGCTGAAGCCAACGACTTGCCATCTCTCAAATTTTATAAACGGCCGCACAGAAGGTAATATTTTAAATTAAAAAAGCGTTTCTCAAAGCGCACATGAACAAAGTTTCAGCGCACAGGATAATACATAGCAAATTCACTCAAAGATTACATCTCTGGGGCACTCATCCGCAATATCGCGGGCTCCCTTTAGGACAGATTTATAATACATTTCGGGCGTGCGATACTCCTTGCCCGGCGGCGGTGGGTCCATGAGAAGCTTCTCCGCATCCAACCTGCCCCATTGCACCTTTGTGCGGGCGAGGGCCCGGCGAGCGCCTTCAATACAGGCGGAGCGCTTGATGACATCCACCCAGGGGCATGCATCCACCAGCCGCCGCACGAGGCCAAAGTAGCTCCCAGGCATGGCCTGTCCAGGCCACAGCCGGACTATAAGGCCCTTCATGGCCTCTTCAGCTACCTTGTGGAGTTCGACCAGCTGCTTCAGCTGGTCGCTTGGGGGCACCGGGTGTCCGGCCTCAGCATACTGAGACCAGAAGACTTTTTTCGTCGAGCTCCCCTCCTCGCCATGATAGAATGCGGCGGCATCAGACGCACTACGCGGCAGATCTGCAAACGCCCCTGGAGAGCTCCGAATGCGGGTAAGTATCAGGTATTTTACATTAACATGCTTGCTTTGCATGAAAAATGCCTTACCCACCGCTATCTTCTTTACATCTTCAACCTCCTGAAGGGCCTTATGGGCTTCGGCCTTGGTGGACTTGGCACTTTCGAGAGCCGAGGCAAGCTCGGACTCTCGAGTCTTGGAGTCACGCTCCAAACTCTCATGTTTCTCCATGAGAGCCTGGAGCTCTTGCCGTACTTCCGCCACCCGTGCCTCCTGCCTTTCTCTCTCTGACGGTTCCGCGGCCGCACTGCGTTCGGCCGCGGACACAGCCTCCTTCAGGGCTGCCACCTCGTTAGTGGCCCCTGCAATACACACATTATCCTTGTTAATTTTATTGCAACCAAAATCCTTTTCTGTAAGGTAACCATTCAAAGCGGTGTGACTCACCTTCTTTGTCCTCGAGCTGCTTCTTGGCATGGCCGAGCTCTTGCTCGGACCGCTCGAGATCCTTTTTCAACACATCGACCTCCGCCGTTAGTGCGGCAGAGGTCAGCATCGCAGCCTGCAAACCCATATTGACATATGTTAAGCAACCCTGCGCATATCTTGTTAGATCCTCAGTCCGGCTTTTCTTTCCGAACACCGAACTGAGCATCAGGGGCTACTGTCTATGCGCTATTACATTACATAATTTTAACTTCTTACCTCAAAGCCTGTTAGAAGGCTGCTGCAGGCTTCGGTCAGCCCGCTTTTGGCGAGCTGAACCTTTTGAATCACCGCACTCATGATAGTGCGGTGTTCTTCCTCGATGGAAGCGCCTTTAAGTGCCTCCAACAAGTTATCCGGCGCCTCCGGTTGGACGGAGGCCGCCGGTGTCACGGTCTTGCCCTTCTTTCGAAGGGGCCGCTTGCCGGACTCTGGAACCACTACGGGTTCCGGTGTAGAGTCCGGCGCAAAGTCCGGGAGGCTGCCTGACGGCGCCTCCGGAGCCTCCTCCTGATGGGTCCCTCTCTGGGATCCCACCTCAGCGTCCTCGTCGGCGCGTGGGGTAGAGGCAGTCGGAAGTGAATCCACATCCGACGGGGCCAACGACCCGCTCGATGAGTCGGGGAGATCGTCATCGGCCGGACTACGGACAGAATGCGGCGTTAGAAGGACACTACGCGACATAAAAGATGTTGCATATCAAGGATCCGGATACTTACGATCTCGCCGGACACCTAGCCCTTGGGGGCCATTCATCCTCGCCAACGGTGGTGTTGGCGAAACTGTCCGGGGGGATAGTTCTCCCCCTCTTGGACCCTTCGGCCTCCCCTATTGGGGAAGCCTTCCTCTTCTTCTCTCCCTCTTCTGGGAGAGAACCCTCCTCGTCTTCGGGGGAGGAGTCCGCCTCGTTGTCGGACACCTGATTGCGGGAACTCTTTCGAGTCCTCACGGCCACCTTCTTGGCCTTCTTCTCCGGCACCACGTGCGGTGCCGGAACCAGCAGCCCTGCTAAACGGGCGTCCACTGGGTCTTCTGGCATGGGAGCCGGGCTGATAAGCTGTTTGGCCTTCTCCATCCATTCCTGTCAAAGAAAAGGAAAGAATGAAACCCTCTTATAATCAATTCGATTACCACAAAGTGTCCCGTAATGGGGTTGAATCACTTACCTCGTCAGTTGGATACTGCGAGCTGAATCCGCGATCTTCCGTCGCGGATGCGGGGGCTTCGGCGCCCTTAAACAGCACCCTCCAGGCGCCTTCGTATGTCATATCGAAGAGCACGCTCAGCACCTGGTGCTGTTCCGGATTGAACTCCCAAAGATTGAATGCCCGTTCTTGGCATGGGAGAATCCGGCGGATGAGCATGACTTGGACCATGTCGACGAGCCTGAGCTTATTGCTCACCAGCTTCTGGATGCAGGTTCGGAGTCCAGTCACCTCCTTCGAATCGCCCCACAGCAAGCCCTTCTCTTTCCAGGAGGTGAGCTGCATGGGGACGCCAGATCTAAACTCGGGGCCGCCGCCCATGTGGGCTTGCGCGGCTCGGTGATGTAGAACCACCCTGATTGCCACCCCTTGACGGAGTCCACGAAGGCCCCTTCGAGCCAAAGGACGTTGGGTAATTTACCCAACATGGCACCTCCGCATTCCGCTTGCGTACCCAACACAACCTTCGGCTTGACGTTGAAGGTCTTGAGCCACAGGCCGAAGTGGGGTCGGATGCAGAGGAAGGCCTCGCACACGACGATGAAAGTCGAGATGTTGAGGATGAAGTTTGGCGCCAGATCGTGGAAATCTAGGCCGTAATAGAACATGAGCCCCCGGACGAATGGATGGAGCAGAAAGCCCAGTCCACGGAGGAAGTGGGGAAGGAAGACGACCCTCTCGTGAGGCCCGGGGGTAGGGACGAGCTGCCCCTCGTCGGGCAGCCGATGCGCGATATCGCCGGAGAGATATCCGGTGCTGCGCAGTCTGGTGATGTGCTCCTCCTTAACGGTGGAGGCCAACCATTTGCCTCCCGCTCCGGACATATTCGGAGAAGGTCGAGGCGAGATGCGCGAGCTTGGGCGTTGGAGCTTGAGTACGCGGAGGTGGATAAGCAAAGGAGGAAGAAGGCGTAGGTGAGAAGGTAAATCCTTATCCCTTATATGTAGGCGGACGAAAACTGTGCGTCCTGCTGGCCTGATAAAACTCGCTTATCTCCCAAGCGCCACCATCAATGGCGCGGTTGGGTTACCCACGTCCGTATTGATGAGAATCCCGGAATAAGGAGAACACAATCTCTGCTTCGACAAGACGTGCCAAGGAAACCGCTTCGCTAAACGTGCTGAGGTGGTATAGTAAAAACGATTCAAACAAAGGCTTGGTAGCGGTGTGATGTCACTCCGCATAATACGTCAGTAGATTGGACTGGTGTACATTTTATTCTCTCTACGGTAGAATGTGGAATTTATTTTGCAGAGCCGAACACTATCCGGGTGTTCATGATCTTCTCTGGATTATTCAAGGGAGGAACCCGCCTTGCAATGCTGAACATTATGCGCGCCGGACTTATCGTCATTGAAGCCTGGTTCAGGGGCTACTGAGGGAGTCCTGGACTAGGGGGTGTCCGGACAGCCGGACTATCATCGTCCGCCGGACTCCAAGACTACGAAGATACAAGATTGAAGACTCCGTCCCTTGTCCGGATGGGACTTTCCTTCGCGTGGAAGGCAAGCTTGGAGATACGGATATGTAGATCTCCTACCATTGTAACCGACTTTGTGTAACCCTAGCCTCCTCCGGTGTCTATATAAACCGGAGGGCTTTAGTCCGTAGGACACAACATACATTACAACAATCATACCATAGGCTAGCTTCTAGGGTTTAGCCTCCTTGATCTCGTGGTAGATCCACTCTTGTACTACCCATATCATCAATATTAATCAAGCAGGACGTAGGGTTTTACCTCCATCGAGAGGGCCCGAACCTGGGAAACATCGTGTCCCTCGTCTCCTGTTACCATCCCCCTAGACGCACAGTTCGGGACCCCCTACCCGAGATCCGCCGGTTTTGACACCGACAGATCCCATCTCAGATTTCATGGCCTCTAGCCATTTTGCGGAATCTGGGCTCATCATCGCTTCCTCATAGTTCGTAGGTTCATCATGGTCAAGTAACATGACTTCCAGAATAGGATTACCGTACCACTCTGGTGCGAATCTTACTCTGGTAGACCTACGAGGTTCAGCAGAAACTTGATCTGAAGTTTCATGATCAATATCATTAGCTTCCTCACTAATTGGTGTAGTCGTCACAGGAACCGGTTCTCGTGATGAACTACCTTCCAATAAGGGAGTAGATACAGTTATCTCATCAAGTTCTACTTTCCTCCCACTCACTTCTTTCGAGAGAAATTCCTTCTCTAGAAAGGATCCATTCTTAGCAACGAATGTCTTGCCTTCGGATCTGTGATAGAAGGTGTACCCAACAGTTTCTTTTGGGTATCCTGTGAAGACACATTTCTCCGATTTGGGTTCGAGCTTATCTGGTTGAAGTTTCTTCACATAAGCATCGCAGCCCCAAACTTTAAGAAACGACAACTTTGGTTTCTTGCCAAACCACAGTTCATAAGGCGTCGTCTCAATGGATTTAGATGGTGCCCTATTTAACGTGAATTCAGCCGTCTCTAAAGCATAACCCCAAAACGATAGCGGTAAATCGGTAAGAGACATCATAGATCGCACCATATCAAGTAAAGTACGATTACGACGTTCGGACACACCATTTCGTTGTGGTGTTCCGGGTGGTGTGAGTTGCGAAACTATTCCGTATTGTTTCAAATGTAAATCAAACTCGTAAGTCAAATATTCTCCTCCACGATCAGATCGTAGAAACTTTATTTTCTTGTTACGATGATTTTCCACTTCACTCTGAAATTCTTTGAACTTTTCAAATGTTTCAGACTTGTGCTTCATTAAGTAGATATACCCATATCTGCTCAAATCATCTGTGAAGGTGAGAAAATAACGATATCCGCCACGAGCCTCAACATTCATCGGTCCACACACATCTGTATGTATGATTTCCAACAAATCTGTTGCTCTCTCCATAGTTCCGGAGAACGGTGTTTTAGTCATCTTGCCCATGAGGCACGGTTCGCAAGTACCAAGTGATTCATAATCAAGTGATTCCAGAAGTCCATCGGTATGGAGTTTCTTCATGCGTTTTACACCGATATGACCTAAACGGCAGTGCCACAAATAAGTTGCACTATCATTATCAACTCTGCATCTTTTGGCTTCAACATTATGAATATGTGTATCACTACTATCGAGATTCAATAAAAATAGACCACTCTTCAAGGGTGCATGACCATAAAAGATATTACTCATATAAATAGAACAACCATTATTCTCTGATTTAAATGAATAACCGTCTCGCGTCAAACAAGATCCTGATATAATGTTCATGCTCAACGCTGGCACCAAATAACAATTATTCAGGTCTAAAACTAATCCCGAAGGTAGATGTAGAGGTAGCGTGCCGACCGCGATCACATCGACTTTGGAACCGTTTCCCACGCGCATCGTCACCTCGTCCTTGGCCAGTGCTCGCTTATTCCATAGTCCCTGTTTCGAGTTGCAAATATTAGCAACAGAACCAGTATCAAATACCCAGGTGCTACTACGAGCTCTAGTTAGGTACACATCAATAACATGTATATCACATATACCTTTGCTCACTTTGCCATCCTTCTTATCCGCCAAATACTTGGGGCAGTTCCGCTTCCAGTGTCCAGTCTGCTTGCAGTAGAAGCACTCAGTTTCAGGCTTAGGTCCAGACTTGGGTTTCTTCTCTTGAGCGGCAACTTGCTTGCCGTTCTTCTTGAAGTTCCCCTTCTTTTTCCCTTTGCCCTTCTTCTTGAAACTAGTGGTCTTGTTGACCATCAACACTTGATGCTGCTTCTTGATTTTTACCTCCGCGGCTTTCAGCATTGCGAAGAGCTCGGGAATAGTCTTGTTCATCCCTTGCATACTATAGTTCATCACGAAGCTCTTGTAGCTTGGTGGCAGTGATTGGAGAATTCTTTCAATGACACTATCATCAGGAAGATTAACTCCCAGTTGAATCAAGTGATTATTATACCCAGACATTCTGAGTATGTGTTCACTGACAGAACTATTCTCCTCCATCTTGCAGCTATAGAACTTATTAGAGACTTCATATCTCTCAATCCGGGCATTTGCTTGAAATATTAACTTCAACTCCTGGAACATCTCATATGCTCCATGATGTTCAAAACGTCGTTGAAGACCCGGTTCCAAGCCATAAAGCATGACACACTGAACTATAGAGTAGTCATCAGCTTTGCTCTGCCAGACGTTCTTAACGTCGTCAGTTGCATCAGCAGCAGGCCTGGCACCCAGCGGTGCTTCCAGGACGTAACTCTTCTGTGCGGCAATGAGGATAATCCTCAGGTTACGGACCCAGTCCGTGTAATTGCTACCATCATCTTTCAACTTTGCTTTCTCAAGGAACGCATTAAAATTCAACGGAACAACAGCACGAGCCATCTATCTACAAACAAACATAGACAAGCAAGATACTATCAGGTACTAAGTTCATGATAAATTTGAGTTCAGTTAATCATATTACTTAAGAACTCCCACTTAGACAGACATCTCTCTAGTCATCTAAGTGATTACGTGATCCAAATCAACTAAACCATAACCGATCATCACGTGAGATGGAGTAGTTTTCAATGGTGAACATCACTATGTTGATCATATCTACTATATGATTCACGCTCGAGCTTTCGGTCTCCGTGTTCTGAGGCCATATCTGCATATGCTAGGCTCGTCAAGTTTAACCTGAGTATTCTGCGTGTGCAAAACTGGCTTGCACCCGTTGTAGATGGACGTAGAGCTTATCACACCCGATCATCACGTGGTGTCTCGGCACAACGAACTTTGGCAACGGTGCTGTCACATCCCTAGCTTCTGGCATTGCACTAGTACTAGCCTTTGGTGATGCATCATGTTTACTTTACAGAAAGTTGAAATGGGGATTGTCCAAACCCTAGCATTTTAAGAATTCACCAGGTTCACCTAAAATATTTTCAGTCAATCCAAGTGGCTTTCAAAAATGTTCATCATCTTTGGAAAAATGCTGGAAACAGTAACCAGAGATGATGCACATTTTTTCATGTCATTTTGGATCTTTGAACTAATATATATTGTATTTGAGTTGGAGCAAATATATGTTATATATATTTTTAATGCTTCAATAACTCTGATATTTTGTGAGGGGCTCTAGAATATTACTTTCAGTCCCTGCAAAAATTATTGGAAGAAACAAAAATGATTTAGTGTTTGAACTAAATCAAAACAGATTGAAACAAATAGAAAACAATGATTAAAAAAATAAAACAGAGCAAAAGTAAAAAGGGAGACGGCCACCTGGGCCACTTACCTGCTTACCTGCCCGGCCCAGCTCCTCCCGCTGGCCCAGCCCGCCACCGCTACCCCCCTGTCGTCTTCTTCCCTCGCCAGAAGGACGCGGGCACGCGCCCGGCGCGCGCGGCCACGCGCCCCGGCCACCTCCTCCCTGCCTGGCTGCCTCCTCCTCCCCTGGTTCCCTCCCGCGACGCCACGCAGCCCCCTCGGACCCCTCTCACTCTTCCTCGAGGCCCCGCCCCTCTGCTCTTTCTCTCTCGCCCGAACCCGAACACAGCCGTCGCCACCGACGCCGTTCGCCGCGGCCACCATCCCCCTCTCGCCTCCCCGACGCCTCCCAGAGCTCCGCAAGTCCTCCCTCGTCCTCCTCGTCGTCTCACGCGACCAGAAGAGCCCCGGAACGCCGCCCCCGACGTTTTCCCCCTCGCCGGCCGCCGAGGATCTTCTCCGTCGAATTCGGCCACTCCGGCGCGCCTCCGAGCTCGCTGACCCTCCCTGCACGATCCCCGTGAGTCCCTGCTCCATTTCCCCCTAACCCCAAGCTCGATTTCGAGCTCTAGCCGCCCCTCTACCGGAGCCGAGACGCTCCGCCGCACGGGCTCGTCGCCGGTGAAGCTCCGGTGACCTTTTGGTCCCACGCCTGCGTCCGTTGCACTCGTTGCGTTCCGTAGAGTAAAACTAGCGCGACCACCGTCTTGTTTGCACACTGCAGCGCCGGTCCCGCGAACACCCGAGCTCCGGCAGCCGCAAAAGAGGTCGCCGCCGGCAGCTCCGGCCACCCCAGCCTCCGCCACCGCCACCGTTGGATGCGCCACTCCACCCTCTCCCCGTAGCTGCTCCCTGCGCGCCAAAAGAGCCCCTGTAGTGGGTTTCCGACGCGCACCACCGCGTCTGGCCTCGCCGGCGTCAAGCCGCCGGTGGGTCTGACCACGTTGACCACGGCGGGACACACCCCCCCCTGGGTCGATGACAGGTGGGGCCAGCCCCCCCCTGTTAATTAGTTTAGTTATTTTATTTTAACTACCCCCCTCTGCTGACACTGATAGGTGGGCCCCCGCCATCAGGTGATTAGCTTAAGCTAATCACCACCTAATCTAACCCCAGAGCCACTGACATGTGGGCCCTAGTGCCCTAATCCTTAATTAAACTAAAATAAACCCCCCTGTTAACCTGTGACGCTGACTAATGGGACCCCCTGGTCAGGTTTGACCCGGGGCAGCCCTGTTGACTTGCTGATGCAAGCATGACGCACTGCTGATGTCATAAAGTATTTTCTGGATTTAATTATATTCAGGAAATTCCAGAAAATGCCTAAAACTTCTAAAAATCATAGAAAATTAACCGTAACTCCAAATTAAATAAATTATATATGAAAAATTATCAGAAAAATTCAAGGAATCCATCTGTACCATTTTCATGCATGTTAGAACAACTTATCACTACTGTTTAGCACAAATCAATTAAATGGCATTTGAATAATCACATATGGAGTTTGAATTTGAATCTTGGATTCAAACCAACTTCATTTAATCTGGTTTTAGTTGCATTAGCTCAAAACACATTCATTTTGCCATGTCATGATCATGCATCATATTGTGCATTGCATTGATTGTGTTCCTTTCTGTGTTGCCGGTATTTGTCCCCTCTCGATAGACGTGATACGATGACGTGATCGTTGACACTGATGAAGACTCAATGTTATCTTCAGAAGTGCCAGGCAAGCAAAACCCCTTGTTCATTCCGATACAATCCTACTCTCTTGCTCCTGCTCTCTTTTACTGCATTAGGACAACAACGATTCATCTGTTACTTGCTGCGGTAGCTGAACCCCTTTATCCTTTGCATGACCTGTCATTCCACAATAAATAGATGAAACCCACTAGTATGAGTAGGAATTGTTTGAGCCCTGTTGTGCCTACTCATTCATGCTTGTTTGTCATGCCTGCTACTGCTTAGAGTTGAGTCAGGTCTGATTCATCGGGGATGAATCAGAGGCGTGTGAACATGTCCTACTGTGTGTGAGCTAAGTGTGTGAACACGATTTGGTAAAGGTAGCGGTGAGAGGCCATGTAGGAGTACATGGTAGGTTGTCTCATTGCAGCCGTCCTCAGGAACTGAGTTCTGTGTTTGTGATCCATGATTCAGCTACTACCATACATTGGGCCCTGAAATATGACCCCGCTCGACTCCTTATTCACCCTTGTCCTCTGTCCAGGAGTTGCAAGTAGTTTCTGGTGTTTGTAGTATGCTGGAGGCCGTGGACAGCGCTGACCGTAGGGGTGGGCTGTGATGCGGTAGGCACGTGGCCGGGTAAACCGGGCACCCGTTTGGTGTCACGGAACCCTGTTCACATCGTTTGGGGCTGTGAGCGAAACTCCGGCCGGATCTCCTCATGGATGGAACCCGAATAGGCGATAAACCTGGACTAGAGACTTGAGTGTTTAGGTAGGTCGTGGTCTACACCCACGTCGGCTTTCGCTTGAAGTCTGCCGAGCACATGTTGTGTGCAGACGCTAAGTGGTGGAAACATGTATGAAGAAGTACACCCCTGCAGGGTTAATATCATCTATTCGAATAGCCGTGTCCACGGAAAAGGACCTCTGGGTTGCTTATATCAGTTCATAGACAAGTGAAAGTGGATACTTTAAAATGCGCAAGATAAGCGTGAGTGCTATGGATGGCGTTCTCGTAGGGAACGAGAGCGGATCCATAGTGGTGTATTGCTATGGTGAATATGTGGACTCGTGTGCGCCACCTCAAAAGAGTCGCTTGCAGTCGTAGTTTAGGATAGCCACCGAGTCAAAGCTGGCTTGCTGCAGTTAAACCCCACCATCCCTTTGTTGATAATGATGCATATGTAGATAGTTCTGATGTAAGTCTTGCTGGGTACATTTGTACTCACGTTTGCCTATTTTATGTTTTGCAGAGAGACTTCAGTCTCACTAGTATTTCCACGTGGTCTTCGACGTTTAGCTTGTTACCTCAGCTACGATCTTGTGCCTCGGCAGGATCTGATATATAGTCAGGCTTCTCAGCCTTTTTCATTTATAGATGTCTGTACTCAGACATGATAGCTTCCGCCTGTGTTTTGACTTGTATGCTCTGATTGTTGGGTCGTGAGACCCATGTTTGTAATATCTCGCTCCTCGGAGCCTATTGAATAAATTACTTGAGTCGTAGAGTCATGTTGTGATGCCATGTTGTATCTGCACATATCGAGCATATTGTGTGTATGCTATTGAAATGCTTGGTATGTGTGGGATCTGACCATCTAGTTGTTTATCTTTAGTAGCCTCTCTTACCGGGAAATGTGTCCTAGTGTTTCCACCAAGCCATGGTAGCTTGCTACTGCTCCGGAACACTTAGGCTGGCCGGCATGTGTCCTTCTTCGTTCCTGTGTCTGTCCCTTCGGGGAAATGTCACGCGATGAATACCGGAGTCCTGTTAGCCCGCTACAGCCCGGCTCACCGGAGTCCTGCTAGCCCAGTGCTACAGCCTGGATTCACTCGCTGATGACCGACACGTTCGATGCTGGGTCATGGATGCCTGTCCCTGTAAGTTTGTGCCACTTTGGGTTTACGACTAGCCATGTCAGCCCGGACTCCTTATCATATGGATGCTAGCGACACTGTCATATACGTGTGCCAAAAGGCGCAAACGGTCCCGGGTAAAGGTAAGGCGACACCCGTGGGAATACCGTGCGTGAGGCCGCAAAGTGATATGAAGTGTTACATGCTAGATCTATGTGGCATTGAGTCGGGGTCCTGACAGCGTTGGTATCAGAGCTTGACTGCCTGTAGGATTACCAAGCCAAACTGGTCGAAGTTGAGTCTAGAAAATTCTTTAGATATGTAGGGGAATTGTTTGTGGGATGGAACGTAAGGCTCTTTTTACTCCTTATACCTCATGCCCTTCTGATCTGAGTCATCTTATCTTTCCTGCGGGGATTAAGAACTAGGCTATCTCTTCTTTCTATTAGGATCACGTGTTACTAATCCGTAGACTTATAGATTGTTGGACTTAAGCCTCGTTTCAGTTCCTAGTACTTCTGTATGTTAATTGTTGATCTCGAGACCTTGATATTGTGCTTCTGAGTGGTTATGCCACCATTTTTGGTGATTGTCTCAAATCTTTTTGAGCAATTATAGCCGTTATGCTGTCCGAGTCATCCCAGGTTTCTAAATAGTCCGATGCATTTGCAAATCCCTTCCTTCTGTTTCCGATGTTCCCATGGGCCAGATTAACCACACTAATCGGTGTGTTGAGGTAATTATTGCCTCGACATATATGTTGGAATTATTATTATGACCCTAAGTGCTTAGGGGATCATCTAGTGGTCTAGCCATGATTTGTGTCCTAGTGTGAAGATTCTGGCCTTTATTCTCGGAAGCATCCCGTGATGCTACTTAGTAGTAGGTATTCTACTCCTGGGTTCTGAACCCGAGATTCACTCTACCTACTTCATGTTGATAGTAATTGCTAGTGCCTTTAGGATATTAGTAACCTTTGCGATAGTCCTCGAGGTCCATGGTATTTCCTTCTTCCAAATACTATGAACCGTTTATGGCAGATGTTCCTCGCTGATCGAAAGATCACAATCAGAGTGCTCTCGATGGGTTCTCGATTCTATATTGTGACTCTGCCAGTTCTACCTTTCCGCATGGGTTATCCGGAAGAAATATGTTGAACTTGGTTCGACATACTAATCTATGCATCCACAACTCAGAAAATTATATGTTCCTTTGAGTTGTTCTCTTTAGTTGCATTCTGACCTTCGTCTATCAATTGATAGTCAAGAGTATGCGTGTGTTCGTTTATCGATGCCTATTACTCTTGTGGTCCGTCAAGCCATTCTGTCCCGAATGACTTGGAGAAACAAACTCCAGTACCTCATTGATATCTAGGATTGGGTCAAGTAGTTGTATTCCGCAGATCAAATGCCAATCCAGCTTTTGGTTCTGCTCTACCTTGGAGTATTACATATTTTATATCGAGATTGTTATAGGAATTGCACACCATCCTATGAACTCTTGGTACAACGATACGTCTTGCCATCATTGTTCATTCCTCGGTTCCGTGCTGTCGCAACCGGAATGTCGACAAGTGAATCGTGATGTGTGAAATCAATACTCCTAGCAACCTTGTTGCTTGGTAGTTAAAGGATAATAATTTCATTCTTAGTATGTTGGTTTCGAATCATCCTTCTAAGACTGATCGTGCTACCTAGTCCTTATTTCGGTGCACCCTTCGATTGATGAGTTAGGATCTTGTCAAGTCCTCACTCATTTGATCATATCGTCTTGCCCTCAAAAGCGAGATTGTTCTCGAGCTTAGTAACATACCGGTGGTTCGTGATTTTCTGAATGTCTTCTCGGAAGTATCACCAGGTCGTCACCTGACCGTTATGTTGAGCCCATGATCAAGTTGGTTTCTTATGAACCACCTTCTTTCCAAGAATCGGTGTTAGATATCCCTGAGCTAGTTGGTTAAGCTGGACAACAACTTGGAGAGTTGGAAGATAAAAGCTTGTCTGACTTAGTTCGTTCCAAAGGGATATTCTTGTGTAGTGTGTGTTGAAGAAAGATGATATCTTCATCGACTGGTCCCTGTGATCAGTTGTTGGACCTATTGTCTTATCAATCCTTTGATTTGAGTGTGGGCCATCGTCAAATCAACTCAGTACCAACGATGCTCGTAATGTTGTCTTATTCGTGGTTGATCCCTCGAGCATACACCATTACATCTTTGGTCTGACCAATGCTATCACCGTGTTCACTTAACTATGGAATTCCTTTTAAAAGGAAACCTAGATGAATTGTTGTTGAGCTCATTGACAACATCCTTGTCTTCTCCATAATTTTGCTGAACATTAAGCTAGTGTTGGAAACTTTTGAAAGCATTTGTTCATGCTAGCTCATGAAGCATATGTTTGGATGAAGGTAGTGACTTCCTTTAATTCATGTGCATCTGATGCAAGTTGCCGCCGTGGATTCGAGAAAGTCAATGTTGCTTTCTTTGGAATCATTCCAAATCAGTCATGCACACGTGCGAAGAATGCTGTGGTTTGAAGACTTGCAACCTTCAATCTATATGTATCCCTAGCACACCAAGCCACTGATTGATTTGTTCAAGGAGAAGGAGTTCCTTCATAAGAGCTAATCCGGACTTATGAAAGAACTTCGATACCCTCGTTGATGGTTCCCCCTCTTGAACTCGGTAGTGTTTTATTATAAGACTACCACGTGGTCATGCTTGTCTGGGACAACGTGTTCACATGTTTGTAGCAGAACCAACTCATTTTTTGGAGCTTACTATCGTAGCTCATTCCCCGAGAATCTCGCAACGTCATCTCGTCGATTTGTGTTGCAAACTTTCATTCTTCTTCCTAGACTCGATGAGCCTGGAATATTCTGACACCAACCAGATCTGAATCTCAGGCAGATATGATGGTTGGAACATTCTCCAAGAACTATAATATTGGTCCCTCGATAACCGGTAAAGTGGATGTCGTGGCCAACACACCCAGCCGGAAGACCTGTTATTATAATATCTTGATTGAGGAAGTTGGCCACCTCCCCATAGGGATTTCGTAGGATTTACTCCCTAGTTGCCCCTATGGATTTTGAGATCCCGAAGTCCGACCTTTTACTTGATGTCCTAGATACCAGACCATTTCTATGAATGGGTTACACTAGCACATCAAGGAGAACATTAGAAGCGGAGTGCTAATTGTTTCTCGGTCGATCATCCAGATTTTATTTGCTTGGCCTCGCTAAGGTGAAATATGAGAAAGTGTTATCTTCCTTCGCATCTGCATCGTCCATCGCTATTCATCATGGTAGTATGTTGTGTTGTCAGCACCCTTGACGCGGTTGTTGATAAAACCTTGATGATTGTGGAAATGCTCAAGTTCTTGAGAGCACGCACAAGCACTACGTGTTATCATCATCTCTAACTGGGATTCCTCTCAGTTTCCTCGGCAAATGTTATGACCTTTTCAAACAATGAATTCACTCTCTTTTGTTGGGTTCTTCCCCCAGTTACTAGAATCGTTCCCAGCATTTGCATTTTGTTCCTAGCTTGCACCGCCAATGTGCCATTCTACCATGGGTCTCTTCCATTTCCGGTGACAAGCAAAATCATCCATTACGTTGTCTTCAACAAGGTAATCCACATCATCCAAGTCCAAGTATGCCATTCTACCGACCCCGCCAATCGATTGCTGTGATTTGCCTTTGGCTGATATAGAGAGTCTTAACGATCTCTATATCAAAGGTAATTCTTTTTGCCACTTAAGATAATAATCTACGAATCACCCCCCTCCAGGATGTTTCGTCGTGGTATCATGGCAACTCAACTCCTCGCTACGTTGACAACCGTTCACCACCTTCTTAGGTGTGGAATCGTTGTCTACCTAGTGAACCTTCGTCATCTGTTCCACTCCATTTCTCTAGAGGTGTGCTTCATCTCTCAGCTCGAGAGATGTTGCTATGTCTCATTCCGTGAGTTAATCCTGAGTTGTTCGATCTTCGAGAAAATCGACCCTTCTAGAGTCTCCTTCTTCCCTCCATGTCATGTTGACAGGATTTCTCAGAGCAAGACGACAAGACAAAGATGGTGATCGAATCAACGTTTCTATGAAGTGCAACCTGGATCGTGAAGATTATACTAGTTGCGTTTACCTTTCACCTTACCCTACGCTTGAATCTCGAGACGAGATTCTTGTTTAGTGGGGGTGAGTTGTCACATCCCTAGCTTCTGGCATTGCACTAGTACTAGCCTTTGGTGATGCATCATGTTTACTTTACAGAAAGTTGAAATGGGGATTGTCCAAACCCTATCATTTTAAGAATTCACCAGGTTCACCTAAAATATTTTCAGTCAATCCAAGTGGCTTTCAAAAATGTTCATCATCTTTGGAAAAATGCTGGAAACAGTAACCAGAGATGATGCACATTTTTTCATGTCATTTTGGATCTTTGAACTAATATATATTGTATTTGAGTTGGAGCAAATATATGTTATATATATTTTTAATGCTTCAATAATTCTGATATTTTGTGAGGGGCTCTAGAATATTACTTTCAGTCCCTGCAAAAATTATTGGAAGAAACAAAAATGATTTAGTGTTTGAACTAAATCAAAACAGATTGAAACAAATAGAAAACAATGATTAAAAAAAATAAAACAGAGCAAAAATAAAAAGGGAGACGGCCACCTGGGCCACTTACCTGCTTACCTGCCCGGCCCAGCTCCTCCCGCTGGCCCAGCCCGCCACCGCTACCCCCCCTGTCGTCTTCTTCCCTCGCCAGAAGGACGCGGGCACGCGCCCGGCGCGCGCGGCCATGCGCCCCGGCCACCTCCTCCCTGCCTGGCTGCCTCCTCCTCCCCTGGTTCCCTCCCGCGACGCCACGCAGCCCCCTCGGACCCCTCTCACTCTTCCTCGAGGCCCCGCCCCTCTGCTCTTTCTCTCTCGCCCGAACCCGAACACAGCCGTCGCCACCGACGCCGTTCGCCGCGGCCACCATCCCCCTCTCGCCTCCCCGACGCCTCCCAGAGCTCCGCAAGTCCTCCCTCGTCCTCCTCGTCGTCTCACGCGACCAGAAGAGCCCCGGAACGCCGCCCCCGACGTTTTCCCCCTCGCCGGCCGCCGAGGATCTTCTCCGTCGAATTCGGCCACTCCGGCGCGCCCCCGAGCTCGCTGACCCTCCCTGCACGATCCCCGTGAGTCCCTGCTCCGTTTCCCCCTACCCCCAAGCTCGATTTCGAGCTCTAGCCGCCCCCTCTACCGGAGCCGAGACGCTCCGCCGCACGGGCTCGTCGCCGGTGAAGCTCCGGTGACCTTTTGGTCCCACGCCTGCGTCCGTTGCACTCATTGCGTTCCGTAGAGTAAAACTAGCGCGACCACCGTCTTGTTTGCACACCGCAGCGCCGGTCCCGCGAACACCCGAGCTCCGGCAGCCGCAAAAGAGGTCGCCGCCGGCAGCTCCGGCCACCCCAGCCTCCGCCACCGCCACCGTTGGATGCGCCACTCCACCCTCTCCCCGTAGCTGCTCCCTGCGCGCCAAAAGAGCCCCTGTAGTGGGTTTCCGACGCGCACCACCGCGTCTGGCCTCGCCGGCGTCAAGCCGCCGGTGGGTCTGACCACGTTGACCACGGCGGGACACCCCCCCCCTCTGGGTCGATGACAGGTGGGGCCAGCCCCCCCTGTTAATTAGTTTAGTTATTTTATTTTAACTACCCCCCTCTGCTGACACTGACAGGTGGGCCCCCGCCATCAGGTGATTAGCTTAAGCTAATCACCACCTAATCTAACCCCAGAGCCACTGACATGTGGGCCCTAGTGCCCTAATCCTTAATTAAACTAAAATAAACCCCCCTGTTAACCTGTGACGCTGACTAATGGGACCCCCTGGTCAGGTTTGACCCGGGGCAGCCCTGTTGACTTGCTGATGCAAGCATGACGCACTGCTGATGTCATAAAGTATTTTCTGGATTTAATTATATTCAGGAAATTCCAGAAAATGCCTAAAACTTCTAAAAATCATAGAAAATTAACCGTAACTCCAAATTAAATAAATTATATATGAAAAATTATCAGAAAAATTCAAGAAATCCATCTGTACCATTTTCATGCATGTTAGAACAACTTATCACTACTGTTTAGCACAAATCAATTAAATGGCATTTGAATAATCACATATGGAGTTTGAATTTGAATCTTGGATTCAAACCAACTTCATTTAATCTGGTTTTAGTTGCATTAGCTCAAAACACATTCATTTTGCCATGTCATGATCATGCATCATATTGTGCATTGCATTGATTGTGTTCCTTTCTGTGTTGCCGGTAATTGTCCCCTCTCGATAGACGTGATACCGATGATGTGATCGTTGACACTGATGAAGACTCAATGTTATCTTCAGAAGTGCCAGGCAAGCAAAACCCCCTTGTTCATTCCGATAAAATCCCACTCTCTCGCTCCTGCTCTCTTTTACTGCATTAGGACAACAACGACATATTTGTTACTTGCTGCGGTAGCTGAACCCCTTTATCCTCTGCATGACCTGTCATTGCCACAGTAAATAGATGAAACCCACTAGCATGAGTAGGAGTTGTTTGAGCCCTATTATGCCTACTCATTCATGTTTGTTTGTCATGCCTGCTACTGCTTAGAGTTGAGTCAGGTCTGATTCATCGGGGATGAATCAGAGGTGTGTGAACATGTCCTACCATGTGTGAGCTAAGTGTGTGAACACGATTTAGTAAAAGGTATCGGTGAGAGGCCATGTAGGAGTACATGGTGGGTTGTCTCATTGAAGCCGTCCTCAGGAACTGAGTTCTGTGTTTGTGATCCATGATTCAGCTACTACCATACATTGGGCCCTGAAATATGACCCCGCTCGACTTCTTATTCACCCTTGTCCTCTGTCCAGGAGTTGCAAGTAGTTTCTGGTGTTTGTAGTATGCTGGAGGCCGTGGACAGCGCTGACCGTAGGGGTGGGCTGTGATGCGGTAGGCACGTGGCCGGGTATACCGGGCGCCCGTTTGGTGTCACGGAACCCTGTTCACATCGTTTGGGGCTGTGAGCGAAACTCCGGCCGGATCTCCTCATGGATGGAACCCGAATAGGCGATAAACCTGGACTAGAGACTTGAGTGTTTAGGTAGATCGTGGTCTACACCCACGTCGGCTTTCGCTTGAAGTCTGCCGAGCACATGTCGTGTGCAGACGCTAAGTGGTGGAAACATGTATGAAGAAGTACACCCCTGCAGGGTTAACATCATCTATTCGAATAGCCGTGTCCGCGGAAAAGGACTTCTGGGTTGCTTATATCAGTTCATAGACAAGTGAAAGTGGATACTCTAAAATACGCAAGATAAGCGTGAGTGCTATGGATGGCGTTCTCGTAGGGAGACGGGAGCGGATCCATAGTGGTGTATTGATATGGTGAATATGTGGACTCGTGTGCGCCACCTCAAAAGAGTCGCTTGCAGTCGTAGTTTAGGATAGCCACCGAGTCAAAGCTGGCTTGCTGCAGTTAAACCCCACCATCCCCTTTGTTGATAATGATGCATATGTAGATAGTTCTGATGTAAGTCTTGCTGGGTACATTTGTACTCAGGTTTGCCTATTTATGTTTTTGCAGAGAGACTTCGGTCTCGCTAGTAGTTTCGCATGGACTTCGACGTTTAGCTTGTTACCTCAGCTACGATCTTGTGCCCTCGGCAGGATCTGATAGATAGTCAGGCTTCTCGGCCTTTTTCATTTATAGATGTCTGTACCCAGACATGATAGCTTCCGCTTGTGCTTTGACTTGTATGCTCTGATTGTTGGGTCGTGAGACCCATGTTTGTAATATCTCACTCCTCGGAGCCTATTGATTAAATTACTTGAGTCGTAGAGTCATGTTGTGATGCCATGTTGTATCTGCACATATCGAGCATATTGTGTGTATGCTATTGAAATGCTTGGTATGTGTGGGATCTGACCATCTAGTTGTTTATCTTTAGTAGCCTCTCTTACCGGGAAATGTCTCCTAGTGTTTCCACCGAGCCATGGTAGCTTGCTACTGCTCCGGAACACTTAGGCTGGCCGGCATGTGTCCTTCTTCGTTCCTGTGTCTGTCCCTTCGGGGAAATGTCACGCGATGAATACCGGAGTCCTGTTAGCCCGCTACAGCCCGGCTCACCGGAGTCCTGCTAGCCCAGTGCTACAGCCTGGATTCACTCGCTGATGACCGACACGTTCGATGCTGGGTCATGGATGCCTGTCCCTGTAAGTTTGTGCCACTTTGGGTTTACGACTAGCCATGTCAGCCCGGACTCCTTATCATATGGATGCTAGCGACACTGTCATATACGTGTGCCAAAAGGCGCAAACGGTCCCGGGTAAAGGTAAGGCGACACCCGTGGGAATACCGTGCGTGAGGCCGCAAAGTGATATGAAGTGTTACATGCTAGATCTATGTGGCATTGAGTCGGGGTCCTGACAGGTGCATACTCAGGGAGAACACTTCTTGATAATTTTAGTGAGAGATCATCTTAAAATTCTACCGTCAATCAAAGCAAGATAAGATGCATAAAGGATAAACATCACATGCAATCAATATAAGTGATATGATATGGCCATCATCATCTTGTGCTTGTGATCTCCATCTCCGAAGCACCGTCGTGATCACCATCGTCACCGGCGCGACACCTTGATCTCCATCGTAGCATCGTTGTCGTTTACGCCATCTATTGCTTCTACGACTATCGCTACCGCTTAGTGATAAAGTAAAGCAATTACAGGGCGTTTGCATTTCATACAATAAAGCGACAACCATATGGCTCCTGCCAGTTGCCGATAACTTCGGTTACAAAACATGATCATCTCATACAATAAAATATAGCATCACGTCTTGACCATATCACATCACAACATGCCCTGCAAAAACAAGTTAGACGTCCTCTACTTTGTTGTTGCAAATTTTACGTGGCTGCTACGGGCTTAGCAAGAACTGTTCTTACCTACGCATCAAAACCACAACGATAGTTTGTCAAATAGACTCTGTTTTAACCTTCACAAGGACCGGGCGTAGCCACACTTGGTTCAAATAAAGTGAGAGAGACAGACACCCGCCAGCCACCTTTAAGCACAAGTGCTCGTAACGGTGAAACCAGTCTCGCGTAAGCGTACGCGTAATGTCGGTCCGGGCCGCTTCATCTCACAATACCGCTGAACCAAAGTATGACATGCTGGTAGGCAGTATGACTTATATCATCCACAACTCACTTGTGTTCTACTCGTGCATATAACATCAACGCATAAAACCTGGCTTTGATACCACTGTTGGGGAACGTAGTAATTTCAAAATTTTCCTACGCACATGCAAGATCATGGTGATGGCATAGCAACGAGAGGGGAGAGTGTTCGTCCACATACCCTCGTAGACCGTAAGCGGAAGCATTAGCACAACGCGGTTGATGTAGTCGTACGTCTTCACGATCGACCGATCCAAGCACCGAACGTACGGAGCCTCCGAGTTCAACACACGTTCAGCTCGATGACGATCTCCGGCCCTCCGATCCAGCAAAGGTTCCGGAGATGAGTTCCGTCAGCACGACGGCGTGGTGACGATGATGATGTTCTACCAGTGCAGGGCTTCGCCTAAACTCTGCAACGATATGACCGAGGTGGAATATGGTGGAAGGGGGCACCGCACACGGCTAAGGAACGATCCATAGATCAACTTGTGTGTCTATGGGGTGCCCCCCGCCCCCGTATATAAAGGAGCCAGGGGGGAGGAGGCCGCCGGCCTAAGGGGGCGCACCAAGGGGGGAGTTCTACTCTCACCGGGAGTAGGACTCCCCTTTTCCAAGTTGGAGTAGGAGAGAGGGGGAAAGAGGAGGAAGAGGAGAAGGAAAGGGGGGGCGCCGCCCCCCTTCCCTTGTCCTATTCGGACTAGGAGGGGGAGGGGCGCGCGGCCCCCTCCTTGCTCCTTCCTCTTCTCCCTCTTGGCCGATGTAGGCCCATTAACCCCCCGGGGGGTTCCGGTAACCTCTCGGTACTCCGGTAAAATGCCGATTTCACCCGGAATCATTCCGATATCCAAACATAGGCTTCCAATATATCAATCTTTATGTCTCGGCCATTCCGAGACTCCTCGTCATGTCCGTGATCACATCCAGGAATCCGAACAAACTTCGGTACATCAAAACTTATAAACTCATAATAAAACTGTCATCGAAACATTAAGCGTGCGGACCCTATGGGTTCGAGAACTATGTATACATGACCTAAAACCATTCTCGGTCAATAACCAATAGCGGGACCTGGATGCCCATATTGGTTCCTACATATTCTACGAAGATCTTTATCAGTCAAACCGCATAACAACATACTTTATTCCCTTTGTCATCGGTATGTTACTTGCCTGAGATTTGATCGTCGGTATCCAATACCTAGTTCAATCTCGTTACCGGCAAGTCTCTTTACTCGTTCCGTAATACGTCATCTCATAACTAACTCATTAGTTATATGCTTGCAAGGCTTAGGTGATGAGTATTACCGAGAGGGCCCAGAGATACCTCTCCGACAATCGGAGTGACAAATCCTAATCTCGAATTATGCCAACTCAACATGTACCTTCGGAAACACCTGTAGAGCACCTTTATAATCACCCAGTTACGTTGTGACGTTTGGTAGCACACAAAGTGTTCTTCCGGTAAACGGGAGTTGCACAATCTCATAGTTGCAGGAACTTTGTATAAGTCGTGAAGAAAGCAATAGCAGTATACTAAATGATCAAGTGCTAGGCTAACAGAATGGGTCATGTCAATCACATCATTCTCCTAATGATGTGATCCCTTTAATCAAATGACAACACATGTCTATGGTTAGGACACATAACCATCTTTGATTAATGAGCTAGTCAAGTAGAGGCATACTAGTGACTATGTGTTTGTCTATGTATTCACACATGTGTCATGTTTCCGGTTAATACAATTCTAGCATGAATAATAAACATTTATCATGATATGAGGAAATAAATAATAACTTTATTATTGCCTCTAGGGCATATTTCCTTCACAAACATGGCACCGGATCCCCTCTTGGTCTTCATGGCCACAAGCAAATCCACAAGATAACCATAGATATCATCTTGATTCCCAACCTTGGGAAGTAGCACACAACAGAACAAATGATGCATAATGTCATAGATTGGCAAAAGATCATTGGACTTGCCCACAATACCATGTCCAGGGATGTAGAGAGGGGCAAGCTTTATCTTGTCCATGGGGTGAGCACAGCCGTGAGGACGGATGCCACCTTGACCCTCAATCCCGGTATCCTCATAACCAAGAGCATTGCAGAAAGCGCTCCATGGGACATGAAAGAACTCATCACGACACATGAAGGAGAGATGGCGTTCCGCATCAGAGCCGAAGTAGATTGTAGCATAGAACTGATGGACGATCTGCACATCCAAATCACAGTTCACGGTCATGAGCTTGATCAAATCAAACTCTTCACAGATCGCCAGAGCTTCTCCAAAGTAATCGGGGTGGTCCCTCCAATGATCGATGTTAATGGACCACATCCGAGTGAACTTGTTCTTGTGATGCTCGAATACTTCTGACACAATCCTCATCTGTAGCTCATTCCGGAACTGAGGGTTGTTCCAACAGGGATTCGGTGCAACAGTGTAGGGATCCTGGAAATGAAGCTGTTGCCAGTCCGGCATCTTCCATTTGTGCACGGGCACCGCAGCTCGTTGCTTGGGAGCAGTAGACTTCTCCCAATGAGTGGCCTTGGTAGCAATCACCACCTCATGAGAGTCCTAATTGTCATTTGGCCAAAAATGGGGGAATACAAGCAATGCCCTAGATTTGGTTTCAAAACAAGGAACCCTAAGACGGAGAAGAACAGGGCATTACCGGCATCCATGGAAGAGATTGAAGAGGAGGCGGCCTCCACGGAGCAGATCCGATGAAGGGTCGGCCGATCCGGAGAGCCTGAGGGTGCTCCGGGGCGAGGGACAAAGCAACCGGCGGTGAGGGATAAGAGGAGGAACGAGCACGAAGGGGAAAAGAAAGATCCCTTCTGCCCGCTCCCCTTATATACGCCCCAGATATCAACCGGTAGTACCGCTCCTGGGAGCGGTAGTACCGGTCCTGTAGCTACCTGGTGGTTGAGAGCGGTACTTCCGCTCCAGAAGCAGCGGTAGTACCGCGTCTAAGCACTGGTAGTACCGGTCAGAGGTACTGGTACAGGCAGGAGCGGTAGAACCGCTCATGCAGGACCGGAAGTACAGCTGAGACTGTACAGCAGAAGGGAAGACCGGTAGAACCGGTCTGACCATTGGTTGTATCGCCAGGTTGTGTACATTTGGAAAAGATGGCTTGGGATGGTGAGGCTTAGCATGGAAACAAGACACTATAATATGATGAAGAAGACTCTCAAGAGTGCAGGAAGCAAACAAGAAAAACCACTCTTTAGAGAATTCAAACATCCAGGAGACCGAAAAGATCTAGGCAAAAAGAAACACACAACAAGGAAAAACACCTAAGCTCAAGGGTGGTGGCCGGAGCCACCTTTGTTTGAGTTAAAAGGGTATGGCACCATGAAGAATTATCCTTGGGCCCATGACCAAAACTCGTCTTTGAAGCACAAGTACCATCAAAAATGGCGAATGTGAAAGACTCGATCAATTTATGCATAATGGGGGGAGGAAGAGTTCATTGATATAACAACACTCCCCCTATGTCCATGCCTACACCTAAACAATACATCATGAAGAATGTGGTGGGGTGTGCAAGGGTTCAAGCCACATTGCTTGAATCAATGATATTTAGCTCATGCCTTAACTCGCGAAATCTTGCTTCATCCAAGGGCTTCATGAAAATATCTGCAAGGTTATCATGGGTGTTGACATACTTGAGCTTGATCTCCCCTCGCCTAATATGATCCCGGATGAAATGATACCAAATCTCAATATGCTTCGTCTTGAAGTGTTGCTCCGGGTTGAGAGAGATCTTGATGGCACTTTCATTGTAACACCAAAGAGGCACTTCGTCACAAATGACACCATAATCCTTCAAAGTTTGCCTCATCCATAGAAGTTGAGCACAACAACTACCGGCAGCCACATACTCCGCTTCGGTGGACGAGAGAGATACACAACTTTGCTTCTTGGAAGACCAACTCACTAAAGAGCAACCAAGTAATTGGCACCCTCTTGAGGTTGACTTCCTATCCACTTTGTCTCTTGCCCAATCTGAATCTGTATATCCCAAAAGATCAAAGCTGGCTCCTCTTGGGTACCATAAGCCAAAGTTTGGGGTATGAGCCAAATATCGAAAGATTCGCTTGACCGCCACAAAGTGACTTTCCTTAGGTGTGGCTTGAAACCGTGCACAAATTCCCACACTCAACATGATATCCGGTCTAGATGCACAAAGGTAAAGCAAGGAGCCAATCATGGAGCGATATACCTTTTGATCCACCGCTTTACCATTGGGATCAATGTCAAGTTGGCACTTGGTGGGCATTGGAGTGGAAGCCAGCTTGACATCACTTAGCTTGAATCTTTTTAGCATGTCTTGAGTGTATTTGGCTTGGTTGATGAAGGTACCTTCTCTTCTTTGCTTGATATCGAACCCGAGGAAGAACTTCAACTCTCCCATCAAAGACATCTTGAACTTAGAGGTCATGAGAGCGGCAAATTCCTCATTGAAAGCTTTGTTAAGGGAACCAAATATAATATCATACATATAGTTGGCACACAAACAACTCCCCTTTGACCTTCTTAGTAAAAAGAGTGGGATCAATTTGCCCGACTTCAAATCCACGATCTTGCAACAACTCGGTAAGGTGGTCATACCACGCACGTGGGGCTTGCTTGAGGCCATAGAGTGCCTTATCGAGTTGATACACATGATCGGGGAAGTAGGGATCCTCGAACCCGGGGGGTTGCTTGACATATACCAACTCATTAATAGGACCATTAAGAAAAGCACTCTTCACATCCATTTGTTGCAACTTGAAATTATGATGAGAAGCATAAGCAATCAACAAATGAATGGCTTCAAGGCGAGCAACGGGAGCAAAGGTTTCATCATAGTCGATACCCTCGACTTGGGAGTGGCCTTGTGCTACCAACCTTGCCTTGTTGCGAACGATGGTCCCATGAGCATCTTGCTTGTTCTTGAATATCCACTTGGTTCCAATGACATTGTGGTTCCCCGGTGGCCTTGGCACCAATCTCCACACTTTTTTGTACTCGAAGTTGTTGAGTTCTTCATGCATGGCATTGAGCCAATCCGGATCTTCGAGCGCCTCATAGACCTTTTGGGGTTCAACACAAGAGACAAATGCATGATGTTCACAATAGTTTGCTAATTGTCTACGAGTGCTTACCCCCTTTCTTAGGCTTCCAACCACATTCTCCATGAGATTACCTTTGGCAGTGAGCTTGGAAGCAATCTTCGCAGCACGACGCTCTAATTCCTCCTCGGATGTGAAAAGAGGAGGGGTAACTTGATCATCTTGAGCGCCGTCTTGAGCTTGTTCTTGATCTTGAGCTTGCTCTTGATCTTGAACTTGCTCGAAGGAGAGAACTTGACCTTGGGCATCATTTGGTGGTTCACCACCATCTTGAGATTGATCTTGCCCTTGATCTTGTTCACGAGGTAGAGGGCCTTTACTTTGTTCTTCAGAAGCGTGTGGGTCTTGGGTTGGTGATGGCTCCACTTGAGTGGAGCATTGTCCTTCTCCTTCAGCCACAAGGGGTTCCTCAATGGGTAGGATATGACAAACACCCATTCTTCTTATGGCTTGGGGAGGAATTTCATCACCTACATCACAAGTACCACTTTGCTCCACTTGGGAGCCGTTATTCTCATCAAACTCCATGTTACATGTCTCCTCAATAAGTCCTGTGGACTTAATGAGGACACGGTAAGCATGAGAGTTTCTAGCATAACCAACAAATATGCCCTCATAAGCTCTAGCCTCAAATTTAGACAAACGAGCACCTTTCTTGAGAATGAAACACTTACATCCGAACACCCGAAAGTACTTGAGGTTGGGCTTGTTACCGGTGAGTATCTCATATGGAGTCTTGTTCAAGCCTTTGCGGAGATAGAGCCGATTTGATGCATGACACGCGGTATTGATGGCTTCGGCCCAAAAGTTGTATGGAGACTTGAACTCCGCCATCATGGTCCTTGCCGCATCCATCAATGTCCGGTTCTTCCTCTCCGCGACACCATTTTGTTGAGGGGTATAAGGTGCAGAATATTGATGCTTGATCCCCTCATCACTAAGAAACTCATCCAAGGTGTAATTCTTGAACTCGGTGTTGTTGTCACTCCTTATTGTCAAGATCTTTGCATCATGTTGACGTTGAGCTTCATTTGCAAAGTGGATGACGGTTTGTGAGTCTCACTCTTCCTCTTAAAGAAATATACCCAAGTGTATCTTGAATAATCATCCACAATCACCAAGCAATACTTTCTACCTCCAAGACTATCAAAGGATGGAGGCCCAAGGAGATCCATGTGAAGGAGCTCCAAGGGTCTCTTCGAGTAGATGATAGTTGTGGGAGGGTGAGCCTTCTCATGTAGCTTTCCTTAGATACAAGCACTGCAAGCACGATCTTTGGCAAAACTAACATTTGTTAGTTCACGGACGTGGTCCCCCTTGAGAAGACTTTGCAAAGATCTCATATTGACGTGGGCTAAATGGCGATGCCAAAGCCATCCCACATCAACTTTAGCCATTAGGCATGTCGCGGTCTTAGTGGCTCGCTCCGAAAAGTTAATCACATAGAGACCATTCTCGACATGCCCAACAAAGGTTACTTTAAGAGTCTTGCTCCACAAGAGGGCCACGGTATCAATATCAAAGAAAGTGGCAAAGCCCATGAGTGCAAGTTGACAAACGGAAAGTAGATTGCAAGCAAGGGACTCAACAAGCATGAATTTATCGATCGTTAGATCATGAGAAATGACAACCTTGCCAAGACCCAATACCTTAGAAGACGAGGCATCACCCCACTCAACGTTGGTGGGCATAGAAGGGATCTTGTACACGTCCACCACCAAGTCCTTGCTTCCGGTCATATGATTTGTGGCTCCACTATCGAGCAACCATGATCCCCCACCAGAAGCAAATACCTACAAGAGATCAATGCTTGGTTTTAGGTACCCATTTTGTAATGGGTCCTTTGATGTTAGTAACAAGGGTCTTAGGAACCCAAATATACCATTCAATGTACTCATAAGGAGAACCAACAAATTTAGCATAAACATGCCCATCACTAGCACGGCACAACGCATAAGATGGGTTAAAGTCGCCGGCTTTGTTGGAAGGGGTGGCATTGCCCTTTTTTATATCACCACCCTTCACATTGTTCTTCTTATCCTTAGGAGCACCCTCTCCCTACTTCACAAAAGTTTGCTCGAGAGGGGGAGGTCGTTTGGTCTTGTTGTTCTTCTTCTTGTTCTTGGACTTGGGTGCAAACCCAACTCCCTCCTTGTCCACAACTTCCTTTTGATTGCTCAAAAGGTCATTGAGGTTCTTCTCACCTTGTATGCACGTTACAAGACCTTTCTCAAGTCGCTCCTTCAACTTGGCATTCTCCTCCACAAGGTGCACAAGCTCACCACATGGGTTAGTAGCATTTGCATTATCAATTAATACCACATGAGGAAAGGTGGCTTTTTCCTTGGTTAGCTTCACTTGGAGTTGATCATGAGACTCCTTGAGGCTAGCATGAGCACCCTTCAAGACCTTGTGGGCCTTGTCGAGTATATCAAACTCCTCCTTGAGTTTATCATGGTCAACCCCAAGTTTAGCCTTCTCGGAATTTAGCACACGAGATACAACAAGAGCATGATCAAGATCTCTCTTTAATTTAGCATGGTCGTCGTTGTGTGACTCCTCAAGAGCCAAACAATGCACACGCTCTTCCTCAAGAGCATTAGAGAGATCTGATATCTCATCGGCATAGTCACGACTATGACCTTCCATGTTAGAGATGGTTTCTTCATGAGCCTCGATCATGTCATTGGCTTCACCAAGTTGTTCCAAGAGAGCAATAAAGTGCTTCTTGGATTTGCCCTTGAGCTTACTTATAAAAGACTCAAATTCATTCACTTCCTCATTAGACCCCTCACTTTCATCAATGCAATCCGTCAAGGAGGGATTAGTGATGATGGTGGTTTTGATGTTGGGGGTTACCTTGTTGGTGGGTTTAGCCATGAGGCACTGGCGGTGATGTTCTCGTTGGGTGAGTCGAAGAGGGACACATGAGGAGTTGTGGCAATGGCAATGGAGGCCATGGCCATGGCTTCGCTATCTTCATCATCATCATCATCCTCATGGTATTCTTCTTGAACCACCAACCCTCTAGTTGGAGTCTTCTTGGTGAAGTTGTTCTTGTTGGAGAAAGACTTGGCTTTGTCTTTTCGGATGAGCTTGCCACCATTGTCTTCCCTATTCTCATAAGGGCACTCCGCAACAAAATGGCTCACATTGCTACAATTGTAACATGTTCTCACACGTTGCTTGTCCTTGAAGCTACTTGAGTTATTCTTGTTGAAGTTTGGCCTTGAGTTCTTCTTGCTCCAAAATTGCCTTGAAGCAAGAGCAATGTGTTCATGATAGTCATACTTGGTATCTTCGGGATTGCTCTCGTCTTCTTCCTCATCATCCTCTTCTTCCACACTAAGCTTGGCCTTCAAGGCAAGGTTGGGCTTTTTTGCTCTTTGAGAGTGTAACACCACATTGTCGGTGGTCTTTTCCAACATGCTCATAGCCACAAACTCATCCAAAACTTCACTTGAGGACAAGGTGTGGAAGTCTGGCCTTTGACGAATGACTGAGGACATGGCCTTGTGGTAAGGCATCATTGCCTTGAGGAATTTGCGCCTGATCCAATTGTCATCCGTGTCCTTGCTCCCATGATCTCGGAGTGAAACCGCGAGTTTGGTTACTCTCCAAAAGAGCTCATGAGGTTCTTCATCTTCTTTCATTGCAAACTCATCGGCTTCATCTTGCACCACTTCATAGTTGGAGCTTTGAATGCTTGCGCTTCCCCTGTAGAGGGAAACAACACAATGCCACGCATATTTGGCCATGGTGAAGGGTCGAAGATGAGGGAGATCTTCGGGTGGAATTGCATCTTGGATGATGAAGAGAGCATTCTCATTGAACTGATTGTCCGCGGCTTCTCTAGGGGTGAAGTTGCTTCGGTCATGTGGATAGAAACCTTCTTCAATGATTCTCCAAAGATTAGTATTCACATGATTTAAATGACGCTTGAAGGGATAAACAAAAGAATCAAAGTCCTAATTTTTCACAATCTTAGGGGGAGGACCGGCATGATTCAAATGGGTGGAAGGAATCGGTCCACCATAAACAAGTGGAGGTTCCACATGGGCAAAGATGTCGGCGCCATTTTTACCACTAGAAGATGGAGCCTTTTCACTATGTAGATTCCCCCTTGTCGGAGTTAGCATCCGTCACCTTGTTAGTGGGATCACCCACTTTCAACGGTGTGGTGGATAATTTAAGCCCTTCTAAGAATTTATTAAACATGCTTTCAACCTTGGTCGTCATGGAGGTTTTCAATGTGTCCCAAGCCACATTTAATTCCTCGCGCGAGATCGCGGCTCCCCCATCGGCCGTAGACGAGCTCGGATTCACACCGGAGTGCTCCTCCCCACCGTCTACGGTGTCAACCATACTCTTCGGACGGCAAAGTCCTTAATAAAGAGACGAGTCTCTGATACCAATTGGAAGGATCGATATAGTTGACTAGAGGGGGGGTGAATAGGCAACTAACAATTTTTAGCTTTTCTTTACCAAAATAAACTTTGCATCAAAGTAGGTTGTCTAGATATGCAACTAGGTGAGCAACGTATATGATGCAACAACCACAACCACACAAGCAAGCAAGGGATATAACACAAATAAGCTTGCACAAGTAAAGGCACAAGATAACCAAGAGTGGAGCCGATGATGACGAGGATGTGTTACCGAAGTTCCTTCCTTTTAAAGGGAAGTACGTCTCCGTTGGAGTGGTGTGGAGGCACAACTCTCCCCCAAGAAGCCACTAGGGCCACCGTACTCTCCTCATGCCCTCACACAATGCGAGATGCCGTGATTCCACTATCGGTGCCCTTGAAGGCGGCAACCGGACCTTTACAAACAAGGTTGAGGCTCTCTCCACAACTTAATTGGAGGCTCCCAACAAAACCCCGGAACTTCACCACAATGGAATGTGGCTCCTAAGTGACCTCTTCCGTCTAGGGAACCCAAGAACCCAAGAGTAACAAAATCCACACAAGAAAGTATGGGGGAGTCAAATATCCTTTGGTGGAAGTGTAGATCTAGGTCTCCTCCATCAATCCCTAGCAAATCAACGAGTTTGAGTGGCTAGAGAGAGAGATCGGGCAAGAGAGCTTTAATGGCAGTAATGGAGGAGAGAGAGAGGCAAGAGGTAGATGGGAGGTAGGAGAAGCACCTCCTTAAATAGGCCCCCCAAGATCCAACCGTTATGTGCAGAAACGCATGGGAGCGGAACTTCCGGTGGCGCAGCCGGTAGTACCGGTTTATCAAAACAAACCGGAACTACCACGCGCACAACCACCGCTCAACTACCGAGCCATATACAGAAGGTAAACCCCTCAGGTTGGTAGTTGGAGCGGAGGTTGGACCGGAACTACCGCTGGGCCAGCAGTTCCTGGGCGATGGGTTCCGAGGCGGTACTACCGTCGTGAACACTGGTAGTACCGTTTTATCAAGGAAAATCGGAACTACCATTCCAACATCGGTCTACAACTGCACCCGGTACAGAAGGGAGTCACCCCAGAGCAGTACAACGGGTGGTGGAAAGACCAGAACTACCGGCCAGCGATACAACCGCTCATAGAACCGGTACAACTGTCAAGAGCAGGACTGCACAGAACAAAGTATGGGGAACCTCTCTCTCCTCGAACGGAGGGTATATGGTGGGTGCAGAGAATGTGTACTTGAAGGATTCACCCAATACCTTCCGATGGATTCCCTCTTAATAGTACGGATATCCTACGACCAAAGGAAATAAAACGTCGGAAACTCCGTCCTCGATCTTCTCCGCACAGAGGGAAACCTAACCGTCTTGCGCCACACAAAGTGTACCTGAGAAAACTATGGCGCACGATTAGTCCATGTGTGTTGTCATCATCACCAAAACCCTAAGGCAAAGGATGCTCTTAAAGCAGTCGTTCGCCGCCTCAGATCTGGTTCCCCGCCACCAACAGACGGCCACCGCACCACACTCAACAACTTGGCCATGGGTTCGTCAAAGGCTCCACCATCCTCCACAACTTCTCGTTTCCAGCGAACCACGAGAAGATCGTTGGAAAAAAAGGAGGACACCGCACCGCCAGTAGAAAGAGGTACTCCTCTTCCCTTATTCGTGCAAATCTTACGTCTCTGCTCACACCGTATTCATCCCACGAAAGAAACTAGTTGAGGGCTTCTTACTGCATCTTCTTCGTGATACTAAATGCACAAGATTTCCTCCCATTTACTATTTCACCTTTGCTAGAGGTTAGTAGCCCGCCTGGATTTCAATTCAGGGTCAGTCGAGCTGCAATTCAAAGAAGCAGCACCCGCTTAGGCGCGCGGAGCACCTAGTCTGCCTGTTCGCTGGGGAAGCGACGCATTCGTGTCTATCATAGGGGTGTGGGGCGCAGGAGCTGCTTGCACCTGATCTGGAGGACGGCGGGGCTTGAAGGGATGGCCGGCGGCGGTGCCAAGCACAGCGGTGCGGTGAGGTCGAGGGGAGGGCGGAGGCAGAGGACTGGGCCGGTGGTCGCTGGCGTTTCGAGGAAGATCATAACACTGACTAGCTGGAGGTAGATGAAGGCAATCTGCCCGTTCTTTCTACATCGGACGGTGCAGAAAAAATGGACTGACCTATTTGTTTTTAGTCGACTGTTATTTTCATAGAATTCTGTAGTAATTTCGTGTTCCATGCATGTTGTAGAGCTATCATATGTCTCCTGTCATTTATTTCTCACCGACCTGCTATCTGCTACCTTTACATTGTACTACTTGTGCACACACTTCACCCATACTCACACTATTGTTTTTTTATGCATGGGTATTTCAGACTCTGGCGCAGTGTTGCTGAATACAAAAAAGAAAAGAAAGAAGTCGCTCCAGTGTAATTTGAAGATAAGCACTAAGCATTTCAGCGCTCTAAAGGGTGCAGTGCCAGCAGATGGAGACAGTAAACGTAGCTCTGCAGTTGATGGTCTCAATTGCCACACACAACCATCCCAGGTGCTTGCTTTAACTTCGCGCTATCAAATGTGGTTGCATGTTGCATATGGTGTCTAGCTTGTATTGCTTCCAATTTGGTTAAATTGCATCTGCTTACTTTACACATTATACCTTTGATAGTGACATGCCTTCCTGTTTTTGATACGTACTACATATGTCCATTAACCATGTTCGTACATCAAACTAATGCTCTTTTGTATCCCTCATCAATCACTTATGATGAGACAGTCACCCAAGTGGGTTACTGTGAGACGCGCTACTCGTTTAAAGAGTGCAGTGTCATCCTTCCCACATGATTCTCAAGAAACAGC
This sequence comes from Triticum dicoccoides, assembly GCF_002162155.2. Lineage (NCBI taxonomy): Eukaryota > Viridiplantae > Streptophyta > Magnoliopsida > Poales > Poaceae > Triticum > Triticum dicoccoides. Next base: position 18,483,869 of record NC_041383.1, read on the forward strand.
AAGGCTAAATGAAGATAGTCAACGTAGCTCTCTAGTTGATGACCGCAATTCCCCCACACCACCATCACAGGTGCTTGCTCTTACTTGGCAGTGCGATATGTGGTTGCATGTAGCATATGGTGTCTACCTGTTAATGCTTCTAATTAGGGTAAATTGCATCTGCTTAGTTAACACATTATACCTGTGAATATGACATGCCTTCCTGTTTTTGGTACATACTACGTCTTTCTATTAACCATGTTCTTACATCAAACTACTTTTCTTGTGTATCCCTCATCAATCACTTCTGAATATACACCTTCAAGTTGACAGTGTAATATTGGTTGCATCTTGCATATCATTTCAAACATGTATTGCCTCTAATTTGTTGAAGTGCCACTTATAATGAGACACATGTAACTTGGTAGAGTGATTTTGGTTGGATCTTTCATATGGTGTCTAGATTGCATTGCTTCCAATTTGTTGAAATGCCTTCTGCTTAGCGTTTTTCATACATATTCCATCCTCCTACAATGTGGTTGCCATACATAAAAGTTGTGTTCGTCAGTATCATGCATCAACGAATTTGGAAGTGCGAATTTCATTCCTTTTTCTTGTGTGTTTACTTGACAAGGAAAAATCTAAAAGGACAAAGACACGGAATGATGGCGGTCCCCTAGAGCAACCGAAACAGATGATCTCTGCAGATTCTCCTGCTACTCCTACTACAGTGCAAGTTCCAAATCTCATCTCCCCTACTCCACAACCCTAGGTGCTTGCTCTCACATGGTAGTGTGATATCTGGTTGCATGTTGCATATGGTGCCTAGCTTGTATTGCTCCTAATTTGTTAAATTGCATTTCCTTAGCTTACACATTATACATGTGAATATGACACGCCTTCCTATTTTTGGTACATACTACTCTGCCTATCACACCGTGCTCTTACATCAAACTATTGTTCTTGTGTATCATGCATCTATCTCTTATGATGAGACAGCCACGCCCGTGGGTTAGTATGAGACGCGCTACTCTTATAAAGAGTGCAGTTTCATCCTCTCCACATGATTCTCAAGAAATAGCAAGCTTAAATGAAGATATTGAACGTACCTCTGTACTTGAAGACTGCACTTCCCCTACACCACCATCACAGGTGTTTGCTCTAACTTCATAGTGTGATATGTGGTTGCATGTTGCATACGTTGTCTAGCTTGTAATGCTTCTAATTAGGGTAAATTGCATCTTCTTAGTTTACATATTATACCTGCGAATATGACATGCCTTCCTATTTTTGGTACACACTACATATATGTGTTAACCATGTTCTTACATGAAACTACCTCTCTTATGTATCCTGCATCAATCGCTTACGATAAGACACCTTTATTCATTTCATATTGCATATTATTTCTAGCATGTTGCCATGTATTGCTTCTAATTTGGTCAAATACATTTGTTACGCCACCCTTTTAATTTGGCAGAGTGATATTGGTTCCATCTTTCATATGGTTTCTAGCTTGCATTGCTTCTAACAAGTTCAAAAACCTTGTGCTTTGTTTACACTTTATGCATCATACATGTCAATATGTCACGCCATCCTGTTTTTCATACATATTCCATCCTCCTATCATGCGGCTGCCTTACACGAAAGTAGTGTTCATCAGTATCATGCATCAATGAGTTCTGAAGAGCAAATTTTATTCCTTTTTCTTGTGGGTTTGATTGACAAGGCAAAATCAAGAAAGAGGAAGGAAAAGAGTAATGAAGGTGATGATGGTGGTCCTCTGCAGCAACATAAACGGAGCATCTGTTCGGATTCTCCTTGTACTGCTAGTGCATTACAAGGTCCAAGTCTCCGCTCCCCTACTCCACCATCCAAGGTGCTTGCTCTAACTTGGCAATGTGATATCTGGTTGCATGTTGCATATGTTGTCTAGCTTGTATTGCTCCTAATTAGTGTAAACTGCATCTTCTTAGCTTACACATGATACGTGTGAATATGACACGCTTTCCTGTTTTTGGTACATACTATATCTGTCTATCACACCATGTTCTTACATGAAACTACTCTTCTTGTGTATCCTGCATCAGTCACTTATGATGGGACACCTTTAAGTTGGTAGTGTGATAATGGTCTGTGTCTTGAATATGATTTCTAGCATGTAGTGCTTCTAGTTTGATGAACGCCACCTATGACGAGACAGTTTTAACTTGGCAGAGTGATATTGATTGCACCTTCCATATGGTGTCTAGCTTGCAGTGCTTCTAATTTGTTGAAGTGCCTTCTGCTTAGTTACCACATCATAGGTGTGAATATGTCAAGCCGTCCAGTTTTTCGTACATATTCCATCCTCGTATCATGACTTTGCCTTTCATTAGAGTAGTGTTCGTCAGTATCATGCATGAATGAGTTCTGAAGAGCGAATTATATTCCTTTTTCTTGTCGGTTTGACCTCACAATGCAAAATCAATAAAGTGGAAGGAAATTGGTAAGGCATTCGATGATGGTGGTCCTTCCGAGCAACTGAAATGAAGGTTCTCTACAGATTCTACCCCGCCATCCTCCCAACAAGATTCGCAAGATAACGCAAGGCTAGACAGTCAACGTAGTTGTGTAGATGATGAGCACATCTCCCCTACTCCACCATCACAGGTGCTTGCTCTAACTTGGCACTATTATATGTGGTTGCATGTTGTGTATGATGTCTAGCTTGTATTGCTTCTAACTTTGTTGAATTGCATCTGCTTACTTTACACATAATGCCTATGAATATGACACGTGTTCATGTTTCTAGAACATACTATATATGATCACACCATGTTCTTACATCAGACTACTGTTCTTGCATATCCCGCATCAATCACTTATGATAACGCACCTTTAAGTCGCCACTGTGATATTGGTTGTGTCTTGCATATGATTTCTAGCATTGAATGCTTCTAATTTGTTGAAACACCATACAGTTTGAACTTGGCAGAGTGATATTGGTTGCATCTTTCATATTGTGTCTAGCTTGCAGTGCTTCTAATTTGTTGAAATGCCTTCTGCTTAGTTACCACATCATATGTGTGAATATGTCACGCCATCCTATTTTTCGTACATATTCCATCCTCGCATCATGTGTTTTCCTTTCATCCGAGTAGTGTTCGTCAGTATCATGCATGAATGAGTTCTGAAGAGCGAATTTTATTCCTTTTTCTTATCGGTTTGACTTCACAATGCAAAATCATTACAGCTGAAGGAAATTAGTCCGGTAGTGGATGATGGTGGTCCTTTGGAGCAACTCAAACATGGGGTCTCTACAGATTCTACTCCGCCATCCTCCCACCAAGATTAGCAAGAGAACACAAGGCTGGACAGTCAACGTAGCTGTGTAGGTGATGAGCACATCTCCCCTATTCCACCATCACAGGTGCTTGCTCTAACTTGGCACTATTATATGTGGTTGCATGTTGCGTATGATGGCTAGCTTGTATTGCTTCTAACTTTGTTGAATTGCATCTGCTTACTTTACACATAATGCATGTGAATATGACACGTGTTCCTGTTTCTAGAACATACGTGTACATGATGAGCACATCTCCCTACTCCACCATCATAGGTGCTTCCTCTAACTTGGAACTGTTATATGTGGTTGCATGTTCCATATGATGTCTAGCTTGTATTGCTTCTGAATATGTTGAATTACATCTGCGTAGCTTACAACTTATACCTGCAACGATCTCTTACCCATAAGACACATTTAACTTGGGACTGTGATGTATGTTCAATCTTGCATTGTACTGCTTCTAATTTCTTGAAATGGCACTTACGAGGAGACACTTTTTACCTGATAGGGTGATATTGGTTGCATGTTCATCTTTCATTTCTTCTAATTTTGTTGAAATGCCTTCTGCTTACTGTTTTTCATACATATTCCATCCTCCTATCGTACGTGTGAATATGCAACGTTGTCTTTTTTTGTATATATTCCACCCTCCTATCCTGCGCTTGCCTTACATCAAAGTAGTGTTCGTCTGTATCATGCATCAACCAGTTATACAGAGCTAATTTTACTCATCTTCTTGTGGTTTTGACTTCATAAGGCAATATGAGAAAATAGGAAGGAAAAGAGTAAGCTAGGGGATGTTGGTGGTCCTCCGCACCGACGCAAACAGAGACTCTCTAGATTTGCCACTACAACTGCTAATGAAGTTGAAGTCCCAAGTCTACATGATGAGTTCATCTCCCGTACTCCACCATCGCAGGTGCTTGCTCTAAGTTGATAGTGTGATAATTGGTTTCATGTTGCATATGTTGTCTAGCCTATATTTCTTCTATTTTGACTAAATTGCACCTGCTGAGTTTATACGTTATACATGTGCATATGACATGGCTTTCTGTGTCTAGAATACACTGCATCTATCTATCATACCATGTTCTTACATCAAAGTACTGATGTTGTGTATCCCGCATCAGTCACTCATGATTGGACGCTTTTAACATGGCAGTTTGATAGTGGTTGCATCTTGCATTGATTTCTATGTTGTACTGCTTCTAATTTTTCAAATTGCCACTTATGACAAGACACTTTCAAATTGGCAGAGTAATATTGGTTGCATCTTTCATATGGTGTCTAGCTTTCATTACTTCTATTTTCTTGAAAATCCTTCTGCTTGGTTTAAACATCGTAGCTGTCAATATGTCACGCCGTCCTGTTTTTCTTACATGTTCCATCCTCATACGGTTGTCTTACATCAAAGTATTGCTTGTCTGTATCATGCATCAATGAGTTCTGAAGAGTGATTTTATTCTTTTGTGTTGTGGGTTCAGCTTGACATGGCAAAGTCAAAAAAGAGCAAGGAAAATAATATAGTAGGGAATGGTGTTACTCGTCGGGTGAAATGGAAAAGGATCTGCCCTCGAGATTCTACTAGAACTTATAGTGTAGTAGAAGGTCCAAGTCCACCGGCTAAATCTACAAACATAGTATCACTTGCTCCACCAGCTGCAGCATCTGCTTCAACTGTACCAGCATCTCAACGAGTTACTCGTTCATTTGCTCCGGAACTGGCCAGTTCCCAAGGTGTCTTCACACCTAACACTACTTCCGAAGCACTGCTGACACAACAGGACTTGGCAAGATCAGATGAACCTCATGAGCAGCAACACCAAGACGGTACCTGACCGAGTCAAGTTGCAGTTGCATGCTCCTTTATATGTACTCTCATGGTTTGATGTACACTAACACTTTCCATATTCGTTGTTGAACTAGCACCACGGCGCAAGCAGAAATAGACATCAGGGATAATGCTTGACAGATTAACAAAATCTAAAGGAGGAAGAATGGAGATCCATTTTGAGGCAGGTTTAAAAAGGCCACGTGATGCTACAGAGTCAGCCAAGTTAGTATCAGAGGCAGCCGTTGCCGTTAGGTGTCATGCACGTATCCTTCCAACGTGGATCCAGTACAGGAATGAGAAATACAATACCCAGTTTAACACCTTCCTTGACCATTTATCCGTAAGTAATGTTATTCATCACAATTAGTAATATTGTCTTGCTCTGTCCCATACTTTCTAGCTTCCTCCTAATAAGACCCGCATTCTTTTTTCAACAGATGAGGTTCAAGTTGGATCTGAAAGATGATGCAACTAAAAAAGCATGCACTCATGTTTTTCAGTCTGCTCTACGACAGTATCGGTACCACCTTAGAAAATCTCACTTTGAAGGCACAGCTAACAATGAAATCGCCCAAACATCTGTAGTGGAATATATTACAGATGAAGACTGGACAACCCTTGTTAAACACTGGTCTGATCCAAAGTATCAGGTAGGCTATATGTATTTGATCAGACCACATATTGAACTTGTATTTATGTATGTGCCTTACAAGTGTATCTTCTTCTAGGCTAACTGTTTGAAGAACGAGACCAACCATTCTAAAGTGAAATTCCAACAGACAACAGGATCTTGTAGCTATATTGCACACTGCGAGGCCCTTGTAAATAGCTGGCACTTCCTTCTTTTTTCTGTGCCATATTATCGTATCTATATTGACTTGTTCCAAATAAAGAGGAAAGCCCGTGCAGACCAAAAAGAACCTAAACCGAATGCAGTGCAAATCTTCAAGGATTTCCACACCAGCAAGATGAAGGGCATGAGCACACCAGTTCAAGCCGATGTTGTAAGTCCTTACTCCTCCTGCCTTTGAACTGATTGGTACTGTGATGTGTTCATTTAACTGCTTGGCTTGCAGCCAATGTCAGTTACTATGTTCACTTTTATACATAGTTGTCTTAACGTATCATTTCACCTTACATGGTTTAAAAGAGATGAAGGATATTCTTTTGGTCTTGATCTGTAATCTAGTTGTGATGTTCATGTGTGCACACAATGATAAAATAGGCTATTTGTTTTATATCTGTTTGCCCATGATATGAATGATGTCATACTATGTTCATCCTACTTTAAACCATGTCTCTTTATCCTTAGATGTCAACGAATGTGAGGAAATAGACAATACATTAGGCATGCTACATGGACATATGTTCCGAAAGTGATTTTATTATGTAGTTGGCACTACAATACATGTTAATGTATTACAGTAGTTCACCAAAATAAGTTATGTATAAACGTGTAACCTACTTTGTTTGTTTTTGTCTCATTAGTAACTTACCTAGTACACTAATCTACAAGTTCAAACTTTCAGCAAGCTATGGAACAAATGATTGAACGGCCACAACCACCTGAAGGTGACGAGGCTACCACAGGCACAATGTCACCTCTTATTGCAGTGCGTAAGTATCTCTCCACTAACAGTGCAAAAAGCACCTTCTTGCGTAATTCTGGGTTGGTTGTCAAGGTAACCTCATCCAAATCGCATACTGAACAAAATCTTCCGGCTAGACAGAGTGATATATCTGTGCTCTAGACACAAGTCCAATCCCTAACGAACATCGTTTCAGAAACAAGAATAGTGGTTGAGAAATGTCGTCAAGATATGAATGGTTTTGAAACCAAACTATTAGACATTCGCTTCGTTGTTCAAGAGCAATGGCGGAAAAAAGGTGAAGATCGTGCTGCTCCATCAGATTCTACAGCCTGAAACATTAGCACTCAGGTCAAATGATATGTGCTTCTATACATCATACGGTGCTTTCATCTGCAAGGACTGTAAACTTTAAGCCAATAGGCCTTTTGTGTATGGTTGGAATTTATTTTGTTGTGATACAACATTTATGATGCTGCCAAAGGCTACAGTAATTACGGCGCTATTTTTGTATAGTGTAGGTTTATCTTAGTAATGTATTCGGCCGAAAGCTTCGTAGGAGCCCAACATACCAACATTTGTCGGGCCCATTCCAATTGCGCTAAAACTGATTATGGGCTGAAATTTGCATGTAGCCCACTAAAAATATCTGGGCCTAAATCAATATAAGCTTTCATATTTTTCTGGTAGGCCTGTGCCCATAGTTGGCCTTCAACAGGCCTAAACATAATTTGGGCCCTCAGTAACAATAGGTCGTTTACAGGTGTAAATATCTCGAGCCCATAAAAAACATGGGCCTTTAATAGTCCGAAAGTGAGATTGGGCCCTAATTGTGCCAAATAACCCACTGGTCTTAGCAGGCCGAAATGGTGGCCCATTTATAATGCGGATCGTTCACAGGCCGAAATTCGGACGGGCCGTAAATGCGCCGACCTACTACACGGGCCTTTAATAGGCCGGAAGTTCGGTCGGGCTTGATTAGTGTCATTTTTATATGGGCCGTTAATGGGCCCGATGTGACGTTGGGCCACATATGGCCCATGGATTTCGTCTGACGTTAACAGGCCGATAGTCACAATAGGCTGAAAGTGGCCCAAATCTATAGTGGGCCTCTAACAGGCCGAATGTCAGACATGGCCGAATATGACCCAAATCCTTCACGGCAATTTATGGGCCGAAAGTTTCAATGGCCTGTAAATGGGCACAAATGAAGCAGGACCTTTAACAGGCCGGAAATACACCAGGCCGTAATTCGGTCTAAATACTTAGCGGACTGTTAAAAGGCCATAAGTTTAGGACGGGCCGATTTGACACTAGCCATACGGGCCTTAACTGAGGATGTTGGGCCTTTAGCTGGGCCGGCCCATTATGGTCTGCAAAATCTTGTGGGCCTTTAGTTGGGCCGGCCCATTATGGTCCGCTAAATCTTGTGGGCCTTTAGTTGGGCCGGCCCATTTAAACTTTATGGGCCACTTTTGGGCCCGTCCACGTGTCAACATATCATAGGCGCATCTCGACCATTGGATGAGTGACACCTGTGCCAACGTGGAGCTGACACGTGGTTCCGTCGGCCAATGAGAATTTTACATGTGGAAAATCGGCATTGGTCGTGGCTGTTAGCGGGTTATCGGATCCAAAAATGGACCCGATAGGTTAACGGCGTCCCATAATGGTGGATGCCATGTGTCAGTCACCCTTGACGAAAGCACTTCTATGACGCGTGATTTATCGTCATGGAAGTGGACACTTCCGTGATGATAATTTTGGTAATGTCATGGAACACTTCTACAACAACACAGGTATGACTATCTTGATTTTGTCATAAAATCGTCATGGATGTACATGCATGACAGAAAACGTGACCTACTGTGACAAACAGGTATCATCACGGAAGTGTATTTTTTTGGAGTGTCACAAGCAAAACATGATCACACCTTAGTACTCTTTGGGTGTTACTCACAATAGTATGTGAACTAGATTATTGACTCTAGTAAACCCTTTGGGTATTGGTCACATGGCTATGTGAACTATGGGTGTTAATCACATACAGATGTGAACTATTGGTGTTAAATCTCATGGCGATGTGAACTAGATTATTGACTCAAGTGCAAGTGTGAGACTGGAGGAAATATTCCCTAGTGGCAATAATAAAGTTGTTATTTTATATTTCCCTGTATCATGATAAATGTCTATTATTCATGCTAGGATTGTATTAACCGGAAACTTGAGACATGTGTGGATACATAGACAAAACATCATGTGCGTAATATGCCTCTACTTGACTAGCTCATTAATCAAAGATGATTAAGTTTCCTAACCATAGACATGTGTTGTCATTTGATGAACGGGATCACATCATTAGTATAATGATGTGATGGACATGACCCATCTATTAGCTTAGCATTATGATCGTTCAATTTTATTGCTACTGCTTTCTTCATGTCAAATACATATTCCTCCGACTATGAGATTACGCAACTCTCGGATACCGGAGGAATGCCTTGTGTGCTATCAAACGTCACAACATAACTAGGTGATTATAAAGATGCTCTACAGGTATTTCCGAAGGTGTTTGTTAGGTTGGCATAGATCGAGATTAGGATTTGTCACTCCGAGTATCGGAGAGGTATCTCTAGGCCCTCTCGGTAATGCACATCATAAGAAGCCTTGCAAGCAATGTGACTAATGAGTTAGTTGTGGGATGATGCAATACGAAACAAGTAAAGAAACTTGTCAATAACGAGATTGAACTAGGTATGAAGATACCAATGATCGAATCTCGGGCAAGTAACGTACCGATGACAAAGGGGAATAACGTATGTTGTCATAACAATTCGACCGATAAAGATCTTCGTAGAATATGTGGGAGCCAATATGAGCATCCAGGTTCCGCTATTGCTTATTGACCGGAGAGGTGTCTCGGTCATGTCTACATAGTTCTCGAACACGTAGGGTCCGCACACTTAACGTTCGATGACGATTTGTATTATATGAGTCATGAGATTTGGTGACCGAGTGTTGTTCGGAGTCCCGGATGAGAATATGGACATGACGAAGAGTCTTGAAATGGTCGAGGGGTAAAGATTCATATATAGAATGATAGTATTCGGACAATGGAAGTGTTCCAGGGGTACCGGGTACGTATCGGGTCACCGGAAAGGGGTTCCAGGCACCCCCGGCAAAGATATGGGCCTTATGGGCCAAGAGAGGGACAGACCAGCCCCTGGTGGGCTGGTGCGCCCCCATATAGACCGAAATAGGAGGAGAAGGAAGGAGGGGAAGGGAGAAGGAAAGGGGAGGATTCGACCTCCCCCTTCCCTTCTCTCCCTCCCCCCTCTCTTTCCTTCCCCCTCCGACACTTATGGAAGGGGGAGGCCGACTTGTGGGAGGCGCCCAAGTAGGATTACTCCTACTTGGGGCGCCCCTTGCTGCCCCTCTCCCTCTCCCACCTATATATATGTGGGGGGCACTGCTAGAACACACAATATTGATTCCTAGCCGTGTGCGGCGCCTCCCTCAATAGTTTACGCCTCCGGTCATATTAACATAGTGCTTAGGCGAAGCCCTGCGTGGATCACTTAACCATCACCATCACCATGCCATCGTGCTGACGCAACTCTACCTCGAAACTTTTCTGGATCAAGAGTTCGAGGGACGTCATCGAGCTGAAGATGTGTAGAACTCGGAGGTGTCGTACATTTGGTACTTGATCGGTCAGAACGAGAAGAAGTTCGACTACATAAACCACGTTAACAAACGCTTCCACATTCGGTCTACGAGGGTATGTGGACACACTCTCCCCCTCTCATTGCTATGCATCTCCTAGATAGATCTTGCGTGAGCGTAGGAAATTTTTTGAAATTGCATGCTATGTTTCCCAACAGCTCTGTGTACGCTTCTCGGGTTTGTGTAAACGCTTCCCCCTACCTGGCGCGCCAAAGATGTCGTGGGAAACCATGGCCACCTATGGGGCCATCAGCCCCTTGTGGTTCGGCAGGGGGATGAGCACATTGCACGAAGAGCAGAGAACGTAGCACAGCACAACAGAGATCACACGGGCAGTTTTTACCCAGGTTTGGGCCGCCGCGAGGCGTAAAATCCTACTCCTGCTATGGTGGATTGATGGTGGGTTGGGGTGGAAACGCGGCGCTCTTTCCCGGTAGGGTTGCCTTGGGGCAAGGGCAGCTACGCGCGTACGAGTGTACAAGGGTCCGAATCCTTTCTATGGTTGCCATGGCCCTCCTTTTATAGATCAAGGGGTCGCCACAGTGGCAAATCAGTCATTGTGCACTAATTAGATAGAGAACAGTGGTATCATACCTAACTCTGCCGACATAGCAGAGTGCATTAAATGCGTCGCTTAGTGTCACATCGTGTTATGCCCAGCAAGCCTTGCTGGGCTGCTCAGCCACCTTCTCGTCTGTCTGCTTGACACGTCTCTAGACGGGTGTCATCTGAAGGTGATTTCCATAGGAAGCGGCTGCCATGTGCCAAATAACAGCCACTTTGTCACTTGGGGGCTTGACACCGCACTGATCGATGACTTGCATTGTTGTGAGGTGGAGCGGTGGAGCCTTGGCGGGGTAGTTTGCCTTTGTCGTGCCTGGCAGGCCTGCCGGGACGGTCTTGAGGCTCGTCTTTGGGGCCACCTCGACCTCGCTAGGATCGCCTGCCCGGTAAGGGAGGCTTTCCCTTAGTGGTGTCTTGCTCATTTAGCTTGTCTTGGTCTTCTTGTATGCCCTTTGATTCCTCAAAGAGCTATCTCTTCAACTTGATCTCGCTTTGGATGTTGCAATCTTGCTCTTTTAGGCATGTGCATGGTCTGGGCAACAGACATAGTGTTTGTTGCACCGACAACGCTGGAAGTCCGGTTATTCTTAGCGGGGGGGACAGTCACCGATGAGGGCGATAACCCTATCATGCGAGTTCTTCCTCTCCACTCGTCATGTGAGAGCACGACCCTCGAGCGGTAGGGTCATAATCGTCCCCCAATCATAGAGGGTCACTGTATCTCCCCGCATGGAAGATGGAAACTGGTCTCTGGCCGCCATCGGTCCATCAAAGCCATGAGAACTGAGTGGACGAGCATCGGCGGCTTACGCTTGAACTACAGGACGAAACCCAATAGTCAGGCTCTCCTGTAGAATGGTGCGTTTCGCTTGTCGTACTCCATCTTAACGGTCGTCTTGTGACCCCTCATCCGCAGTGGCGGGAGCATCTGTCAAAATGAAGAACCAAATAATTAGCAACTTGTTTTCATCAATTCAAAAGATTTGGTTTAAGAATGGTAATTACCACTCCATTCTCAATGAAACGGGGACCATGACCCTTGTAGAACGCAGGGTCAAGCATGGTATACATAGTGTCGATGTCGTCCGTGGGAGCTGGCTTCCTATAAAAATTGCATAAACATAAGCATAAGCATAATTAAAATAGCGTAAGCATAACTGAACACACATTTGTACAGTTGTTATTCATTCATTAAACATGATTCTCATAAGCATGATTCATTCATTCATTTTGCATAAGATTGTTTTAACATTATTCATTCATTTTGTACAACTTTTATGCATATGGTTGATCACAAAGGTTCATCACATCATGTAGTTCATTCCTTCAAATAGCATATGAGTTCATTCCTTCAATAAGCATATCAAGATTTTCTTTTTAACATGAACTAGGAAACATATAGATTCATCACAAAGGTTCATATGGGTGAGATTTATCACAAAGGTTCATTACATCCAAAAAAGCCTATGAGTTCAATAATTCAATAAGCATATGAAGATTTTTTTAACATGAACATGACTAGGGTTCATCATGTGGTTCAAAAATAAGTAAATACATATCAAGATGCAATCACCAAGGTTCATCACATCCAAAAAAACCTATGAGTTCAATCATTTAATAAGCATATCAAGATTTTTTTTAACATGAACATGAACTAGGGTTCATCATGTAGTTAAAAAAAAGAGTTACATATCAAGATTCATCACAAAGGTTCAAATGGTTGATACATATGAATATTCATCACATCAAAACAACCCTATGAGTTCATTCCTTCAATAAGCATCATATCAAGAATTTTTTTAACATGAACTAGGGTGGGCTTGAATCAAATAATGCATCGAATCGGAAGCTATTTGAGAAAAACTAATTGGATGGATCGAAGGAGCTTACTTTACTCTTTCGGAGCCATCTCGATACGCAAAAATGATGAAGAAACCAGAGAGATCCGAGGGGGAGTGGAGGGGACAAGAGAGAGAAAGAGAGAGGAAGAACAGAGGGCGGCGTGGTGGGGAGAGATGGGAGGGGGAGGGTGAACTGTCACCGGTTATATGTGCCCCGACCCTACCGCCAGATTCTTTGGCGGTAGGATCTCACGCCTTACCGCCGGACCCTGTGGCGGTAGGGTCAACCAAAGCTCACGGCGGCCGTCGGTTAGCTGCTGACATGGATAAGTCAGCTACCGCCGCGGGTTCTGGCGGTAGGCTATGCATACCTACCGTCGAGCTCTGTGGCGGTAAGAAAAAGGGTCAAATGTAAAAAACAATCGAACCGGGGCCATATCTGGTTAAATTAATTGAAAAGGGTCAAAACATGAAATTTAGCCGCGAGAGGGCTAAAAAAGAACGTGGTGCTGCACCGTTGGATTTTTATTTTAATCCTGCGGTCAGGGTGAAAGCAACCAAAATTTTAAACAAACCCGATCTACAAGTGCTCGCATTTTATTTTGAGATACGTAATTAATCTTGAATACAATTGGTTGTCTATCTTGCAGCTTGGCTTGCTATTTATTCAAGGGTCGATGGGTGAATGCCGAATATCCATTTTGGCTCCCGAGCTCATCTGATCTCAGTGAACAGTAAAATCAAAATAAATATTAAAAATATTCAATTTTTTTTGTATGAAAGATATTTTAGTGCGTGAGGTCTGCTTCAAATTTCAGCGCATTTGGACATCCGAGCAGTTCTTAGCAAAACAAAAACAAAAACGGTACTGAACAGTGCACAAATAGTAAACGTTTTCACGGACCCTAATTTTTTATTTTTTATTTTTGCTGAGAGCAGCTCAGATGTCCAAATAAGCTGAAATTTGGCTTGAACATCGCGCACTAACACATCTTCCATGCAAAAAAATCATTTTAAAAAAAATTCTAGTATAAGCAGATGAGGTCGGGAGCCATTTAGAGCAACTCTAGCAGACCCCGCATCCCGCCGACCCGCATAACTCATTTGCAATTCGCACAAAACAACTTTTGTGGGCCAGCGCGGGCTGGCACAGATGCAGACCCCGCATAATTTTTTACGGGTCGGCTTATGCGGGTTCTGATCTGGCGCAGGTCGTCCCGTCCCGTAAAACTTAGATTGATCTACCGTAATGCTTTTATTTGCTTTTGCAACAACATTAGATACAAAATATATCACCAAATCTTGGAAAGAATAGCAAAACCAAAGAAAACAAGAACCACAAGAATGCATTTCAGAAGATTTCCAACTTCCATAACTGCTCCCACTAGTTGAAGAAATATCTTCTCCATGCACTCATTGTTGATCTGTAGATTCTTGACTTGTTTTGTTCATTCTTGATGCTTTCTTCATTCTTCATCTTTGGTTTCGAAGAAGTCGACATTGCTTCCCCTCTAGTTGCACATACAGCTGCATCATTGCCTTCGATTGTACTAAGGAGTGCACTAACATCTATTAAGTTTCTTTCTATCAACAAATCAATGTATTGGCCTTCCCAAAACCAAAATGAGCATTCATCGTCCTACACAAAAGATTGAGCAATCTCGAAGTGAGCTACGGTACTTGAACTTAAGAATGAGCTATGGAACGAGCTACCGCAAGTGCACGTACCCCGTCGTTTTCGCATTTGTAGAACACCCATCCGGGGTGCTTCGGCGTTCCCGAAGTGAGCCGCAGCACTTGGCGTGGGAAGTCGTCGCACTATATGAGCGGCATCGGTAGGCCACAAAGACGTTGCGCGATCACCGAGCCCGGTGGACAGCCGGACGAGTCCATGCCCGCAAACCTTCGGCGGTGGCGGGCGGACGAACCCGCGCCTGCATGCAGCGATGCGCCCTTGCCTGGGCTGCGGGAGAGGCTCCCCGACCACTCCATCGCCTGGGACAGCAACCGGCGACCGGAAAAAAAAGCCAAATCCGGAGGCCGGCGATGAAGCGCCACATATCTGCAAACCCGGCGGCCCGCCGGCGCAGGGGGAAGGGAAGGGAAGCCTCGTGCGCGTGGAGGCCTTCCGGCGTGCTGCTGCCGGCTGCTGCCACCGGAATCTTGGGCGGCGGCCGGCGGCGGGAGAGGAGGGGTGGTTGGTGGGAGAAAACGCGGGATGAAATGCCCTCCCCCCCCCCACCACCACCACCAACCGCTTCTTCTTATATGCAGGGCACCGCAACCGCGGGGGGAAACCCGCGTTTTTCCGGGTTGGGGTCGGAATTTTGCCGCGCCCTGTAAAAAAATTTGCGGGCCGGGACGGGATGCGGGGTCTGATAGTGATGCTTTTTTGACCCTGATCCGCATTTTGGCGGTTATTTTACGGGTCGGGGCGGGATGCGGGGTGTTGCTCTTAGCTGCTCTCGAATGAATGCAAACTATCTGCACAAGATTCCGAAATGGACAACTCAGATGCTCTCAGACGCAATCGCACCCGCCGGCACATAGAACAGACACGCAATCTTGTGGAGTCTGCATGAGTTGCGTTCGGAAGCTTTGCCTATTGGCTCATGTCATCAGAGGCTACGGCGACGAGCCGTGCAATCTCACGTCACCTACTTTAGGCTTTGTTCGGTTACACCCTGTCTCAAGAGAATTGGAGTAGATTTGGGGTGGACTTGATTTGTATGGGATTTAATTCCTGCCAAACCCCTTCAAAACCATGCCAACCGAACGCAGCCTTATGGAGCGATCCTTTCCTTGGGTGCGAGGCCGCGATACCTCCGGCGACCAGGCTTCTTCCGCAACGACAGCGAAATCAACGAAATTTCGATCGGTTCAACGTAAGTACGTACTCCCTCCGTTCGGAATTACTTGTCGCGAAATGGATGTATCTAGGTGTATTTTAGTTCCAGATACATTCATTTTCGAGACAAGTAATTCCAAACGAAGGGAGTAGTAGGAAAGATATAGAAAAAAAAAGGAAAAGGTAGAGATGCCTACAGAAAGCCACCACCGCCAGTAATAACATGGATAACAGATTGACACCAACCAGTGACAATCGCTATCCGTCCTAGTACGAGTAGTCTCTCTCTCTCTGCCAGTACCACTAGTTTCAGGCCATGTTCGGTACACAGAAAAATCAAAGAAAACCCACAGGAAACGCACCCCTATGGGATCGCTGCATTTTACTTCACGGGAAAAAACATGGAATACAATAATTCCCGAACGTTCGGATTTTAAGCATTTCGTTCCGAACGTTTTTACATGACAACTTTAGCTTATAGGGAATGGCAACTTCGTTCTTTTTCTTTTTTTGTCAGAAAATTGCCATGTTTCCCCAATCTCACGCAAACTAAACTTGCCATTTAAACCCGTTCGGGTTGCCATGCTTAACTTTGGAACGTTCGGGAGTTATCATTATCGAAAAACATCCACCCGGGCCCCTTATTTTCGTGTTGGCCCGAGGCAATGGACTGAAAAAGCTGTTCCAAACCATGCGTATCGGTATGGGACCCTTGTGGGGTTGATCTGTGCACAATTTGGACATGCACAAGAACTGTAACTAGTGCTCATCTTTCAAGCATTTAAAAATCACTAGATTGGACCCACGTGAGCTGATTTCCTGTGATTTTTGATATCCTCTGTTCCGAACGACACTTCTGCGTACAGTACAACGTTCTTTTTAACTGTGTTTTTTACCTCTAGGGCCTCTTTGATTCAAAGGATTTTCACAGGATTTTTGAAGGATAAGAATCCTTCGGAATTTTTCCTGCGTTGATCGTTTGATTCACAGGATTAAATCCCGTAGGATTTTTTCCTATGGATTCATTTGAACTACATTTCATAGGAATTGTAGCATCCACTCCAACCTCTTGGAAAAAATCCTTTATTTTTCCTGTGATACAATCAAACAAACTCAAATCCTATAGGAATCCAATGGGCATGTCATTTCAATCCTACGTTTTTCCTATTCCTGTGTTTTTGCAATCCCGCGAATCAAAGAGGCCCCTATTCCTTTCCAGTTCCTGCGTTTTCCCCCAATCCTATGTTTTTCTTCCCTTTATTCCGAACAGGCCCTAAGTACTCAAAGCAAAAATCTTTCGATGAGGTAACAAGTTTATCTCTAGTACGTGCAAGATAGGTAATTCACCATGAATACTGTATATAACAATTGAAAGTATTTCCTCCTATCCATATTACTTGTCACAGTTTTACATAGTTCAATTTTAGTACATAGTTATGCTAAATAAAACCTATTGAGAATTTGCTAAGGAGGCCTTTGTATACAAATCAAACCTGTTTTTCAGAGATGAAATCAAACCTTTTTTTTTTTACCCCGCAAAAAAAAAAGCAAGCCTTTTTACCCTTGCAAAAAAAAAACGTTTTTAAACCTCGCTTTACAGGACACACCAACGCCTTTGCGAAAACGGCCAAAGGCTTCTCCGCCCCCGCGTTCGTTCACAGTCGCAACCCGCCCCCCTCCCCTTTCCCCGGAACTTCTCCGAGCCCAAGCAGAGCCGGGGGCGACCATGCCTGAATTTGTGTACGCCAACCTGTCTTGCATTCTGAATCTCGATTGCGCCTCCGCCCCGCCGCCGCGCCCTTTCTGCGCCTCCGCTGCGGCGTACCTTGCCCTCCACCTCGCCGCGCCGGTGGCCGTCGTCGTCGTCGTCTGGTGGCTCTGGAGGAACCTCCTGCTTCTGCCTCTGCCTCTGCCTCTGGAGGGGTTCGCGGGCGGTGGAGACGGCCGCCGCCTCCTGGACCAGCAGCCGCCCCGCACCCACACCTTGGTGGACGCGGACGGTGTCGCAGTCGCCGCCGCAGCCGCCCGCGGCTTCTTCCAACAGGAAGCGCCCACCCGTCCAATCCTCCTCCGTCGTAGGGCGCCCCACGCCGGCGCCGACGGGTACTTCCGGTACCCGCAAATCCGCTACCTCGAAGCAGTTCCTCAAGTCCGCCTCATCGACGCCGAATTCATGGAGGAGATGACGCGGGGGGCGCGTCACGGCGTCGGCATGCTCAGGCAAGCAGCGATCCACTACCACGACCCCATCCGCAGGTGTTGCAGCACTCTACCAATTTCTCACCCATCTCTTTCTTTCGTTCTTGTTTCAGTCTACGATTTTTTTTTCCACGGAAATATCATTCTGTACGATGTCTCTGTTAGAACACTCTGTCCGTCCCTGTTGCTCTGTCATGTTCAGTTAGGAAACATTTTCCATTCTCTTCAAATTTTCATTGCGAGGGCTAACAATAATCTTGCTGATGCGTTGCTGTCTTCATTCACTGCTCTCTGAAACGTTCAGCATATTAATTTTTCCAATGGGATTCAACGAACAGTGGGTTTCCATTTTAAGGTAGTACTATACAGGTCTTTGTCCTGGCTAAAGATGCAGACTGCCAGTGGTTTATCACAGATTTATAGCCACAAGTTGTTCCCAAGGTTCAGTTAACCGCTGGAATATACAAGTTCAATAAGCCATACTCATACAAGTTTGAAACACAAAGCTCAAGCTGCACTTATCCTTTGCAGCAGTGGGTTTCTGCTCTTCATTTTCTACACACACGCACTGTATGTTTGGCTGTGAACTGTTGTTCCGTTGATGAAATGGAAAATGAGTTGCCTGATTCAAGGTTTTTTACTTGATTAACGTTACACCATTGAACCCAATGGCCAGTGTTGCAGTCTGTAGTCCAAAATGTTGCATTCAGATGTTATCTGGATTACATGCTGCATGCTTTGTTAGTCGATATCATACCATGTAATGGTCAATGTTGCAGTAAATCTGAGTACTACCAAATGATGATTAAAAAAAGGCATTCGGAACCCCATCTAGGCACTCCTTATTTCGTACCAGCAACCCCTCTGTTTCTATGTTGGCATAGCTCCCTGGAGCACTCTTTAATTTTCAACTCCAGAGAGAATGTATGCATGCACCTGTTTATTATCGGATACTTTTATTTAAAGACTATTTTCTCTGAAATGGGAAACATTTTCTCACTGCCTGGCGCGGCTCTAGTAGGAGCAGTTTGGTATTTTCTTTTCTAGAATACAGTTTGGTATTTTCTGTGTAGGCAGTAGATTTTACTAGAATGTACTACTCCCTCCATTCCTAAATATAAGTCTTAGTAGAGATTCCATTATGGAGTACATACGGAGCAGAATGAGTAAATCTACACTCTAAAATGCATCTACATACATCCGTATGTGCTCCATAGCGAAATCTCTACAAAGACTTATATTTAGGAACGAGGGAGTATGTGAATATGGTATTTTCCTCGGGATATTCTTTAAATGTGCGACAGTTCTTGCCTCCAAGGGAATCACCAGAGCACTATCTGTGCAATGTGCTTCGATATGGTAGTTTCTCCAGACTTTTCTGCAATGTGCAATGTTTTAAAGTCTCTCTGTCTGTACGGCTGGACTATCAAGTCCTCCTCAGCACACACTTTCTCTGTTAGACCCAGTTACAGAACATTTCTAATACCACTTCCAAGTTTTGGAATCTTGTTTTTTTCCATAAAAAGGGAAACACATACACCACTTCCATGTTTCATGCTCGACATACGCCTGCCATGTAGCATATTATGCCCTACTTTCCTGCCAATTGCTACACTACTTTTACATGTTAAATCTTGCAGTAATGGCATTTCTTGCACAATATATAATCCACGCGGATACTATTACAGGCACCTAAATTAGCGCACACATCTGGTTCATATAATCTTATAAAATAACAGACATCTGCAAGGAAGGAGAACTGTATGCTGGCAATATGGAATTTCTCTTCACATATAAAACGATCGAGTTAATTGACTTGTTTCAGTAATTGACCAAGTAACTTCTGACTGAGTGACTACAACAAATTATACTCTTTACCATTATGTTTAAAATCATGGGGATGGGGTTGCCTTTGTTTCAGTTATTTTTCCAGCAGTTTCTACCACAGTGAATGCTTCTGTTGGAACACATCTGCTAATGTATCCTATTATGTTTGAATTTAGATTGTCTGGTTTGTTGTGATTTATCATGTAATATGTTGTTGAATTGATGCTATTTTCTTGGTGAGTACGCACTTTGAAGTAGATTATGATGTTTGAATCTTTTCCATGAAACAGATTGTCCAATCTCGATGGAAACCCATCAGTTTTCCAGGGAGATCCTTGTGTGTTGGCCACAGAATCAACTGATATTGTTATCAAGCTAAAAGTTGCTACTGCACTTGTCTGTTTCATATGGCGAGAATTGAATGGACACAGTCAGCAATTATGTCAAGAAGTAAAAGAAGAGTGCTTTTCATTGGTTGCTGGGCAATCTGTTGAGAAGCTCCTTGAGGTAGCACATTCATTCAGCGAGGCAAGCTGGTGCGCTTGCCATGTTAAGGAAGTGATGACTACCGTTGACGCACTCATTGATGTCCTGTACAATTTACAGGGCTTACCTTTGAACAGATCTGGTGAGATTGCTGTTATATCGTGTAAGATGGTGATTAATTTAGGCGGAGTACTTGATCAGGCTGCAAGTAGCATCGATAACAGTGAAGAATCTACAATTCATCCAGCAACTGTTGTTTTCAATCAAGTCCTGGAGTTTTTTGACAGCAACACAGATATGGTGCATTTAATACTTGCCACTGGAGATTGCACCGTTGATCCTTACTCTCACGTGTTTGATTGCTGGGTATCGAAGCTGGAGGAAGATGCAAAAAAGATGTGCCAAGCTGAAAAGGACCGAGAATACATAATCCTCTTGAATAATGCATGTGATGTTTGGCAGATGATGCGCCGTCCAGGAGCACCCTTTTCGAATGTAGAACTGATGAGTAGGCTCACTTGTATGATCCAGATATACAGAAGGGGCTACTTTGAGGAATGTTGGGTTCCACTTGTACAGTCATTACTGGAGGAAGATTATCTGAAGAACCCGCGCCGTTCATCCTTGGCTGAATTTACTCAAGGATTTGTCAGTATCTGCGATCGCCAGATGACCTGGAAGGTTGTACCTAGTCTTAAGTACGAACTGCGAGACGAGATAAAGAATCTAGTAGTTACACCATACAAGGCCCTCCTGCATGCACTGCAGGAAAATCGGAGAGGACTTTCATTGAAGCGGTTGATGTCACGAAAGAGGAGTCAGAATGAGTATACTGCTGAGCAGTTGGAAAACAAGATTGGTGAATTTTTTGAAAGCTGAAAAGACAGTTAAACTATAACGCCGAGTTATTTTACCTGTATATGCATCACCCTTGCATGGGTGTTTTTTGTTGTTGTTTTGTATATGTCCCATTAGGCCATAGCGGCACAGGAAATCTATTCTCTAACAGAGACTCTGTTGAGTGTACACAACATTGCGTTGGAAGAGTTCAGTTATGTAGAATTGTAACATTGAGTAAACAGAAACTCACCAGTTCTGTTTCAGCTTTCATAGCAGCACAGAAACTCACCAGTTGTGTTCAGTTTATGAGTGAGAAGTTAACATCTGACAAACACCCCCTCTCCTGATGTGAATATGAATATGATAGCGTTGCTCTTCGCGAATGAACAGGGTCACTTGTTGTCCATGCAACTCGTCACCAACACTCTCCTACAGAACCTGGCGCCTCAACTCCGCCTCCTCTCAGCGTCGGGTCAATATAGGCAAACTGGGTTGAGATCCTCTGCTGTAACGTACGGTGCTGTAGTGCGGATGACATGTGGGGCCGGGTCCACATGGCAGTGACCCTACAGCACCGTACAGTACTGCAGAGGATCCTGACCCAAACCCTATCCATTCTACGCCGTGAGCACCGTTTTGCCAGCCAATCGGCTCAGGTTCCCAATATGTTCAGCCCATCGTTTGGGTTTCTCCCTTTTATTTTTTTCATAGACCATTTCCCATTTCTTTCGCTCCTTTTTTCGGTTGTTTTTTATTTTTGTTTTCTGCTCCGTCTTTATTTAAGATTTTACTTATTCAGTGAAGATACCCTAAAATAACTTTTCGGTGAAGTTCTTATTTCTATTTAACTTTTTGGGTGAATATTTGAACACATTTTTAAAAATTGTATGAACATATATAGTCAGGTAATGATAACTTTTTCAAACACATAAACTCTTTTCTATCAAATTATTAATTTTCTAAAAATACATGAGCACATATATTATATACATGAACATCTTTTAAACATGAGTTGAACAATTTTTTTCAAATGTCTGAACATTTATATTAAGGTATAAGAACTTTTTCACAATATAATACATTTATTTTTCTGTTATTTAAACCACTTTTGACAACATTTTGACTTTCAATTTTTTTTTTCAAAATATAAAAAAATTGCATATTATAAATTTATTGGGGTTGTAGTAGCCAACCCATATAGAAGCCTTCGGAGCATTGCTTAAAACATCGAATAAGAAGCCTTCAGAGCAATGTTGTCAAATTTTTATTGGGGACGTGGGAGTTGTATGTCGCCTTATACTGATTTCTATTACGGTACACCTATGGAGCTGGAGTTTTTCGGCCAGCCCATATTGTAGAGGCATGAGAGTTTTTTTTTCATGTTTTTTATCAATTTTTTCACTGTTTTGCATTCTCTCCGTGATTTCATTGATTTTTTGTTTTTATTTTTTATTCCACTTTCTTTATTTCTTTGGATTTCAAACTTTTTATTTAGTTTTATTTGTAATTATATACATTGTACAGTTCTAGTATACACCAGGAGCCCGTTTTACACACATTTAACATTTTTTAATTCATGATTAATTTTTTTCCAAATATATGTTTTATTTTCTATATTTTTATACACATTATAAATTTCTTGTATACATCTAAACAATATTTTTATACGTTTAACATTAGAATACATGACTAATATTTCATTTGCTAGTATCTAACTCTTACCAGGCCTGATTTTTCATTTGCTGTGAACAAAGTTTGCCAGTTTTTGCATGCACCTATCACTGTTCACTTGACAGCTGCCAAACGCATAGTCAGATATGTTAAACATACTATAAATATAGGTCTGAATTTCATCAAGTCATCCTCTACTCTTGTCAGTGCCTTTTCTGACTCTGATTGGGCAGGCTGCCTGGATGCAGACGCTCAACAGGTGGTTTTGCAGTATTTTTTGGACCTGACCTGATATCATGGTGTGCACGCAAACAGGCTACTGTATCCAGGTCAAGTACTGAGGCAGAGTATAAAGCATTAGCAAATGCTACAGCTGAAATCATATGGGTTCAGTCTATGTTGAAAGAGCTTGGTGTGAAGAGCAAACAAGCTCCATGCTTGTGGTGTGACAACCTTGGTGCTACTTATATTTCTGCTAATCATGTGTTCCATGCAAGGACAAAGCATATAGAGATAGACTTCCATTTTGTCAGAGAGAGAGAGTTGCACAAAAGCAACTTGACATTCGGTTTGTGCATTCCAAATATCAGATTGCAGATGGATTCACAAAGCCCTTGCCCACAAAGAGTTTTGAAGACTTCAAGCATAATCTCAACTTGATGAAGTTGTGATTAAGGAAGGGTGTCAAACATGCTGTCACGTATATGGTATATGGCGCACCGCATCTACACTTGAACCGTACCTGGAGGTAGTTAGGATAGATAGAGATAGGTTATTTCTTTCTCTCCAAGTTCTATCTTCTCCCTGAATATCTCCCTCTCTCATGTGTAATCTAAACCATATTGTATGCTCTGTATGGGAGGTGCGCCCCACTATATTAACGTGAACCCGTCGGCCTTAACAGGCAAGACATTTCCAGCTATCACACACACTTAAGATATGGCGCTACTACAAATCAGCCGGATGATTTCTTAGAGAAATCATCCCCCTGCACAGCCATCTGATCCTTCTCGCCGCAGCTGTTGGATTAGCAGTGAAAGCAACGACACACGTCGGCACGGAAGCAGCGCTGCCCCCGATCCGCAAGCAGGAGCTGCACCCTCCCTTGTCGGCAGAGTTGGGCGTTCGGCGGCAAACACGGCAGTGCCGACACCGGCGAGAAGGTGGTCCAACGCAGCGCCGTCGGCCCATCACAGCTTCAGTCATGCTTCATTATAGCGCCAACACTGCTCCAATGTTGCGCCGACCATGCTTCATTGCAGCCTCGTCGCACACGTCGGTGCTCCAATGCAGCGCCCTCAGCCCCTCGCTGCTCCGGCCATGCTTCATTGCAGCCTCGTCGCCGACACGTCGGTGCTCCAACGCAGCGCCGACAGCCCGTCACAGCTCCGACCATGCTTCATTGCAACCTTGACACCGGCGCAACGGTCCTCCAAAGCAGCACCGCTGGCCCGTCGCAGCTCCGGCCATGCTTCATTGTAGCCTCTACACCGGCATGGCGGTGCTCCAACGCAGCGCCGACAGCCCATCGGAGCTCCGACCATGCTTCATTGCAGCCTTGACACCAGCGAGGCGACGCTCCAACACAGTGACATGGGCCCGTCGCAGCTCCGGTTATGTGCAGCCGCAACACCAGCACGCGTGCTCCGACTCAGTGCTGGTGGCCCATCGCAGCTCCACCGACAAATGCCGGCGATGCTTCATTGCAGCATGAGGGGGCAGTGAACGGTGACTACTGCGGCCGTTTGGCAGAGTGGGCATCATGCGGCTGGCGGTGACACTCCCTCCCGGCTCCTAGCTATCATGGTGCTGCGCTCGCCATGGGAGCATCAGCTCTCTCCCTCTAGTCGTGAAGAACGAGGAGGAAGAGGAAAAAGATAAACGGGTGTAGAAGGAAGACTGCGTAGGAGATAAGATTCGGGAGGGAGCAGTGCGTGGGCCTCACTAGGGACACGTGGTGCAAAGAGGAGGCGGTTTACGAGAGGGAGAAATCAACCGGATGAAACGGAACGTTTTCCCTTAGGACGCGTCTAGGGAGCAGCCGGGTGCTCCCTAGCGTTTCCTGGCAGCCACCCAGATATAGCAATTTTCTGTCCCCCCTGTCTAGGATAGGAAAGTACCTGGCCCCCGCTCCCGATTCCAGCAGCCACCCATCGAGCGAGCAAATCGCCTGGTCCTTCCCCTTCGCCCGATCCCTCCCCCACCCCTGCGGGTCTTCTTTTTGCCTTTCTCCTCACCTAACCCCCAGCCCCATCTTCTTCTCCCAAGCAAAAAAGGACAGCACACCCCTTCCCCTCACCACTTCCAGATCCAAGAAAACCTTCACAGCCCTCCAATGGCGGCTCCATTGATGTTTCTTCTCTAGGCGCCTCGTTCCTGATTGCCTGGCAAAAAGGTAAAAAAGCAAGGCAAAAAGGTCAGATTTAGCTCATCTTCCAGATCCCCCTCCTCTTTCCCCATGATTTGTACAAGGCTTCAGTTGTGCAAAACATTGTGTAAAAAAGATGTGATGTTAAGCATGTTTAGTCTGCTGTTTAGGCAAGTTTCAGCCCCCTGATTTGGGCAAATTTAGTCTGATGTTAAGCATGATATTTCTTCCCAGTTTTCAAAATCTATTTACAAATCTATTGCATATGAACACATTTATAAATCTATAGGCAAGTGCTGATAGTAAATGGTGGGGACAAAAATATTAGGAAAATGTAATGCCTTAAGCAAGAAAAACAACTGAGCAAAAACTGTACTTATAAGAGGATGAGAAACAACTGATCATGATCTATTTCTGATGTGTTCCGGTTCTATTAATTGCTTATAACAGTGCAAAAAAGACATTCTGTTTGGGCAAAAACAGTGCTATGATGAGGCAACTAAGTATATGTATGCATAAAACTTTGAAAACTTATGCCATGGCAAAACATGAACACTTTTGAAATTTATAAGACAATGAAATACTGACATTTCTATGGAAAAGAAGGGGAAAACAAGGCTCCCCCCTATCAGATCTTTTGGGAGCATGTGGACAAAAAACAAATGGCTTATTGGAGCAACTTGCATTATATGATTAAGCAAAAAAGCATAATGATGTCAAGGCAACTCTTGAAGAAAACTAGAGAAAGATTCCTCTTGGTCATTTGTTTCCATTATTCCTTGGTTTCGATAATGAAAAAACACTAGAAGAAATAAATGTAACTAAAATTGCAACTAAAAAACAAGAGACAGTTGCGTAGTACAATTTACCTTTGTTGTATCATATCCTTCACCATGATCCAAGAAAAGTTGAAAAGTTGCCAGGATGCAGTGGCAAAATTATTAGTATTTCATCCTGCAAAAGAAGGAAAAAACCAACAAGAAAATCCATATACCAACAACTATCTCAGCGGCGAAACGTTACTTCAAAACATACTGAGCATATCCAAAACCACACAAACTTGCTGTTGTAATAGATGAAACCTAAAAATGTCAACTTAAGTTCTTTCTAACACACAAACATAGGTACTGAAAGCAGAAGTAGTCTGAATATAAAAGAGCAATCATGCCCATAATTCTAACTTAAGTTTTTCCTAACACTAAACATGCTCTAATCTCTCTGATTTGGGAGTGAAATCCATTCTGAAGACACTTCAAAGTAGCACTTCTATGGCAGTATGCTTGCTTCCCCAAAATCAACTGTTGCCTGCGTTTAAGAAAAACAAAATAAGAAAATATATTATGAAACATAAAAAACAAAAAGCCTATGTTATGTTTATATGTACAAACATGATTCATTAATACAAAAAAAACATACATATCCTGAAAAATAATATATTGCCTGACATATATAGTTTGACTTGCCTGATTATATGGTTTGGGTTGCCTAATAGTGCACTTTGAATTGCCTGGTTATGTTCAATTGCTATCTTGTGAATCTGGTGTGCTTGCGTTGCTGTGTTGTTTGCTTGCCTGAGTTTAGTGTGGTACTAGCTTGCCTCAACAACATAAAAATTGCTTTAATTTTTCTGGTTGAAAAAAATGCATAGGTTGAACATGATTGAGCTATTTTTGTGTGCTTGGGTAGGTGTGCTATTGGCTTGCCTGTATTTACTGTGCTACTTGCTTCCATCCCTCTGTGACTTGCTTTACTTTTTCCCATATTCTCAATAAATAAAACAGGTTGGCAATGATTGACCTAAATGAGGAACCAGCTGAAAATAATGATGATCCTTTGTACTGTACACAACATGCTACTGGAAATGCAGAATTTGTGGCGGAATCACCTAATCCCCCTATCATCCAAAGAGTCGATGGTGCTGCTACAGAAGCAATGGAGACAGATGGGCAGTCAAGTCATGGGGGCGTGCTCCGGGCAGTACACAAGTACCTACAGCTGTAGCAGCTGGGAGTGATGCTCATACCCTTGATGGCACAGGTGCTGCAGGTGATACCGGTGGCACTGTTGGTAATTGTTTGGGTGCTGAAAATGATGATGAAGCTTGGTCACAGCCCAAGGAGCCTTGCGTGGGCATGAGGTTCGACACTTTGGAAGATGCCAAGGTGCATTACAATGCATATTCCTTGCAGATGGCTTTTTCAATCAAAATGAATAGTTTAAGGAAGGATATGAAAATTGGGGAGTTGATAAAACAACAGTTTGTTTGCAACAAGTTTTGAAAGCCTGATGTTGATGACGGAGGGGCAAAAAAGATTCCCGTGCTAGATGACATTGTTGAACAAGCAAAAGATGATAATGAAGATGAGGCTATTGTCTTTCTTGATGATGATAGTAAGGGCAAAAAGAGGAGCAAGAAACGAAAAAGAGATAAAATTGTACAAACTGGTTGCAAAGCTAAGATGATTGTGAAGGTAATAGATGGCAGATGGGAGGTGATCTACTTTGTTAGCGAGCACAACCATCCGTTGATTGACAAGCCATGTTTGACTAAGTATTTGTGATCACACCAAGGGATACCGCCAGAAGAAAGGGCCTTCCTTACTCACCTTCATAACTGCAATTTGACTACAGGTTTTGAACCACACCCACCTCCCCCTATCTTCCAACTTTAAGAACTTGGACATGCCTACTGGTTGTGTGTTTCTTAGCCCATCAACAAGTTACTTGATTTTGCTTGAAACATGTCACTAATTTGCTTCAAACATATGCCTTAGTTGCTTTATAGTGACACTAAATTGCTTATAACAGTACAAAAAGAGATAAAAATGCCTAATTTGTTTCTGGATGCTGGACTTGCCTAAAACTTACCTATTTCTTGCTCAATGCAATAGTTCCTACTTGCCTAGTTTTTTTATAAAATAAATTTGGTGTTGAGCCTAAACTTGCATATGATTAGTCTCTTTGTAGCTAAAATGTACAATAGTACTTGTTTCTGGATGGGGTCAACTTGCTCACTAAAGCATAGTTACCCCCCTGGTTTGTTTTGTGTATTTTGCTCATGTGTTGCCTGAGGCGTATGGTTGTAGTTGCTTGTATGGCTTCATGAATTGCCCAAGCTTTGCATTTGAGTTGCCTTGCTGAAAACAAAAAAGAAGCTATTTTTGGCGTTGTTTTTGTGTGGATAAAGGATTGACCACCATTGTGACTTCATGTCAACAGGTCGTATGATGCACATCATGTCAGATTTCTATGGGACAGAACTCATTGTACCTTATAGCACAAAGTACATTACAAACCTCAATACGCTCTTGAACAAGGATGATACAAAAGAAGGGGATATGATAGAGACAGTTGCTTACTTTAAAGATCAGCAGAGAGAGGATCCAGATTTTTTTTACAAGATAAAATATGATGAGGAAGACAGGGTTGAGAATATTTTCTGGGTCGATGGTGCAGCAAGGAAGGCGTACGTGGAATCTTATCATGATTGTATCTCCTTTGACACAACGTATATGACTAACATGTACACCATGCCCTTTGCACCATTCATTGGGATTAACAGGCATGGGCAGTCATTCATGTTGGGTTGCGGCTTTGTTAGGCAAGATTTGGCGTCAAGCTTTGATTGGCTATTCGAAACCTTCCTTGAGGCAATGCATAATGTAGCACCCACCAATATCATAACCGACCAAGACATCGCAATGGCACAGTCAATTAAAAAGATCTTTCCTACAAGTGTGCACCGCTGTTGCCGCTGGCATATTATGAAAAAGACACAAGAAAAGCTTTGAGCATTGCTGGGGCGAAACCCTGGTTTATCCAAAGATTTCAACAACTGTGTTGACTTTAGCTTGACGCTGGAAGAATTTGAGGCAGGGTGGAGTGAGCTGATGATGAAGTATGAGGCTATGACTGACTCTCACTTCGAGAATCTATAGAAGTACAGAGAGACATGGGTACCCTGCTACTTCAAGCACCAATTCTTCCCTTTCTTGCAGTCAACTCAACGCAGCGAGGGGTTCAATGCTATCCTTAAGCGATATGTGAACCCACACAAGTCCATTTTGAACTTTGTGAAGCAATATCAGAAAATCCAAACACACATACTAGTCCCGGAGGGTTCAAAAGACTACAGGACAGCACATTTACAGACTGAAATGTGGTCATCTTACCCAATAGAGAAGCAGGCGTACGGATCGTATACTAGGGACTTGTACGAGAAGTTTCGTGATGAGTTTCAGTAGACTACAAGGTACAATGTGCGACCGCATGGTGAAAACTTGTATGAGGTTTACCCCAATCAAGAGTGGGTTGCCAAATATGGTTCTAGGGGCTATTTTGTCACGGTGGAAGCTAGTGCTGGAGACTATAGGTGTGACTGCTGCAAGATTGAGAGGGACGGCATGCTTTGCTGCCATATCTTGAAAGTTTTCAACCAACTTGGTGTTGATGAAATCGCAGCGCAGTACATACTTAGAAGATGGACACCTATGGCAATCCCCAACGCACCCTCTGCTGTCGAAGACCAACCTGATGAGATGCCACCACAGTCGAAGAAGGAACTTAGGCATGCAAATTTGATGATGGATTTTGGTAGTCTTGCCCGGGTTGCTAGTGCATCAGATGCTGCAACGGATATTGTAAAAAAACATATGCGTGGTGCACGTCATGAAGTCAAAAATCTCAACATGTCAAAGAAGAAGAAAACGGCAACACCAACAAGTGGGCCCTCTGGTGGTTCTGCGCCACCATCAGCTGATGGTTCTGTGCCACAACTGAGTAACTCTCAGGCAACTGGTGGCCCTGCGGTGCGTCCTGAAGGGCCTACACAAGCCCCTTCTGGATCTAGACAACAGCAACCTACTTCTGCGCCACCACCGAGTAACACTCGGGCAACTAGTGACCCAGCGGTGCGTCCTGACGAACTTGCACAAACCTCTTCTGGACCTAGGCAGCAGCGATCTAGTTCTGCACCGCGGAGAAAAAGTCACCAAAACTAGCTGGCAACTCTATGAGTGAGGATGGACACCAACAAACAGCGTTCAGGGCTGCAGTGATGCACAGTGGGACTGTACGACTACCCAGGAGCCCTCCCGCACAAAGCTGCTGGCTTGTACAACAACTATCGGGATATGTGCCACTAAACAGTGGAGCAGCACCGCACCTTTCAAGGGGCTCAACAATGACAAGGCCTGCGCAAGCGCTAAGAGGAGCTGCGCCACAACTTTTGATGCATACGGCACTAGCAAGAGGTCCTGCGCGACCTCCTATGGGTCCTAGACCAGCAATTTGGCCTGCACCACAAACTATCGGGGCTATACAACCACCGCGGGGGCCTGCCGTGGCAAACACAACCTATGTGGCTATTCCTGGACTGGCACCATCGCCTGCATCATCAGCAACAGTGGATGGCAGGTATGGACAGCACCCAGGTTCTTCAACTACACAAGAAGAAAATGCCAATGCAATTCCATCTCCTATTGTGCAAGCTCCTGGTGGACATGCACACTAGCCGCTCAGTATGG
Organism: Triticum dicoccoides; assembly: GCF_002162155.2. Classification (NCBI taxonomy): domain Eukaryota; kingdom Viridiplantae; phylum Streptophyta; class Magnoliopsida; order Poales; family Poaceae; genus Triticum; species Triticum dicoccoides. Next base: position 18,514,494 of record NC_041383.1, read on the forward strand.
CATCTCTACATGCAGCTGTTGCGGCCGCACAAGGTACTACGATGGTTGAACCACAGTTTGGAAGACCTACTACCACACTTGGCCCTGTAATTCCTAGAGACCCTCCAAAATCAACAACAAAAGGGAGGGCAAAGTCAAAAAGAATTCAATCAGCACTTGAGCTGCATCCGAAGAGAAAGAACAAGTGCAACTATTGTGGTTCTGTTAACCACAATGGTGGAAGCTGCCCGACCAGATTGGTGTAATGGTCAAACAGTGACCAGATGGCTGAAAAGATGTGTCGACTGGAATTGACAAATTAAACTATTTGTGGGTCTGTATGTTTGAACATCCTAAACTATTATTTTCTGGTTTACAGTTTCTTGTGGCTAACTTGCCTCACACTAGAGTTTGAGTTGCCTGGTTATAAGTTTTGAGTTGCCTGTTGTGTGCTTTGAATTGCCCCGCAGACACCCTTGATCTCCCCATAATGGTCGAAAAACTTACATACATAAGATTCTGCAATGCTAAAAATGCAACAATTCCCTGGTTATGTAATGATCATATTATTTGTCTTTTATGGATTATTCTGAATAACTTGCCTCGCGGTAAAGCTTAAATTGCCTGTTTATGCAATTGAATTGCCTGTTCCAAGTTCTTATGCAGGCAACTCCCCCCCTCGGCACTCCAAAAGTTCACAAAAGAGCAAAGAAAACAACACATGCATTGACATGGATGTAGTGTGCGTGAGGGGAGAAAAAACTGACCTATGCTAACTTGAGTATGCTTTTCCATGGAGCCTTGTTGTTGGCGTTGTCAACCCACGCGTTAGTCAACTGTTTCCTTATGCTTGGAATATCCTCAGGTGTGAAATTTGGAACAACCCTTGCCTCCCATCCGTTTGCTAGCGTCAGAGCAAAAACACCACAGTCGAACCTAAACAAAAATTGAAAAAAAGAACTTTTCTAGTTAGCTAGCTTCCTCTATGTAGTAGTGTGTCACTTGTAAAAAACTGAACAAAACCATAGTTAATATGTGAAAAGAGTGGATGCTTACTCATTGTTCTGTTTTGGAACGTCGATGTTGGTAAGCCCAAAGTCATCCAGCGAGACACGGGAACTGGCGTAATGCTCTTCCCATAGAGACCGAAAACTTGCAACCATTTTCCTTGCGCAAACATCTAAAGACTTGTTTTTTAGCGTCCTCCAAGAATCAAAAGCTTCGAAACGTCGATCCCTTATGTTCACGTTAAAAATCCAGTAATGATTGCTTGTTTTAGGCTTTGTCTTGTCAATGTTCTCTAAAACTGGGAACATAATCTGTTAGAAAAAAACAAATGGGGTTAGTATAAAAAATAAAATACTAGAAGCTGGATTTAAGCAACTTTTTCTATGTGCTCTCACAAATTACGACATGGACTGAAGAAGCATAAATGCACATGCAAGTTTGGTACTTGTGTGAGTAATTTGCCAAAAAACAGAAAGATGCATAGGCAAGTTATGTACTTATGTAAGCAACCAGCCAAAAATGCACAGGCAAGTTATGCACATATGTAAGCAACTTGTCACAGAAAGCAATTTCATGGGCAAAAGTTTTAGCATAAAAAGTCATATATAATGCATTGGTAAAAAGTAAAGAAACCATTGACTTACCATGTCATTACGGTCCAAGCGATTCGACTTCTTGAACCGGGAAATGAGCTCCTTGCCGTTCAATTCCATGTTTTGCATCTGAACCTGATGTAAAAAAGAATACAGACATGACCATGACCTTTTATGAAAAAGAAAAAGAAAGAAATGCAAAACTACACTGTTAGTTGCTTTCGCGTTTTCTTACCGAGAACCTGACGGGCATCACGAGCTTCTTTGAGTCTGGTGGCAAGTTCATCATTATACTCTCTATACCAACTTCCATTACATGGCTCACGACAAAACCTCCCTTCTTTATTGAGTTTGCGAGCTCCCTGACTGTGACAAAGTACTTGCCATATTCAATTACCCTTAGGCTGCATGAAAAAAAAGAGAGGCATTCAGCTCACAAAATCCTTCCATAATTTGCCTACCACCATTTCAACTTAGGAAAAACACATGGGGGCATGGTCATATCAAGGAGAGACTGTTTCAAAAAAAGAATTTCACACTAAGACAAGTTGCTTGATTCCATAAGTGGATTGCTTGTAAACACAGTTTGAATTGCCTAGATAACATGATAGACCTTGCCTGGGGAAAGTGCATTGTGCAAAAGCTGACAAAAAAGAAATGAAGTAATATACTGTCATACCTGGTATCCACATCTGGTGATTCTTCTTCATTAATTCTTCCATGCAAAATAACTGATGCATACAATCTATTTGCTTCGGGTTTGGGCATGTAGACTTTCTTCTCATTATAGTCAATGAATGGTGACCTCTTGCAAGGAGGTGGCTTGATAATCCTTCTCTCGAATTGATGTGGATGCATCTCTCCTGAGCTACTACTGCTGTAAATCTTGCTGCCTGACCCCACTTCTCCTTGGTTAGAACTTTTTTCAGGTGTTTGGTACACATTTCCTTCTGCTTGCACACACGGGTCGATGCCTTCAACGTCCAACAGATAATCATCCTCGGTTGTATCAATGATTGGTTGGTTATGTACTGGGAGTTCCTTGAACTCATGCTCTGCAAATGTGCTTGACCCAACATGTTGATGTGCTGTGTTGTCTGCAGATCTTGTGGGCAAATCATCTATGCCTAGATCAAAACTTGGTGCTGGGCAGTACTCTTTGAAAAAATCATTAGATGTTTTGGTGTCCCTCTGCTCAAAATGTTGTTTATCTTCATTTGCTAAGCTGTGATTTGTGGAGTTGGATTGGGCATTCTTGCTGTTTGGATCGACACACCTTGCAAACAGCTCACTCACAGCTAGAACATTCATTTCTAGTGCATTGGTTGCCTTCCCATTAACACGCATGAATTCGTGGTACCGCTCCTCCACATTAGAGAAATGGTAAGTGTTCCCCTGGCCAGTTGCTTCTACTGCTTCTGGAACACTTGTGTCCTCAGGTTGGGCAAGTACAGTTGAGCATACAGGCAATTTCCCTAGGGCTCTTGGCAACTTTTGTTCCGGGCTTTTTCCCATGGTTACTGCTTCTGGAACACTAGTGGCCTCAGGTTGGGCAAGTACAGTTGGGCAGACAGGCAATTTCCCTAGGGCTCTTAGCAACTTTTGTTCCGGACTTTTTCCCATGGTTACAGCTTCGGGCAGGTGTTGTATCCTATTGATCTCCGTACATAGCACCGGAGGGATGTTCTCTTTCTCCTTTTTGTGTCCTGCATGATTTAATGATCGAGCCTCAGGTGATGCCTTGAAGTCTTGCACCTTGGCCCTCTGGATACCATTGGCTGACTGCATCACATTTCCCCGAGACGGGAAAGGCACTTGACCATTTAAGTCACCTAGTGGTTGTGCTCCGCTGTGGTTTCCTGTGCTTACTAGCACTGTGGGTTCCTCCTTGAGTTCTACTGGCCTTACTTTTGTGGGGTCCAGTGTTTCCTCTGCAGAACTTGCCTGAAAAGCAGCTGGTCTTGCTTCCTCCTTAGACTGAGTTGCCAGAATATGTGATACACTTGCTTGACATTGGGAATGAAAATTACCCGAAAGCTTTGGATCTACTCCTGTAGGTACTGCCTCATCTCCAACTTTGCTACACGGGGGTGCTGCTGAGCTTGATGGTGTACTCTTTACCACCTGTGTTTTGGCATTCCCATGAATTGCCTCTTTTGTTTCAGAATTTGCTTGTTGTTGCTGCTGAGAAGGACCAGATTTTTTCATGGCTGACTGCCTTGGCTTTCCCCCTTGGCCGTAACCGGGATTTTTGGCACGATATGCTTGCGGATGCATCGCTGTTTTGTTCATCACAGATGGCTCCAATACGAAACTGACAGTTTTCTTCATCTTCTTTGATGGAGGGAGTGGTGGTAGTTGGTTTCGACAAGCAATCTTCTGTTCTGTAGCTTCATTTAGAGCGGCGCCAATCTTGCGGCAACAAATTTGGTGATGTGGTCCATATTGCCAAACAAGCTATCATCCGCACACCGAGAAAACTCCGTCTTGAGCTAGTGGTTTATAGCAAAAGAAGATTAAAAAAACTATGAGTGACAACAATTCTGGCACTCCCATACCAAAAAATAACTGAGAAATGAAGAAAAACAGTACTACTAATAGTCTTTAAATTCCTGCAGCCATTATGACACTTCCCCCCTATTGCCTACTATTAGTGGATACTGTAATCAACAAAAATGAAGAACTAGTATGCAAGTTGCTAGTTTTAAGAACATAAGTTGCTTGGGTGGTTGTATAAATTTGCTACTTTTCAACATGTAAATTGCGCAGACAAAAAAAAGAGCTAAAAAGATGTACTCCAGCAGCTACTGTTAGAATACAACAACCCAACAAATCCTTCCTGTGAACATAATCCAATTGTGTGCATGGCAAACGAAAAAGTTTCAAATAAGTCTGATAACTACTTGGACCTACTTGAAATATATGTATGGCACTTGCCCAAAAGGATACATTACCTTGCATGCTCTTTCAAAGTGAATTGCCTACTCTAAAAAATGGTAGTGTTGCCTAAAAACAATATGACAATAAATATATATCCTAAAACAGAAAAATTGAGTTACCCACAATTGGCCATATTCTCCTGGAGCCTTCCTGTCCTTCTTGATAACTCTGGAGATTAAATCTGAATTCCAGACTGAAACCCTTGGTACCAAGTTCGGGATTGGCTCATCAACATCCAAAGAGTCTAGGTACAACAGCTGCATAGAGACAAGGAAAAAGAACAGAAATGTTTAAGTTACCTAATGATTGCAAAAAGAAAAGATAAGATAAGTAAACAATTGATGCTTAAAAAAACAAAACAGCTTGAAGCACTTACAACAAGGTGGAAAACACAACAACAAACAACCTTCTTGTTAGCACGCCCCGAAGTGAATGCAAGCTTTAATTGATCAACAACAAACTGACATATATTGGTTTCCGTTATTCAATTGACATCCATGACCGCCGGGAAACTCTTTGGAGAAATGCTCAAACTAGTTGAAGGGGCAAGGAAGCACAAAAAAACACGAGCTAGCCAAGCGCGGACAAAGTCATCATCATGAGATCCTCCCATGTCTACGATCATCTTGCACCATTCTGTGAGGGTTGGGGAGTTCTTCGATGTGATGTTGTAAATACTGTACATTGCCTTTGTGATTTCAGGCCGATTCTCGAAGCACACCTTCCTGCCCCTGTTGGGCAAACCCCATATCCTACGGACACTAGCGGCATCTACATGAATCTTCCCCCTTTCTGGAATGACTATCTGCGAAATCTCCGGGTCGTAATGCTTCATTATCCACTGGCTAAAATCTCCGGGCATGCTACTCGCTGCAAGGTCCAGAATGCCGCCAAATTCTTTTCCGATGATGACACCCTTTTGGTCAGGAACCAAGTCCTTGTTCAACTTGAAGGGCCTTGCAGGGGATGCCCTGTTCCTACGACCCTATTGCACATAAGGAAAAAACAGAAAAAGGGAATTAGCAAAAAGGAAGGGAAAAAAGGTTCATCACAACATAGGCAACTTATGCATCATGCTGGGCAACTGCTCAGTGAAACTGAGGCAACTATGCAAAATACCTCAGTTCCTCCCGTCTTCTGGCATTTTGCTTTTGGAGGTTGGTTGACGTTTGCACATTCGACATTTTTATTCCCAGCATCTGCAGCTTGGCTCTCGTTGCTATTCTCGTTACTAATGATATCATCAGGGCGCTTCCCCCTTGCAGCAGCTGCTTTAGTTCTCATACGCTTGTACCCAGTTATTGGTGCACTACTCCGTGGCTGGAAGATGGAAACCACATAAATAAATAAAAAATGGAAAACAAAATCTGTTATGTACAGGAAGAACATAAAAACTTCCTGAGCATGTGCACACCTGTGTTTCATGCTCTTCATCGTCATGAGATGCAAGGTCGTCATGGCTTGATCCAGCAGGTCCATCCTGTTTGGACTTATGACTTGTCCCAGCCATCTAATTTCTGCTGCATATTAGGAACGGCGATTTAAAAAAGTGGGCAATGAAAAGCGTCGTAAACTATCTGATTTTCAATATATGTTACAACATTAATACAAAAGTACATACAAAAAACCTAAGTAAAACATGACTACAAGGAGCAAGAAACAAACTATTGCACATCAATCACCAGGCAACGCATGTTGGCATTTCAGGCAAACGGCTAAGAAAACTTGAGCAAGTTTGAGATTACACAAATGCAGTACATATGGTGGCTGCTAGGCAACACATGTTGGCATTTCAAGCAAATGGCTAAGAAAGGTTGAGCAAAAGCCAGGCATTGCACAAAGACACTAGGCAAAAAACGGTTGAGGGCATGTAGGGCAACTGACTAACAAAACCTTCACAGCCAGTCACACTAGGCAACAGTTGAGGGCAATTCAGGCAACTGACTAGCAAAACTCCAGCAAAAAAGCCTGACAACTCAGTCACAAAACTTAAGCAAACCGACATACATATCTACAACTCAGTCGAAACAAACACGAGCGTCGAACCACAACACATAAACCTAATACACAAACATTTCAACAACATGAACCTATAGCATACTTCCATTTGTTGCATGAAAAAAAAGTGCTAGGAAACTATATGAGCATCCTATGAGTAGTTGTTGCACAAGTCAGTAGATCACCAAGCCTTGAATGCTCACCAGCACCAAAACCAAATCTAACGAGTGCTTAATCTGTTTCAAATCAGTTAACCTATGCGTAATCTCTTCCTAATCTCTTACAATGGCAAAGGTATTCAGTAATTTCGCCCAAAACTCACGAGATCTGACAAGCATACACAAACTGGGATCGAGATGAACTGACCTGCGATTGTGCCCTCCGCCAACGCGCAAGGTGATTCTACTCCTCCGCGCGAACCACACGGCGAAGACACGCGTGTCGACCCTTCTCGCCCGCGTCTCTGGTGCTGCAGCGCCTTCCGCCTCCAACTGCTGTTGTTTGCTGCGGGTGTAGACGAACAGTCCCGGTCGTCGCACCGACGCACGTGTCGACCCTCCTCGCCCGCGTCTCCGGCGCTGCAGTGCCTTCCGCCTCCGACGGCTACACCGACGTATGGCCCCAATCGCTGCCCCGACGCGCGCCTGGCCTGATTAACCACTCCCTGCACGCCGTGCACGCTGTCCCTTCCTCACTACGCTGGAGGACGGCCGCCGAATAGCCGCTCTGCCGCCGGCTGCTGCGGATTTGGTGGATTTGGGAGGAGCGCTCGGGGACGGTTTCGAAATGGGGGGACGGGGAGGAGACGGAACTGCGGAGGGAGGGGGAGAACTGCCGGGACCCATGACCGCTTCTCCACCCAACGGCCTCTTCGCACGACGCCACGACCAGGTGCCACCTGGCGCACACGACGAGGCAAAGCGCTTCTCCACCCCAACCGCGCGATGCCGATCCGACGGCGCGCAAGAGCGTGTGCTGGCGCGAGCAAACGAGCACTCGACCACTTTTTAGGATTTAGGAGGGAGCAGTGCGTGGGCCTCACTGGGGACACGTGGTGCAAAGAGGAGGCGGTTTACGAGAGGGAGAAATCAACTGGATGAAACGAAACATTTTCCCTTAAGAAATCCAGCAGACCACCTCCCGCGCTGAAGCGTCGACCACCAATCCGATGTCCCGAGGTGGTGTCTTCAAGAAGAAAAGCAACGTCGGAGCGCCGTCACCACTCAATCCAGAGATTTTGGGTTTTCACCCGGGACGGGGAGGGGAGGCCGAGGGTGGAATCGTGAGGCCACCTTCAACAAGGGGAACGGCACCGGAGCTTCGTCCGCATCATGGCCGCAACAAACCAGCCAAGGGTTTCCCGCAATCCCTCCTTACCAGACCCTCTAGCCCCACCAACCGGTAGATCTGGCCAACTGCGACGCCGGCAGTGCCGGCCGACGAGGAAGGAAGAAGCACACGAGAGGAGCCACCATCGTCAGATCCGCTCCAAGGGGGCAAACGGGGAAGCCCCAGGAGCCAGCCACGCTGGCCGCAGACCCGCCAGGAGTGGCGCTCCCCGCATCCGCATCAGCCACCCGCCGAAGGGGGGCGATGCGCTCCACGACAATGGTTGCCGCCACCACTCCAAGTGCACCCTGCGCGGGACAGTACAAAGCCCAACATGCCGCCGGCAAGCACCGACCTCGCCACCCACTGTCGTGCCCCCTGTCAGTGCCGCGCCGCCGCCCGCTTACCCAACCCGCGTCGGCGACCACCTAGCAGGGGAAGAAAGGCCCCGCCACCCATGAGGATGACCGAACTTCACCCGTGAGCGTGAGC
>NC_041383.1:18523049-18534131 GCF_002162155.2 Triticum dicoccoides
GGGGGGATGAAGAGGGGGCCTACGGCCGGCAGCTAGGGTTTCCCCTCCGCGTTGCAAGAGTGACCGGGAAAGGGAGGGGGACTATTTTCTGTATTCAATGGCGGAGCCAGAAATTTTGGATTAGGGGGGCAAGTGTTGTTATAACTGATTGGGGATGGCCAAACCATTCAAAAGTGGAGGGAGCACTTATGAGCATACATATGAATTCAGTCGGTTTGGGGGTTCCTCGGCATCGGGTCAATCGTTGGTTTCAAAATATGAGCCCAGATTACTGTTGAATTTCGGACGCCAACGCAAAGATCATGTTTAGTGCAAATTGAAGGAAAAGGTGGACTACAGTTTTCAGGCCCAGCACAGAAAATACTTGAAATTCTATGGATCATTTCTGACATTTACTAAAAGTGTCACGAGCGAGTAGCTTGTTATTAGCCATAACCAACAGAGAAAACTTGAATGTTCCTGGTGAGTGAAACAGGGCAGATCAGGTCAGGTTCGTCAGCAAGGCGACACTCTTGACAGTCTCAGGTAGAATGGATCTATGTACTGCGCTCATGGTGGTGCGACCATCCACAGTTTTGCCAATATCAAAACTGAACGAAACACAAGGTAGCAAGAGAAACAATGACCAAATTAAATACCTTCGATGGCGCAGCAAAGCACACATATATTTCTCTAGTTACAACTATACATGGAACACAAGGTAGCATGAGGACAAAGACTGAACCACATATCGCCCGATGGGCACAGGCGCAGCAAAAGGCGCATATATTTCTTTAGCTAAAACTATGCATGCATGGAACAGAAACAAAACTGTAGGTTTCTCTACAGCACTACATATACGTAACAAAAAGAAACTATACGCCGCACCAACCCTAGTCTGAATCTTACTAATACAGGAAGCATGCTCATCACCTAAAAATACTACTCCCTCCGTCCGAAAATACTTGTCATCAAAATGGATAATAAAGGATGTATCTAGAACTAAAATACATCTAGATACAACCTCTTTTATTCATTTTGATGACAAGTATTTCCGGACAGAGGGAGTACTACATACATGGACCCCTTTGGCATCATGGCCGGATCAACAAATAAAAATGCTCTCTTATATACACGTGTACAGGTTTCTTTGGAGCCCTACCATCCCTGCTAGCTTCCTGCTATCTTTCAAATAATCCTCTGATCACCTGTCCCAGTTCCGCCGCAGTACACATCGGTTTCTCTCGGCCGATCCTGTCTAACCAAGATCTTGGATTTTCCTCTAGTGCCCTCAAGAAGTTCACATATTTTGGAACAATCAAATCCACTATCGCTTGACGCAGTCTCCCCTTGAGCACAGTCTGAACCTTCCGAGTCATCTGGCTATCACAGACAGTAAAGAACTCTCCAGTGAATTTATCCAAGGACAGACGGCGTGGCTTCCTCAGAGAATCCCCATCCAAATATCTCAGGAGTGGAACCCAATATTCCTCAAGGTAGCTCATGATGTACTGGTCAATCAGTGAAACTAAATTACTCTCTACATTGGGAGGGAGTAATCCTGAATGGCAATTCTTTTGCAAAACATAATTTATGTTATTCAAAAAGAATATGCACCTTTGCCCCTTTTTTTGGAAACTTTTTTCTGCGCACTTGAGCTTAGATACCAAACAATCTAACATGTCAGAGCATTGGCCAGTGTTGTAACCTCTGGTTGCAAGTATTGACTGGATCATATCTCTGTTACGGTTGAAAAATTCCAGGACTTGTATGAGAATAAAAGTTGCTGGATGAATAATAGATTCTTTGTTGCTACGGATGCTGTTTGTAGTCCTCTGAATTACTCCTTTGAAAGCATTCACCATCTTATTAATAATATCAGCAACCTCACCAGATCCGCTGAAATGCAGGCCTTGTATATTGAATAGGACATCAACAAGCGCGTCAAAAACAGTCAGTTGTTGCGAAATGTGGGCATCAGACCAACTTGCATCACTGAATGAACATGCAACCTCTAGGATCTGCTCTACAGATTGCTTTGCTACCACTGCAAAGCATTCTTCAGCCAATTCCTGATTCTGCTGATGTAATTGCCGCTTACATAAACAAACAAGTTTGGTAGTAATTTTGAGCCTCATCACCCAAGTCCTTGTTGTTTCATTGGTCAACCCACACGGACCTGAAAACCGTTCTGTGCTTGGCGTGAGGATCAACGGGTTCTCTACATCTGACAGTCTGCAATATGGAAAAGATTCAGAATGTATGTACTACAAAATGCATACATATGAGGTTTCTACAAATCATAAAGCATCGGGAACACTATTGTCCTCACCAAGAACATCAACTCAACTACACATTGCATGATATATACCAAGAAGAAACCTCATAATGTAAAGAAAAACTTAACAGGATTGATTAGCTTCAGGTGCTCTGGATATGAAATACATATGTTTTCATAATGTTCCTGGCTTAAAGCAGGACCTTGCGTAAATAGTTACAACTCTGCCTTTTGGTTTGAAATGGCTCAATTTGGACAACCAAGCATTAACAGGAAGTGAACGCATTTAAACATTTGTTCAGTTTGAATAGTTTTGAGAGCAGAAAGCAGGATGGTTAGGGCGGGGGTTAACTGAAATAAGCCCATGGATGCACATCCTGCGGTCTGCGGTGTCCCCTAAGCAAGCGCAAGCTGGAATGGCAGTTTACCCTGGTTCGAACATCCACATTTGGAAGACAGATATGTAAATGAAGTTGGGCAAGTGTAACTGTTCCCACATCAGGAAATAAGCATTTCAGTAGTTGAAGAGACTGCAATTCGTGTGTGTACCAATCAATTGATTTTAATCGGCTATATATGAACATCTAGCTAGCTCCCTGCACACAGAAAAAGCATGCACAACCGCGAAATTGCATACACAGCGGGAATAATGACTGGACCTATTGACTGATGAGTGCGTGCGGAATCAAATCAAAGGAAGGATGTATATACCTGTGCAGCTGGTCGTCGCCTTGCCGAGCGTCGGGAAGCTGTCGGGCCGAGGCAGTCAAGCCGGGGAAGAAGAGACGGCGATCCCCTGTTTCCAACGACTGTATGGGTGGGTACCAGACGTGCCGGTCGCTGTGGTGTCCGCTCTCCTCCTCCTCGTCGCCGCCGCTCGAGTCGGAGTCCGACGAGTCCGCTCGGCGCTGCACGAGAGAGGGGATCGGGTGGATCCCGGCGACGATGGCGACGCAGAGGGCGGCGGCCGCCGCGGCCACTTGGGCGAGGTCGAGGTCGAGGAGGCTCGGATTGCGGCGGGGAGGATCCCCCCGGATCGGATCGGCTCCGTCCGCCACCGGAGCAGGGAGCCGGCCCCCGGATAGCCACCTGGCGACGGCGCGGGCCTTGGCGGGAACCCAGGCAACGAGGCCTACGGGCAGAGCGAGCGCGAGGTAGAGCGCGGCGTAAAAGGGCTCCCTCGGGCCCAGCTCCAGCGCCTGGTCCTCCGGGGGAGGGGCGTAGTCCGCCATGCCGACGAGCGACGCTTTGCGCTGGTGGCGGCGAGGGGAGGAGGCGGCGGCGGAGGGGATTGGGGTTGGGGTTAGGGAAAGAAAAGACGGTGGCGCGCGCCTTGGACTGAAGCTGGGGGGGACGCCGCGCCGCTGCGCTGCGCTGCCTGCCTGGCTGTCTCTATTATTTTGTTTCTCCCGCCTCGCTGCAGGTTGCGCAGCGAGTCAAAATGTCGACAGCGGCACTAGTTAATGATCGGTTTATTCGAACGTGTGAGGGAACCGTTGTTTTCTGCCAGCCTCGTGTACGTATGCGCCGGATGAACCACTGGTGCCAGCGTTACTTCTAATTTGCTCCAAACTTCCAACCATTGTCTTACGTAGGGAAGGATCCGAATTCTATGCCGGTCATTTGATTCGAAGTAGTATTTCATAGTCGACTGATTTCCAATTCAGTTTCAATCGGATGTTTTGCACCAAATTAGAAAAAAAATATATCAAATGACAGGCAAAACATGTCAGGTGTGTGGCACTCCAGTCTTGGCAACTCTTTTTCTTTTTCCAACCGGGCTCACAACCCCTTTCCATTAATTTTGCAATCAACGGAAATACATCAGTCTTTATCCAAGTTCATCACCCAACTAAAAACAGATAAAACCTTTGCGCGAAATGAGACTGAAAAGGGGAGAGCGAGTTGGCGCATCACCAGGAAACCCACCGCATGATGATCCTGGAACGAACCACCAGCCATGGGGCGAAAACCTGATGACACTTACAAGCCACTGCTCAAAACACAAAGTACCAAAAGCGACCCAGGATGAAACAACTAGCAGACTCCAGCGACTAAGTGAAACAGCCGCGATACAAAATACCAGCGGGCATCAAACCCCAGTGGGAAGCGAAGTTAAAACTGCCAGGCGCTGATCGCACCTAACCAATCTGCATACCATCTCTGTCTCCCAAGAGCAGCCTGTCTCGAGGGAAGGATCTGTCCGCCAGCGCCGCAGCAGCATGCGCCAATCTCTTCACACCCGCCTGGAGCTTCACCCTATCCTCTTCCTTCAGCAAACCTGCCCAATACATCATAAAAGAGCATGCCGTGAAAACAGCCTCCAGAGGAGATCGAACGACATGTTTATCAAACGTAACTTTATTGCGGAGAATCCAAATCCCCCAACATATCGCAGCAATTATCATCATATATACATGCTTTCCACCCGGAAAGAATTTATAAAGACAAGACAAACTTTGCCAAAGGGAGCGAGGGCAGCAAGATGCCCCTGCCGTCATGCCTAGCGTCCCCCAAACTGAACGAGCGAGCGAGCACGAAAAAAACAAATGGTTTGCCGTTTCAACATTAGTATAGAAGGAACAAATGGGATTTCCAGGCCAATTCCTGGCACGCATGTTATCACGGGTAAGGATGGCATTTTGAAATAATTGCCAAAGGAAGATCTTAATCTTCAGCGGGATAGGTGCTTTCCACACCATTTTATAGTTAGGACCTGACAGGTTTCTCTCCAGCCACTCGTACAAGGATTTAGTGGTAAAATTTCCTTTACCACCAAGGGTCCAAGAAATCTTATCTGGGGATTCATTCAACGTCAGCTTTTTAGCTTCCATGACCATCCAAGCCCATTGATCGGCCAACGCCCCAACCAATCTGCGTCTGAAGCCAATCTCATAGTTACTTGCAGCCCAGGATGCAACAGTGCAATCCTGATCCTGGCAGACACTGAACAAGTCAGGAAAATGATCTTTCAGTACAATGTTTTCGACCCACGGGTCATACCAGACCCTAGTAAGGTTCCCGCTCTCAATATTAACTTTTCTACCAGCCATATACGAATCTTTGACTTTCATAATGGCTTTCCAGCAGGGGGAGTCCGAAAAGCGACTCCGGATGTTAGCTACTGTTTTGTTCCTGAAGTATCTAGCTCGCACAATACGTTGCCACAAACCATCACTCGTTTCCAGTTTCCACCACCACTTAGCGAGCAGGGCAATATTTTGTTTATGAAGATCTTTAATCCCTAAACCCCCAATCCTCCTGGATATGCAAACTCTCGTCCACTTAACCATATGATAACCATGTTTCTTATTCTTTCTCCTCCAAAAGAAACGTCTGCGATGTTTATCCAGTTTCTCAATAAAAGTTTTATCGAAGAGGAACATCGACATGTGGAAGGAGGGGATCCCATCCAAACTGGATCCCAACAAAGTCAGTCTGGCTCCAGATGATGCCGCATAAGCCACCCAGGCATCGAGTTTTTTGATCATTTTACCATCAAGGAAGTCCAGATCAACATTCCTGAGAGTGGAATAGGTAACAGGGACCCCCAGATATTTCATAGGCAGAGTCCCCACTTGGCATCCAAACATGTTCGCATAGACCAAGTCAGTATCATTATCACCCCCAATACTGAAATTTCCTCTTCTCAAAGTTGATCTTAAGTCCTGACATAAGCTCAAAGAGATATAATAAGAGTTTGATGTTGACAGCTTTGTCAACATCATGTTCAAAGCACAGCACCGTATCATCAGCATATTGCAAGATGCCCACCCCATCCTCAATAAGATCAGCAGCTAAACCTTTGACAAGGCCATTCTTCTGAGCTCCCAGCACCATTTTCGTCAGGCAATCAGTTGCTAGATTGAACAGGAAGGGGGAGTGAGGAACCCCTTGTCTCACTCCCTTAGCACTTTGAATATAGGGCCCCACCTCATCATTGATCTTGACACTAACCGTGCCATTTTTTAGGATCTGAGAGACCCAGCCACACCACTTGGGATTAAACCCGCGTTTTTCATGACAGTCAAGCAAAAAATCCCAGTTTACTTTGTCATAAGCCTTCTCAAAATCGAGCTTAAGAACTACTCCAACTTGTTTTTTGACATGAGTGTAGTGCATAATCTCATGCAAAGATAGTATACCATCCACAATATGCCTCCCTTTAATAAAGGCATTCTGCTGGATACTGAACAGCTTATGGGCATATCTGCTAGCCCTAATATCCATGACTTTGGTGAGTAGCTTATACGGGCATCGCAGCAGACAAATGGGCCTATACTGCTAGATTCTACTCGCATTGCTCGACTTAGGCAGCAAAGTAATGATGCCATAGTTAAGTTGTTGCACATCTAACTTGTCAGCGTGAAACCACTCAAATAAACAGAACAGATCCTGAGCTACAACACCCCATCAGTGTTGATAGAATTCAACAGGGATATCATCAGGTCCGGGGGCACGGTTAGATCTCATCTCAAATAAAGCATGTTTAATCTCCTCCAAAGAGAAAGGTCGAGTCAAGTCCTCGTTCTCATCCAGGGAAATCATCTCGTCCTGAGACCATAAAGTTGCATCGATCTGGCAAATATTGCCAGGAGCTGGTCCAAATAGGTCTCTGTAATACTCAGTAGCATGTGCAAGTAGGTTTTTGGTCCCTTCCACAACAGTGGACCCGCATTCCAGGGAAACCATGGAATTTTTCCTACGACGACCATTAGCCACTTTATGGAAAAAGTCAGTGTTATTTTCTCCTTTCAAAAGCCATCTCTCATTAGAAAACTGGTGCCAATGGAGCTCTTCCTCAACATACATATTGTTGAGCTCCACTAAAATATCCAACTTCCTTTTGTATGCATCCCCACACAACCCATCATCCTCCAATTTTTCGAGCTCCTGAAGTTCGAGCTTGATAATTTCTTTCTGATCCTATTGTGCCCAAACAGATTGGACCCCCAACCTTTAAAAAAATTCTTAATCCTTTTCAGTTTAATGTTTAAGATGTCAATAGGGTTTAAAGTGTATACCGGCATAGACCAGATTTCAGTAACCAAAGGAAGGAAATCTGGGTTCTTGAGCCAGGCATTATCAAACCTAAAGCACATGTTGCCTGGTGCTCTGGATGGGGCTCTCCCACCATCCAGCACCAAAGGATTGTGGTCAGATTTGTCCTTGACCAGTTTATGAACATTAGCAAGAGGGTATAAATCCTCCCAATCAGGGGACATAAGGACCCTATCAAGTTTTTCCAACGTAGGGTTATCTTGTTTGTTGGACCAAGTGTAACGACCACCAGTCATATGAATCTCCCTCAATCCAAGTAAGTGAATAACAGAGTTAAACACATCTGAAAAATGGGACAGGGGCATTTTTTTTGTTTTTCTCTCCACTATGTCGAATGATATTAAAATCACCACCGACCAAATATGGCATGCTAACCCTGTGACACATAGCTGACAGTTCAGCAATGAATTCGGGCTTCCGCTCATCATGCGCAGTGCCATATACAGTCATCAAGGACCAGTTACAGTTTTTGTTCTTATCGAACAAGTCCAACTGCAGTATGAATTTACCACACATGGTTGTAATGATATCAAAGTTATCCTTCTTGATACCACAGAGAATACCTTCGGATTTCCCCCTCGAAGGAGCCCATTCCCATCGAAA
This sequence comes from Triticum dicoccoides, assembly GCF_002162155.2. Taxonomy (NCBI): domain Eukaryota; kingdom Viridiplantae; phylum Streptophyta; class Magnoliopsida; order Poales; family Poaceae; genus Triticum; species Triticum dicoccoides. Next base: position 18,530,971 of record NC_041383.1, read on the forward strand.
CCTATCGTGGGGGTCAATCTTTCTAAAAAAGGCAGAGTCATAGGATTCTTTCATAGTCTCTTGAAGCCCAATAAAGTCAAGATTATTGCCATTAATCATGTCAATAATGCAGGTAGACATACCTCTTTTACCCACACTCCTACAATTCCAAAAACCCCCTTTCATTTATATTGATCAGGTTTATCCCTCACTCTGGTAGGTCTGCCAGGATCCATGGCAGCCCTACCCACCCCCTTTTTTGCTGACTTCTAGGCATGGGTGTGCTGGACTTATTAGGAGAAAACGCCACCACCATTTTTTTGTGTGGATTTTTCTTTTTCCTATTTTTAGACTGAACCAGGGTAAAAGGTTCTTCGACCTCTCCATTATCATCGTCCCAATCTAAGGAGAGGGGCACATCATTTCCTAACCCATCGCTGATGGTAATATTCTGGGGATTAGAATTTAAATTCTTTTCTTGTAACATATTTCTAGAAAGCTCTAATTCACGCAAGATATCAATAGTATCAAAGTCATCATCAGGGATTTGCACTCCCATCAGGGACGCACGCAATATAATAGCAGAATCAAACAAAGCAAAGAACTGATTTTTTGAATTGGGCATTTTCGTACCTTCCAAGTTGCGCTTCCTCATCCTGTTGGCAGCCATGTCACCCACATTCTCCAGCTTCTGTTTCTGCCTGCGCGGAGCATCCTCCTCCCGAGCCATACTGTCATGAATTGGCTGTGACGCCCCCGATTCAATCGTACACTAATCATGCACGCAAATGTGTACGATCGAAATCAGGGACTCACGGGAAGATATCACAACACAACTCTAAAACATAAATAAGTCATACAAGCATCATAATACAAGCCAGGGGCCTCGAGGGCTCGAATACAAGTGCTCGATCATAGACGAGTTAGCGGAAGCTACAATATCTGAGTACAGACATAAGTTAAACAAGTTTACCTTAAGAAGGCTAGCACAACTGGGATACAGATCGAAAGAGGCGTAGGCCTCCTGCCTGGGATCCTCCTAAACTACTCATGGTCGTCGTCAGCGGGCTGCACATAGTAGTAGGCACCTCCAGTGTAGTAGTCGTTGTCGAAGGTGGCGTCTGGATCCTGGGCTCCAACGTCTGGTTGCGACAACCAGGAAGAAAGGAAAGGGGGAAAAAGGGGGGAGAAAGCAACCGTGAGTACTCATCCAAAGTACTCGCAAGAAAGGAGCTACACTACATATGCATGGGTATATGTGTAAAGGGCCATATCAGTGGACTGAACTGCAGAATGCCAGAATAAGAGGGGGATAGCTAGTCTTATCGAAGACTACGCTTCTGGTCACCTTCGTCTTGCAACAAGTAGAAGAGGGTAGGTTGAAGTCCTCCAAGTAACATCACATAGCAATAATCCTACCCAGCGATCCCCTCCTCGTATCCCTGAGAGAGAGTGACCACCGGTTGTATCTGGCACTTGGAAGGGTGTGTTTTATTAAGTATCCGGTTCTAGTTGTCATAAGGTCAAGGTACAACTCCAAGTCGTCCTGTTACCGAAGATCACGGCTATTCGAATAGATTAACTTCCCTGCAGGGGTGCACCAACTTACCCAACACGATTGATCCTATTTGGTCGGAGACACTTTCCTAGGTCATGCCCGGCCTCGGAAGATCAACACGTCGCAGCCCCACCTAGGCAAAACAGAGAGGCCAGCACGCCGGTCTAAACCTAAGCGCACAGGGGTCTGGGCCCATCGCCCATAGCACACCTGCACGTTGCGAGGGCGGCCGGAAGCAGACCTAGCCTAGTGGCGTTCCAGTCCAATCCGGCGCGCGCCGCTCCGTCGCTGACGTCTGAAGTGCTTCGGCTGATACCACGACGCCGAGTGCCCATATCTTTCCCACGTAGTTGGTTAGTGCGTATAGGCTCGTAGCCAACTCAGATCAAATACCAAGATCTCGTTAAGCGTGTTAAGTATCCGCGAACGCCGAACAGGGCCAGGCCCACCTCTCTCCTAGGCGGTCTCAACCTGCCCCGTCGCTCCGCCACAAAGATCCATCCAGAGGGCCGTCGGGACAAAGGTCCTTTCAGCCCCCAATCCGTGAATCACTCGCGGGTACTCTTCGAGCGGACCCGACTTTAGTCACCATCTGTATAGTATGTATGTATGTATAGTATATACCCGTGATCACCTCCCGAGTGATCACGGCCCAATAGTATAGCAAGGCAGACTGACAAGAATGTAGGGCCAATGGTGATAAACTAGCATTCTATACTAAGCATTTAGGATTGCAGGTAAGGTATCAACAGATGTAGCAACAATGTCAGGCTATGCATCAGAATAGGATCAATGGAAAGCAGTAACATGCTACGCTACTCTAATGCAAGCAGAATAGAGGAGAATAGGCGATATCTGGTGATCAAGGGGGGGGGGGCTTGCCTGGTTGCTCTGGCAAGAAGGAGGGGTCGTCAACTCCGTAGTCGAACTTGGCAGCAGCAGCGTCGGTCTCGTAGTCTACCGGAGAGAAGAGGGGGAAGAAACAATGAATACCATGTAAACAGATGCATATCGATGCATGACAAGACAAGTAACGATGCTAGGCGTTCCCTAGCGTGGTATGAGGTGGTACCGGTTAAGGGGAGAAACATCCGGGAAAATATCCCCGGTGTTTCGTGTTTTCGGACAGAGGAGCCGGAGGGGGAAAGTTGCAAGTTCGATAGGTTAGGGGTGTGTGGCGGACGAACGGACTGCGTATCCGGATTCGTCCCGTCGTTCTGAGCAACTTTCATGTTGAAAATATTTTAATCCGAGTTACGGATTAAAAGATATGATTTTCTAAAGATTTTATTAATTTCTGGAATTTAATTAATTATTTAATCCAACATTATCCAGAATAGTAAATGCTGACGTCAGCATGACATCAGGGTGATGTCAGCAGTCAACGTTGACCATTGACCTGGTCAACCTGATGTGTGGGTCCAGTGGGACCCACCTGTCATTCTCTGTTTAGTTTAATTACAGATTAGTTAATTTAATTAGTGATTAGGTTAATCTAATCAGGATTAATTAACTTAATTACTTAATTAATTAATTAATTAATTAATATTTTATTAAATCATTTTTATTTTTATTAATTATATATATATATATTTTAATTCTTTTTTTTCTAAACGTTATGGGG
>NC_041383.1:18534615-18535604 GCF_002162155.2 Triticum dicoccoides
GTGAGCGAGGGGGAGAGGGGAGGGGTCGGGGGCGGGACGGCCCGGCGCGGCAGGGCGCGGGCGACGGTGGCGCCGGAGCGCGGGCGGTGACCGCGGGGAAAGGGGAAGGAAGGGGGGGCGCTCACGGCGGGGAGTAGGGCAACGGGCAGCGGGCGTGACGGCGGTCGGGGAGGACCGGCGAGGAGGAGGACGAGGAGGCGGCGTTCGGCGGCGACGGTGGTCTCCTCCCTCGATCCCGATCCAGAATTTCAAGGTGTTTGAACATTTGAGGAGCTCATGAGAAAAAAGGACAAAATCAGTTGCAAATAGTGTTGTTTTCAAAAGTTTCTTACACACCCGAAATTTGTCTTTTTTTGCCACGAGGTCTTCGTATGTCTAAACTCCCCCAAATTTTGCACAGGCACCACGCACTTGAGCATCTGACACCCCAAAAAATTATCAGATAATTTTTAAATTATTTTGCGATTTAAAACGATTTTACCGTTCACACCCGGACTCATCTGAGCCCGGGTGCACGAGATAACTTGGAATCCCTATGTATCCCAAAAAATCCTCAGGGTTGTATATGTTAAATAAAATCATGTAGCAGGATAATGGGAGTAACGACATAGGAGACTAGTGTGGACCTTACCATGACTGTTTGTGGTTTCCGTTCGTTGACAACCTCAACACAGTTGCCATCCTCGGCTCCAGTTGTCCCTCGACGTGGATCAAATCAGACGTGAGATGTTATCACCGGAATTAATTTTGCTCGCGGTGGTTTGTAGATGGTGAAATGTTATCGGTAATGGACCGTGGAGGACTTGTATCGGCAATTTTCTTAAAAACCACGAGTGGCGGGATTAGGGGGTCAGTGAGGGCCTAATCTATGGGAGTGTATATTTTGATCCGTGAATGAAACAATTCCTAAGATTTTTTTTCCTGCGGGGAACGAAGCAATTATGGGTTTCAGGTGACATTACTACTAACACTGAAAAGACTGAGAATCA
>NC_041383.1:18535614-18630894 GCF_002162155.2 Triticum dicoccoides
TTCTTTTTTTGTTAGTTTAGTTTTTCTCTTCTGTATTTTCTTTTCTTTTATTTATTTTCTTTTCTATTTTAACTCAATTTAAATTTTTTAGACATTTTATAAAAATGTGTTTACTCCACCATAATTACCGATGTAATATTTGACAACCACCGAACTTTTTAGTTTTAAAGTTTGGAAACTTTTGTTGTTTGCCTATGTTTTAAATTTGAATTTGAATCGGGTTCGAATCAACGTGAGTTTAATCATAGTAATGGAGGTGACGTGGCATCATTAGCTTGGGATTACTGTAGTCTAATTATCTGAGCGTCACATCGGCGATCCAGATGGATACTCAACTGTATAAGTACTACAGTTCTCCCCTCCTTCCACGGACCCTTCCTCTAGGGGCATGATATGAGGCAAGGATGGCCACACCACATAGTCTGACAGGGGAGAAAATGTGTTTCCATAAGCATTCATATCATGATAAGCAAACAGAGGTGAGGGTGGAACAGGAGTAATTATCCCCCAAGCACCTTTATGCATATTGATCTCATTACAAGGAGATGCAATCAGCTCATCCACATCCAGATCACCAGACTGAGAGCCACAGAGAGATAGTTTTTCATCTGCATGTTCTCTCGCCATAGTTTCAATCAGCAGTTCTGTATTGTTACCCTCCTCACTTTCCTCCTCTTCTTCACTTTCAGCTACCACAGGCAGCCTCTGCATGCCCTTGTCATAATTCTGGGAGGAGAAATTTCCAATCACAGAAGCACTCATTTCCCCCTGACCCATATAAGAAGCAGGGTATGAATCCATCCTAGCTTTCTTGGGGAAAGATGGAGATGAACTATTGTCAACAGCAGTGGAGGATTGGCCTTTCTCAGCACCCATAGTCACAGCTTTCTCAACCTCAAAGAAAAAATCATAATATTGCTCCCCCAGCATACCCTCCGCTGAGGGTGGAATTTTCTCAACTTCTCTACACCCAAGAATGATTCTAGCATATTCATGTTTATGAATCGTGGACTCATCCACTTCCAACGTGACCCCAACCAGAGCCCCAGCATATGCAATATGTTCAATGCATCTTTTCTCAATAGGGATATTACGAACCCTAACCCAGGCTTTTTCCATGATACCTTTGGCTCCAATCAAAGTAGTCCAAGGAGTAATACAGACAACAATGGCCCCTTCTTTCAATGGCAAGCGTTTCCCATAACAGCATGCTCTCTCAACTTCAATGGCATTAGGAAATCGCATCACATACCTATCAGGGCCAATAGAGCGGGCCGTGCAGCGCCATTTCTTTTTGCCAGGTTTCTTAGCGAAGATGGCATTGAATTCCTGCTCAATATCCTTCATAGTAGCTTCCCCCTCGACTACAGTGATGACCATGTTGTTAGTTTTTTCAACGTTCTGCTTGGCAGCACACAAATCAGGTATATAGAAGAACCCCTGACCAGGGGACTGGAAACCCCACATGAATGGAATGCATTCCCAAGGCCTCAAGACCTGGCATAACTGAGCCATATGACCTAATTTGTTGCATCTCTCACAACGTATAGTAGGGCAGCGAGGAGCGAAATGACCTGGGAGGGAGCAGTTGATGCAGATCTCAGTATTGCCTTTAGTCGCCGCTTGCCCAGATGTTGGAGGCGAAGGTGGCTCCTTGCCTCCCACCGTCTTCTCCTTGGTTGCGCTGCTCATGGCACGCGTAGCAGCTTCCCATCTATCTGCAACTTCCCCGCCAACAGATCTCGAGTCGCCCGACGACGCCGATGGCAGATCTGGCCGCTGCCAGACGATGTGACGGGTCTGGTTTGGCAGCGGCGCCCTGCGCCCTCCGCCAAATCCCCCCACGCCGTGTTGTCGCGCCAGCCTCCGGAGCTCCCCTCGCCACGGTCTCCCATCGCAGCCCGAGCCGCACCCCCACCCTCTCCGCCGCAGCAACCTGGGCGAAGGAGCAGTCGTCGCCGCCGGCTTTGCCTCGCCAACAGCCGTAGGAATCAGGAGTGGATGGATTTGGGGAGGAAACCCTAGATCGCTCCCACAGACGGCTGAAGAGAGGAGCGAGATGAGCGTCGCGCGTAGTGGTGGTAGGTGGGAATGAAGCGGCTCCCTGCGCCTCCCCCGCTCTAGTAGGCACCTCCCCTGGCTCGATGCTGGGTCCCGCATGTCGGTCAGGCGGCCATGGAGATGCGCCCACGCGTCTGTCCGCCATTAGCGGGCGGTTGGTGCGGCTCGGGGCCGCCCGGTCCTGACCCACCTCGCCTGCCTGGTGGCCCGTGCACCTCCCGTGCACCGCACCGCTAGTCGTGCCATGCGCAGCACCCGCAGGAATCGAGCACGTCGCCGGAAGACGGTCCCGGATCTTCACGAAGTGGCACGGCAGTGAGATGACGTCATTGATGTCAATATGTTCCCCTGCGCGCAGAAATCGCGCGTCCACCGTGACGCCGCGCTCGTCGATCAGGACGAGGCGGAGCGCGTCGCGTCGTAGAGCAAGCACGCCTTCGCGGAACGTGAGCGAGCGCATCTGTAGATCGGCGGCGTAAGATACGCGCCATCTCTCCTCAGGCGCGTTGCCATGTGAGGAGCGAGTGAGCGAGCGCGTCGCCACTTGATCGGCAACTCTTTTTCTGATGACAATATCAGTCACGCAAGGATGACAATTTCCCGTGACACACGACAAGTTTCTGTCAAAAGTAAACTGAAGCACGGAATTTATCATGCTTACCGCGTTACTACACTTGTGAAAAAAATCAATTTAGCTAAGACAATGACTGGATCTTTTCCACATGGCGTATGTGGTGAGCATATACCTAGCCATCCCTCCGGCCGGGCCTAACCAAGCCCGGCACAGAAAACCCAGGCCCAAGCCCGGCCCTTCAATGTAAAAAGCCTGTCGGGCCTTGAGCCCGGCCTCTTCGTTAAATCGCAAATACGGCAGGCCCTGGCCCGGCCTTCGAGCTCAATATCTAGGCCCAGACCCGGCCTGTGAGCAACGTTGGGCCAAGTCAGGCCAGGCCGGGCTGCACATGGCCAGGTATAGGTGAGCACCTTGAAGCAAAATAAAAGTCAAATATCAAAAGTTGTCCAAAAAGAAGATGAAGAAGAAAAACAAAAATCAAATGATATGCTTATCCCATGATCTACAAGCTCAGCTCTGCTTTGACGTGCCGCCATCCCAATCTTCTCGGACTCCTTGACAGCTCCACTTGATCCACTGTTATTCTCCACGACACTACAAAATCCACTATTATGGAATGATGAAGTACTCCCTCCTTCCATCTATATAGGGCCTAATGCGTTTTTCGAGGCTAACTTTGATCAAATATTAGAGCAATAATATATGACATGCAACTTACACAAAGCACATCATTGAATTCGTATGTGAAAGGAGATTTCAATGATATAATTTTCACATTATGCATGTCATGTACTATTAATTTTATCAATAGTCAAAGGCGGTCTTGAAAAACGCATTAGGCCCTATATAGATGGAAGGAGGGAGTAGTATATTTCTGCGAGGCCTCCATCCCATTGGTCCGTACGGATATAGGTGGCATGTCGTGGGGGACAGACCCGCACGCACGTGTCAGCGTGCGCAAGGATGGTGCGCACACACACACGGTGGAGACGCTGGCGCAGACTTTCCAAGCAGCCAGCCACCCACAAGCGGCGACGGCGAGTGGTCCACCGGTTTAGCTTAGTTTACTCGCGTAGTTTCCTTTTTCCTTTTTGCACATGGACCGGCAGTTTGGTTACCAACGCGGCGCACGTAGCGCCTGAGAGCAAGTACAATAGAGCTGAGTCAGCTGGCTATAAGCAATAAACTAATATATTCATACTTAGTTGGAGGAAAGAGAAGAAGGGAGAGAAGGTAAGCGGGCTCTTGGTGAAGAGCTAGCTCTAGCACGTGCTCCTAAACACTATGTGAGAGTGAAAGATGGACCATATAATAAAAAAGTAGTACATTCTTCTAATCAACTATTGTACATATTGGCTATAAGATGAGCTATAGATGACATGACAATGGCTTATAGCCAGCAGTTGGCTATACTATTAACCATGCTCTGAAAAGGACCGTACGAAGATCTCGTCCTTTTTCACCTGCCAGTGCCACACACACCAACTCTTCCGAAAAGGCTCATCTCATTTTTATTTAATTTTGAGTCCACAAACTCATCTCATCGACCATCCTTTGCTATAACCAAAACAAATCTACATGCGGTTAGATGGTTAAAAGGACAATGGTATCGTCAATCCATCATGTGTTAATTCTTTTTTCTAGAACAAAAATACCAAAGCCCTTTTGGAAGGCGTGCCCACGCCACGACCTGCCAGAGGGACCTGCCGCCATTTCCGCTGAATCCTTCAGAGGGGAAGCCCAACACGATGCTCCAAATTCTTCCTCCTTTTGCAGAGATGCTCCAAATTATTCTACAAATCTTTGCCTGGTGGTGTTGAGTCGACACTGCCGCCGCTGTAGCTGTTGCGTAGAGTACGTGCATTCGATTCGTTGGAAACTTATGCAGGAAGGTTGACGGAGACGGATGTTTCCGGTACGAACCATTTCTACTTCCAACACGCCGTAACAGTATTACTAAACCGAGTCCTACGTCCAATAATAAGGTTCCTTAGGGCATCTCGGACCATGTTTTCCGAACCGCCAAGTCAATCCAACACGGGTTCATATCAGTTTGTAGGACAGTTTGAACGTACTTTCTTCACTAAATCAGAGACCAACGTGGGGCTGTGCGGGCGTGCAGACATTGCCCACGCTCGCTTCTGACCACTCTGGCCCACCCAAACCCCTCATCCCTTGCCCGCGTGCGTTTCTGCCTGACGCCAGCTGCCCACATTCATGTCGCTGTAGAGCGCGCCGCTGCACATTGAAAATGGCTCATGGCGGACGCGCCCTTTCACTACCTCCGTCATTGAAGCGGCGCGCCGGCACGCCCCGCTGAACACGCCTCCTCGCCGCATCCAAATGCCTCCATTAAACTCGTGCGGAAGCGGGACCTACTTCCGCCACACGTCTGTTCACGAGCGGGCCGGTATTAAACACGACGCCGGGCAAGCTCCTCCCGTCCACCCTTTATTTAAAGGACTCCAGACGTTGGGCAAGAATGCCACCGCTCCCCATCTCCTCCTTCCACCATTTTCTCCACCCTTTCGATGGCATCCGACAAGCAGTTCTCCGGCATAAAAGCCGGCTTAGTGGCACGCCGGATACGAGCGAGGCCGCTCGCTGTTCCACTGAGGGAGTCCTGGACTAGGGGGGCCTCAGTGTTGGAAATATGCCCTAGAGGCAATAATAAAATGGTTATTATTATATTTCCTTGTTCATGATAATTGTCTATCGTTCATGCTATAATTGTGTTATCCGGAAATCGTAATACATGTGTGAATACATAGACCACAACATGTCCCTAGTGAGCCTCTAGTTGACTAGCTCATTGATCAATGGATGGTTACGGTTTTCTGACCATGGACATTGGATGTCATTGATAACGGGATCACATCATTGAGAGAATGACGTGATAGACAAGACCCAATCCTAAGCATAGCACAAGATCGTGTAGTTCGTTTGCTAGAGCTTTTCTAATGTCAAGTATCATTTCCTTAGACCATGAGATAGTGTAACTCCCGGATACCGTAGGAGTGCTTTGGGTGTACCAAATGTCACAACGTAACTGGGTGGCTATAAAGGTATACTACAGGTATCTCCGAAAGTGTCTGTTGGGTTAGCACAGATCGAAACTGGGATTTTTCACTCCGTATGACGGAGAGGTATCTCTAGGCCCACTCGGTAATGCATCATCATAATGAGCTCAATGTGACCAAGTGGTTGGTCACGGGATCATGCATTACGGTACGAGTAAAGTGACTTGCCGGTAACGAGATTGAACGAGGTATTGGGATACTGACGATCGAATCTCGGGCAAGTAACGTACCGATTGACAAAGGGAATTGTATACGGGGTTACTTGAATCCTCAACATCGTGGTTCATTCGATGAGATCATCGTGGAACATGTGGGAGCCAACATGGGTATCCAGATCCCGCTGTTGGTTATTGACCGGAGAGCTGCCTCGGTCATGTCTGCATGATTCCCGAACCCGTAGGGTCTACACACTTAAGGTTCAATGACGCTAGGGTTATTAGGAAGACTTGTATGTGATTACCAAATGTTGTTCGGAGTCCCGATGAGATCTCGGATGTCACGAGGACTTCCGGAATGGTCCGGAGGTGAAGATTTATATATGGGAAGTTTGTTGGGGAACGTTGCAGAAAATAAAAAATTTCTACGCTTCACCAAGATCAATCTATGGAGTCATCTAGCAACGAGATAGAGGAGTGCATCTACATACCCTTGTAGATCACGCGGAAGCGTTCAAGAGAACGAGGTTGAGCGAGTCGTACTCGTCGTGATCCAAATCACCGATGATCCTAGTGCCGAACGGACGGCACCTCCACGTTCAACACACGTACGGTTGGGAAAGATGTCTCCTCCTTCTTGATCCAGCAATGGGGAGAGAGAGGTTGATGGAGATCCAGCAGCACGATGGCGTGGTGGTGGAAGTAGCGGCGATCTCGGCAGGGCTTCGCCAAGCTCTACAAGAGGGAGAGGTGTTGCAGAGGGAGAGGGAGGCGCCAGGGACTTGGGTGCGGCTGCCCTCCCTCCCCCCTGTTTATATAGGGGCCAGGGGGGCGCCGCCCCCCTAGAGATTGGATCTCAAGGGGGGGCGGCGGCCAAGGGGGGTGGCTTGCCCCCCAAGCCAAGTGGGGCGCCCCACCCCTAGGGTTTCCAACCCTAGGCGCAGAGGGGCCCAAGGGGGGGCGCACCAGCCCACCAGGGGCTGGTTCCCCTCCCACTTCAGCCCATCACTACTAGGGAAAAGCCTATACACAGAATCTTAGCAGCAGCGAGGGTTAAAAACCCTCGCTACTTCTACTTACTAGCAGCGCAGGTTTTTAAACCTCGCTACTACTAAGTTGATAGCAGCAGCGCGGGTTTATAACCCTCGCTACTACTAAGCGGTCTCTATCGTGCCCCCCAGGATATGCCATAGTAGTAGCGCGGGTTTTTAACCCTCGCTACTACTAAGTTGATAGCAGTAGCGCGGGTTTTTAACCCTCGCTACTACTAAGTGGCCCCTGGACCATGCCATAGTAGTAGCGATGGTTATAAACCCGCACTACTACTAAGTTGATAGTAGTAGCGCGTGTTTTTACCCCTCGCTACTACTAATCGTCTACCATAGTAGTAGCGCGAGGTATGGCCTATTTGTCAAAGTCTACCCCCCCTGGACCGCCTTTTCAGTTTTAAAAACTAAATAAAAGAAAATGAGAAAAATGGCAAAAAATAAAAGAAAATAAGTTTCCCATGTGATATGTGGTCTAGTTGTTGGGAAAATTTACAAATATGAATTTCGACTTTATTTGCAAAATCTCTCTGGAAATTTGTAAAATGGCCATAACTTTTGCATACGAACTCGGATGAAAATGTTTTTTATATGAAAAATCATCTACTCGAAAAGTTACATCCAAATTTATTGGGGTATCCCTGTTAAACATTTTCAAAATCCTCAAAAGCCTAACAGGAAAAAAGTTACGGGGCTTTTAAGATCTGGAGGCAAAAAAATTCATCAAATTTCATTTTTTTAATTTTTGTTAAATCTGGTCAAACTATGGTCAAACTAATTATTCAAGAAAATTAGTGTTACTAAATAATTATTTTAGTTTTTTTGAATTTTGGTCAAATCTGGTCAAACTGTGGTCAAATCTGGTCAAACTATGGTCAAACTGTGGGTCAAACTAATTATTCAAGAAATATTAGTATTACTTATTTTTTAGAACAATAGTTTCAAACTCAAACAGTGAAATGTGTCACTACATGCTCAAGCTAAATTCCTGAGGTTAATAGGATTGACATCTTACTATTGTCAAGAAAACAACAAGTGCAGACTTGGAAACGAGGGAGAATAGAACCCGGAAGTTAAGCGTGCTCAGGCTGGAGTAGTGAGAGGATGGGTGACTGTCCGGGAAGTTAGATGATTTGGAATGATGAGGGGTGATTAGAGATTAAATTTAGCAGCGATGATGGGTGATTAGAGATTTGAGATTAAAATAATTCAGAAATTTGAAAATTAGGGAAAAAAATCAAAAAAAAATCGAAAAAATTCAAAAAAAAATTCAGAGATTACAGATTAGTAGTAGCGCGGGTTTTTACCCATGCTACTGCTATACATTAGCTGTAGAGCGGGTGGCACTCGCGCTACTGCTATAAGTTAGCTGTAGCGCCTTATTAGTAGCGCGGGCCCCCGCGCTGCTGCTAGGCTTTTCCCTAGTAGTGCATGGGGCCCTCTGGGATAGGTGGCCGCACCCGGTGGACCCTCGGGACCCTTTCGGTGGTCCCGGTACAATACCAATGACCCCCGAAACTTTCCCGATGGCCGAAACTGGACTTCCTATATATAATTCTTCACCTCCGAACCATTCCGAAACTCCTCGTGACGTCCGGGATCTCATCCGGAACTCCGAACAACTTTCGGGTTACCGCATACTAGTATCTCTACAACCCTAGCGTCACTGAACCTTAAGTGTGTAGACCCTACGGGTTCGGGAGACATGCAGACATGACCGAGATGACTCTCCGGTCAATAACCAACAGCGGGATCTGGATACCCATGTTGGCTCCCACATGTTCCACGATGATCTCATCGAATGAACCACGATGTCGAGGATTCAAGTAATCCCATATACAATTCCCTTTGTCATTCGGTACATTACTTGCCCGAGATTCGATCGTCGGTATCCTAATACCTCGTTCAATCTCGTTACCGACAAGTCACTTTATTCATACCGTAATGCATGATCCCGTGACCAACCACTTAGTCACTTTGAGCCCATTATGATGATGCATTACCGAGTGGGCCCAGAGATACCTCTCTGTCATACGGAGTGACAAATCCCAGTCTCGATCCGTGTCAACCCAACAGACACTTTCGGAGACACTTGTAGTATACCTTTATAGTCACCCAGTTACGTTGTGACGTTTGGTACACCCAAAGCACTCCTACGGCATCCGGGAGTTACACGATCTCATGGTCTAAGGAAATGATACTTGACATTGGAAAAGCTCTAGCAAACGAAGTACACGATCTTGTGCTAAGCATAGGATTGGGTCTTGTCCATCACATCATTCTCCCAATGATGTGATCCCATTATCAATGACATCCAATGTCCATGGCCAGGAAACCGTTACATTGTGATGAATCAAACACCCATAAAATTCTGGTGTTGAGCATGTTTTGCTCGCGGAAGAGGTTTAGTCAACGGATCCGCGACATTCAGATCCGTATGCACTTTGCAAATATCTATGTCTCCATCTTGAACATTTTCACGAATGGAGTTGAAGCGACGCTTGATGTGCCTGGTCTTCTTGTGAAACCCGGGCTCCTTGGCAAGGGAAATAGCTCCAGTGTTGTCACAGAAGAGTGTGATCGGCCCCGACGCATTGGGTATGACTCCTAGGTCGGTGATGAACTCCTTCACCCATATTGCTTCATGTGCTGCCTCCGAGGCTGCCATGTACTCCGCTTCACATGTAGATCCCGCTATCGGTGTCAAAACCGACGGATCTCGGGTAGGGGGTCCCGAACTGTGCGTCTAGGCGGATGGTAACAGGAGACAAGGGACACGATGTTTTTACCCAGGTTCGGGCCCTCTCGATGGAGGTAAAACCCTACTCCTGCTTGATTGATATTGATGATATGGGTAGTACAAGAGTAGATCTACCATGAGATCAAGGAGGCTAAACCCTAGAAGCTAGCCTATGGTATGATTGTTGTTCGTCCTACGGACTAAAACCCTCCGGTTTATATAGACACCAGAGAGGGCTAGGGTTACACAGAGTCGGTTACAATGGTAGGAGATCTACATATCCGTATCGCCAAGCTTGCCTTCCACGCCAAGGAAAGTCCCATCCGGACACGGGACAAAGTCTTCAATCTTGTATCTTCATAGTCTTGGAGTCCGGCCAATGATGATAGTCGGCTATCCGGACACCCCCTAGTCCAGGACTCCCTCAGTAGCCCCTGAACCAGGCTTCAATGACGACGAGTCCGGCGCGCATATTGTCTTCGGCATTGCAAGGCGGGTTCCTCCTCCGAATAATTCATAGAAGATTGTGAACACCAGGATAGTGTCCGGCTGTGCAAAATAAATTCCACATACCTCCGTAGAGAGAATAATATTTACACAAGTTCAATCTGCTGACGTATTTCGTGGCGTGACGTCACACCACGGCCAAGCCTTTACTCGAATCGTTTTTATTATTCCACCTCAACGCGTTTAGCGAAGCGGTTTCCTTGGCACGTCTTGTCGAAGCAGAGATCGTGTCCCCTTATTCCGGGATTCTCATCAATACGGATGTGGGTAACCCAACCTCGCCATTGATTGTGGTGCTTGGGAGATAAGCGAGTTTTACCAGGCTGGTGGGGACGCATAGTTTCGTCCGCCCATATATAAGGGGATAAGGATCCACCTTTTTACCTACGCCTTCTTCCTCCTTTGCTTATCCATCACCGCACACTCGAGCTCCAGCGCCCAAGTCCGCACATCTCACCTCAACCTTCTCCAACCATGTCCGGAGCAGGAGGCAAGTGGATGGCCTCCTCCGTTATGGAGGGGCACATCAAGAAGCTGCGCAGCGCCGGATATTTGTCCAGCGACATCGCGCACCGGCTCCCCGACGAGGGGCAGCTCATCCCCACCCCCGAGCCCCATGAGAGGGTGGTATTCCTTCCCCATTTCCTCCGTGGACTGGGCTTCCCACTCCACCCCTTTGTCCGGGGGCTCATGTTCTACTACGGCCTGGATTTCCATGATCTGGCCCCGAATTTCATCCTCAACATCTCGGTGTTTATCGTCGTGTGCGAGGCCTTCCTCTGCATCCAGCCCCACTTCGGCTTATGGCTAAAGACCTTTAATGTCAAGCCGAAGATTGTGAAGGGCAGCCAAGCGGAGTGCGGAGGCGCCATGGTGGGCAAGATGCCCAATGTCATTTGGCTCGAGGGCACCTTCGTGGAAACCATCAAAGGGTGGCAATCGGGGTGGTTCTACATCACCGAGCCGCGTGACCCTGAATGGGCAGCGGCCCCCAAATTCAGATCTGGCATCCCCGTGCGGCTCACTTCCTGGAAAGAGAAGGGTCTGCTTTGGGGCGATTCGGAAGAGGTGACCGGACTCCAATCCTGTCTCCAAACCCTGGTGAACAAGAAGCTCGAGCTTGTCAACATAATCCAGGTCATGCTCATCCGCCGGATTCTCCCCTGCCAACAGCGGGACTTCAATTTGTGGGAGTTCGATCCGGCACAGCACCAGACCTTGAGCGGGCTCTTCGACACTACGTACGAAGAGGCCTGGAGGGTGCTGTTCAAGGGCGCCGAGGCTCCCGCATCCGCTACAGAAGATCGTGGATTCAGCTCGCAGTGTCCGACTGGTGAGGTAAGCCATGTTATCCTTTATGGGACACATGCTTTTCATAGTTTGACTCTATGTGGGATTTAAACTCCCAGTACCTTTAACAGGCCGGTTAACTGTCCGGCTCCCCTTCCAGAAGACCCAGCGAATGCCCGTTTGACAGGGCTGCTGGTCCCGGCGCCTTACGTGGTGCCGCAGAAGAAGGCCAAGAAGAAGGCCACGGGAACCCAGAGGAGTTCCCAGCACCGGGTGTTATCGAATTCATCATCCGATGACTCCGAGGCTGACTCCTCCCACGAGGACGAGGAGGAGAAGAAAGAGGCCTCTCCCCCAGCGGGGGGAGAGAAGAAGAGGAAGGCCTCTCCAACGAGGGAGGCCGAAGGGTCCAAGAAGGGAAGGACCCTTCCCCCGGACTGTTCCGCCAACACCGGCGACGGTGACGAGGAGTGGCCCTCAAGGGCCAAGCCCCTGGAGAGATCGTAAGTATCCGGACTCCTGAATAACTCATAATTTTTCTTTTTGTCGCATAGCATCTTTTAACGCCGCATACAACCCTGTAGTCCGCCCAAGGACGATCTTCCCGCTTCGTCGAGCGGGTCCTTGGGTACGTCGGATGTGAATAGCACTTCACTTCCGACCGCCTCCTCCCCACGTGACGTCGACGACGCCGAGGTGGGATCCCGGAAAGGGACCCACCAAGAGGAGGAGGCCCTGGAGGTGCCGTAGGGCAACCTCCCGGACTTTGGACCGGACCCCTGGCGATGCATTGTTTATTCAAAAAATACTGTCATGAATGCAGAACGATACAAATAGTGCGATAAGAAAGGGGTGGAACTATTTAGCATGTCCCCTTCCAGGGGTAGGCTGCGGAATGGTGTATAAAATAGGTATAATGCTCGGAATGGAGACCACCAGGATACTCGTCGTAGCTTTTCTTCTTCCCTGGCTGTTGCATCGTGAGTTCGGCAGGTCTACTGCCAGACAGGGCCTCTGGTAAATGGGGTCCTGAGGATAAGAAAAAAAGGAAAGAAAAAGGATGACACACTTGGGAACCCCTGGTGTGGTTGAGCCGCACTCTGGGCCTGCCGTGGTCGTTCCCCTAACCCTATGCCCATGGTATCTCCAGAGCGTAGTGATGTACGCGAAGTACTGGTCTTGCAATTTTGCGAGGGCTGGGGTTGGGGCCGCATTGCTACACGTGCTCGAAACGTGCCAGGTGGTCTTGTTGTAGGTTACTCTGGGCGCGCTTAGCAGTGTCCGGTCGCTTAAAGGCCGGACTCGAGAATTGCCTTAAGAGGCTGCTCTGCACTTCTGCCGCAAGAGCCGTTGTATGCTCCTCCATTCGAAGGGAGCGTTCAGTGTTTCCGTTGACCGTGATGACTCCTCGAGGGCCCGACATCTTGAGCTTGAGGTATGCGTAGTGCGGCACCACATTGAACTTTGCAAACGCGGTTCGTCCGAGCAGTGCATGATAGCCGCTGCGGAACGGAACTATGTCGAAGATTAACTCCTCGCTTCGGAAGTTATCCGGGGATCCGAAGACCACTTCCAGTGTAACTGAGCCTGTACAATTGGCCTCTACACCTGGTATGACGACTTTGAAGGTCGTTTTTGTGGGTTTAATCCTTGAGGAGTCTATGCCCATCTTGCACACTGTATCCTGATAAAGCAGGTTCAGGCTGCTGCCGCCGTCCATTTGGACTCTAGTGAGGTGAAATCCATCGACGCTTGGGTCTAGAACCAATGTGGCGAATCCGCCATGGCGGATGCTGGTGGGGTGGTCCCTTCGATCAAAAGTGATCGGGCAAGAGGACCATGGATTGAACTTTGGGGCGACTGGCTCCATCGCGTATATGTCCCTGAGTGCACGCTTCCGCTCCCTTTTGGGTATGTGGGTTGCGTATATCATGTTCACCGTCCGCACTTGTGGGGGGGAAACCCTTCTGTCCTCTGTTGTTCGGCGGCCGGGTCACTTCCTCGTCATCGCTATGCAGCCCCTTGTCATTGTTTTCGGCAATCAACTTGCCTGCCTGTTTGAATACCCAACAATCCCTGTTGGTGTGATTAGCTGGCTTTTCGGGGGTGCCGTGTATCTGGCACGAGCGGTCAAGTATTCGGTCCAAATTGGACGGACCAGGAGTAGTTCTTTTGAATGGCTTTTTCCGCTGACCGGGGTTGGAGCCTCTGAATCCGGCATTGACTGTCGTATCCTTAGTATTATCGCCGTTAATGTGGCGTTTGTGCTTGTTGCGACGTGACCTGCCATTGCGGTCCTTGGTATCCGGACTGCCAGGATTTTTGTTGAGGTTGTTACTGCGGGCTAGCCAGCTGTCCTCTCAAGCGCAGAAGCGGGTCATGAGTGATGTGAGGGCTGCCATGGATTTCGGCTTTTCCTGTCCTAGGTGCCGGGTAAGCCACTCGTCGCGGATGTTGTGTTTGAAGGCTGCGAGGGCCTCCGCATCCGGACAGTCGACGATTTGATTTTTCTTGGTTAAGAACCATGTCCAGAATTGTCTGGCCGATTCGTCTGGCTGCTGAATTATGTGGCTTAGGTCATCAGCGTCTGGTGGTCGCACATATGTGCCCTGGAAGTTATCAAGGAATGCAGCTTCCAGGTCCTCCCAACACCCAATTGATTCTGCTGGCAAGCTGTTAAGCCCGTGCCGAGCTGGTCCTTTAAGCTTGAGTGGGAGGTATTTGATGGCGTGAAGATCATCACCGCGGGCCATGTGGATATGAAGGAGATAGTCCTCGATCCAAACCGCGAGGTCTGGTGTGCCATCATAGGATTCAATGTTCACGGGTTTAAACCCTTCAGGGATTTGATGATCCATTACTTCATCTGTGAAGCATAGTGGGTGTGCTTGCGCCTCTATACTGGGCTATATCACGACGTAACTCAAGCGAGCTTTGTCTAATGTGTTCGGCCCGGCCAGAATTGTTGTATCCGGCGCAACGGTTGTCGTCGCGTATCGTGGGGCGCCCATGCGATCCGTAGATCGATCTTGATTGTCTTGCCTTATCCTCCAATATGTCTTGCAAGTCCGGCGCATTCCCCCATGGCTTTGTACTTTTCGAGCAATGTCGGGGTACGACTTTAGTGGAGGGCCTAGAGGCCTCTCTGTCGCGGCCACGAGGTGGCCGGTCGGCCGTATTGTGCGCTGGTGATGTAGGTTTATATGCTTCCTCCTCTAATCGGGGCAGCAGCTTGCGTTTGGGGTAGCTTTTGGAGGGGCGTTCGAGTTTGTACTCTTCGGCCGCAAGGACTTCAGTCCATCTGTCGGCTAGCAAATCTTGGTCAGCTCTAAGATGTTGCTGCTTTTTCTTGAGGCTGCTTGCCGTGGCCATAAGCCTGCGTTTAAAACGCTCTTGTTCGACGGGATCCTCAGGCATGACGAATTCGTCGTCGTCGAGGCTTGCCTCATCTTCGGAGGGAGGCATGTAATTATCGTCCTCTACCTCTTTGTCTGCCGCTCTCTCATGAGGGCTGTTGGGGAATGTAGTAATTTCAAAAAATTTCCTACGCACACGCGAGATCATGGTGATGGCATAGCAACGAGAGGGGAGAGTGTTCGTCCATGTACCCTCGTAGACCGTAAGCGGAAGCGTTAGCACAACGCGGTTGATGTAGTCGTACGTCTTCACGATCCGACCGATCCAAGCACCGAACGTACGGGGCCTCCGAGTTCAGCACACGTTCAACTCGATGACGATCTCCGTGCTCCGATCCAGCAAAGCTCCGGAGATGAGTTCCGTCAGCACGACGGTGTGGTGACGATGATGATGCTCTACCGGCGCAGGGCTTCGCCTAAACTCCGCGACGATATGACCGAGGTGGAATATGGTGTAGGGGGGCACCGCACACGGCTAAGGAACGATCCGTAGATCAACTTGTGTGTCTATGGGGTGCCCCCTGCCCCCGTATATAAAGGAGCAAGGGGGGGAGGCCGGCCGGCTCCTTGGGCGCGCCAAGGAGGAGGAATCCTCCTCCTAGTAGGAGTAGGACTCCTCCTTTCCTACTCCTACTAGGAGGGGGAAGGCAGGGGGAGAGGGGGAAGGAAAGGGGGGGCGCCCCCCCTCCTAGTCCAATTCGGACCAGAGGGGGGAGGGGGCACGCGGCCCATGCTGGCCGCCCCTCTCTCCCTTCCCCTAAGGCCCATAAGGCCCAATACTCTCCTGGGGGGTTCCGGTAACCCCCGTGGCACTCCGGTTTTCTCCGAAATCACCCGGAACAATTCCGGTGTCCGAATATAGTCGTCCAATATATCGATCTTTATGTCTCGACCATTTCGAGACTCCTCGTCATGTCTGTGATCACATCCGGGACTCCGAACAAGCTTCGGTACATCAAAACTTATAAACTCATAATAAAACTGTCATCATAACGTTAAGCGTGCGGACCCTACGGGTTCGACAACTATGTAGACACCTAGAACTATTCTCGGTCAATAACCAATAGCGGGACCTGGATTCCCATATTGGTTCCTACATATTCTACGAAGATCTTTATCGGTCAAACCGCATAACAACATACGTTGTTCCCTTTGTCATCGGTATGTTACTTGCCCGAGATTTGATCGTCGGTATCCAATACCTAGTTCAATCTCGTTACTGGCAAGTCTCTTTACTCGTTCTGTAATGCATCATCCCGTAACCAACTCATTGGTCACATTGCTTGCAAGGCTTATAATGATGTGCATTACCGAGAGGGCCCAGAGATACCTCTCCGACGATCGGAGTGACAAAGCCAACTCAACATGTACCTTCGGAGACACCTGTAGTACTCCTTTATAATCACCCAGTTATGTTGTGACGTTTGGTAGTACCCAAAGTGTTCCTCTGGTAAATGGGAGTTGCATAAATCTCATAGTTACAGGAACATGTATAAATCATGAAGAAAGCAATAGCAGTATATTAAACGATCAAGTGCTAGGCTAACGGAATGGGTCATGTCAATCACATCATTCTTCTAATGATGTGATCCCACTAATCAAATGACAACACATGTCTATGGTTAGGAAACATAACCATCTTTGATTAATGAGCTAGTCAAGTAGAGGCATACTAGTGACTACAGGTTTGTCTATGTATTTCACACATGTATCATGTTTCCGGTTAATATAATTCTAGCATGAATAATAAACATTTATCATGATATGAGGAAATAAATAATAACTTTATTATTGCCTCTAGGCCATATTTCCTTCAGTCTCCCACTTGCACTAGAGTCAATAATCTAGATTACATAGTAATGATTCTAACACCCATGGAGTCTTGGTGCTGATCATGTTTTGCTCGTGAGAGAGGCTGAGTCAATGGGTCTGCAACATTCAGATCCGTATGTATCTTGCAAATCTCTGTGTTTCCCACTTGGACTTGGTCCCGAATGGAATTGAAGCGTCTCTTGATGTGCTTGGTCCTCTTGTGAAATCTGGATTCCTTTGCCAAGGCAATTGCACCAGTATTGTCACAGAAGATCTTCATTGGTCCTGATGCACTAGGTATGACACCGAGATCGGAAATGAACTCCTTCATCCAGACTCCTTCATTTGCTGCTTCAGAAGCAGCTATGTACTCCGCTTCACATGTAGATCCCGCCACGACGCTTTGTTTAGAACTGCACCAACTTACATCTCCACCATTTAATAAAAACACGTATCCGGTTTGCGATTTAGAATCGTCCGGATCAGTGTCGAAGTTTGCATCGACGTAACCATTTACGACTAGCTCTTTGTCACCTCCATATACGAGAAACATATCCTTAGTCCTTTTCAGGTATTTCAGGATGTTCTTGACCGCTATCCAGTGATCCACTCCTGGATTACTTTAGTACCTTCCTGCCAAGCTTATTGCTAAGCATACGTCAGGTCTGGTACACAACATTGCATACATGATAGAGCCTATGGCTGATGCATAGGGAATATCTTTCATTTTCTCTCTATCTTCTGCTGTGGTCGGGCATTGAGTTTGACTCAACTTCACACCTTGTAGCACAGGCAAGAATCCTTTCTTTGCCTGATCCATTTTGAACTTTTTCCAAATTTTGTCAAGGTATGTGCTTTGTGAAAGTCCTATTAAGCGTCTTGATCTATCTCTATAGATCTTGATGCCCAATATGTAAGCAGCTTCACCGAGGTCTTTCATTGAAAACTTTTATTCAAGTATCCCTTTATGCTATCCAGAAATTCTATATCATTTCCAATTAATAATATGTCATCTACATATAATATCAGAAATGCTACAGAGCTCCCACTCACTTTCTTGTAAATACAGGCTTCTCCAAAAGTCTGTATAAAACCATATGCTTTGATCACACTATCAAAGCGTTTATTCCAACTCCGAGATGCTTGCACCAGTCCATAAATGGAACGCTGGAGCTTGCACACTTTGTCAGCACCTTTTGGATCAACAAAACCTTCTGGCTGCATCATATACAACTCTTCTTCCAGAAATCCATTCAAGAATGCAGTTTTGACATCCATTTGCCAAATTTCATAATCATGAAATGCAGCAATAGCTAACATCATTCGGACAGACTTAAGCATCGCTACGGGTGAGAAAGTCTGATCGTAGTCAACTCCTTGAACTTGTCGAAAACCTTTTGCAACAAGTCGAGCTTTATAGACAGTTATATTACCATCAGCGTCAGTCTTCTTCTTAAAGATCCATTTATTCTCAATGGCTTGCCGATCATCGGGCAAGTCAACCAAAGTCCATACTTTGTTTTCATACATGGATCCCATCTCAGATTTCATGGCCTCTAGCTATTTTGCGGAATCTGGGCTCATCATTGCTTCCTCATAGTTAGTAGGTTCATCATGGTCAAGTAACATGACTTCCAGAATTGGATTACCGTACCACTCTGGTGCGGATCTCACTCTGGTAGACCTACGAGGTTCAGTAGAAACTTGATCTGAAGTTTCATGATCAATATCATTAGCTTCCTCACTAATTGGTGTAGTTGTCACAGGAACCGGTTCTTGTGATGAACTACTTTCCAATAAGGGAGCAGGTACAGTTACCTCATCAAGTTCTACTTTCCTCTCACTCACATCTTTCGAGAGAAATTGCTTCTCTAGAAAGGATCCGAATTTAGCAACGAAAATCTTGCCTTCAGATCTATGATAGAAGGTGTACCCAACAGTCTCTTTTGGGTATCCTATGAAGACACATTTCTCCAATTTGGGTTCGAGCTTATCTGGTTGAAGTTTCTTCACATAAGCATCGTAGCCCCAAACTTTAAGAAACGACAACTTTGGTTTCTTGCCAAACCACAGTTCATAAGGCGTTGTCTTAACGGATTTTGATGGTGCCCTATTTAACGTGAATGCGGCCGTCTCTAAAGCATAACCCCAAAACGATAGCGGTAAATCAGTAAGAGACATCATAGATCGCACCATATCTAGTAAAGTACGATTACGATGTTCGGACACACCATTTCGTTGTGGTGTTCCGGGTGGCGTGAGTTGTGAAACTATTCCACATTGTTTCAAGTGCAGACCAAACTCGTAAATCAAATATTCTCCTCCACGATCAGATCGTAGAAATTTTATTTTCTTGTTACGATGATTTTCCACTTCACTCTGAAATTCTTTGAACTTTTCAAATGTTTCAGACTTGTGTTTCATTGAGTAGATATACCCATATCTGCTCAAATCATCTGTGAAGGTGAGAAAATAACGATACCCGCCGCGAGCCTCAACATTCATTGGACCACAAACATCAGTATGTATGATTTCCAACAAATCAGTTGCTCGCTCCATAGTTCCGGAGAACAGCGTTTTAGTCATCTTGCCCATGAGGCACGGTTCGCAAGTACCAAGTGATTCATAATCAAGTGATTCCAAAAGCCCATCAGTATGGAGTTTCTTCATGCGCTTTACACCAATATGACCTAAACGGCAGTGCCACAAATAAGTTGCACTATCGTTATCAACTCTGCATCTTTTGGTTTCAACACTATGAACATGTGTATCACTACTATCGAGATTCAATAAGAATAGACCACTCTTCAAGGGTGCATGACCATAAAAGATATTACTCATATAAATAGAACAACCATTATTCTCTGATTTAAATGAATAACCGTCTCGCATCAAACAAGATCCAGATATAATGTTCATGCTCAACGCTGGCACCAAATAACAATTATTTAGGTCTAAAACTAATCCCGATGGTAGATGTAGAGGTAGCGTGCCGACCGCGATCACATCAACTTTGGAACCATTTCCCACGCGCATCGTCACCTCGTCCTTAGCCAATCTTCGCTTAATCCGTAGTCCCTGTTTCGAGTTGCAAATATTAGCAAAAGAACCAGTATCAAATACCCAGGTGCTACTGCGAGCATTAGTAAGGTACACATCAATAACATGTATATCACATATACCTTTGTTTACTTTGCCATCCTTCTTATCCGCTAAATACTTGGGACAGATCCGCTTCCAGTGTCCAGTCTGCTTGCAGTAGAAGCACTCAGTTTCAGGCTTAGGTCCAGACTTGGGTTTCTTCTCTTGAGCAGCAACTTGCTTGCCGTTCTTTTTGAAGTTCCCCCTCTTCTTCCCTTTGCCCTTTTTCTTGAAACTGGTGGTCTTGTTAACCATCAACACTTGATGCTCCTTCTTGATTTCTACCTCCGCAGCTTTTAGCATTGCGAAGAGCTCGGGAATAGTCTTGTTCATCCCTTGCATATTATAGTTCATCCCGAAGCTCTTGTAGCTTGGTGGCAGTGATTGGAGAATTCTGTCAATGACACTATCATTAGGAAGATTAACTCCCAGTTGAATCAAGTGATTATTATACCCAGACATTTTGAGTATGTGTTCACTGATAGAACTATTCTCCTCCATCTTGCAGCTATAGAACTTATTGGAGACTTCATATCTCTCAATCCGGGCATTTGCTTGAAATATGAACTTCAACTCCTGGAACATCTCATATGCTCCATGACGTTCAAAACGTCGTTGAAGACCCGGTTCTAATCCGTAAAGCATGGCACACTGAACTATCGAGTAGTCATCAGCTTTGCTCTGCCAGACGTTCTTAACGTCGTCAGTTGCATCAGCAGCAGGCCTGGCACCCAGCGGTGCTTCCAGGACGTAACTTTTCTGTGCAGCAATGAGGATAATCCTCAGGTTACGGACCCAGTCCATGTAATTGCTACCATCATCTTTCAACTTTGCTTTCTCAAGGAACGCATTAAAATTCAACGGAACAACGACACGAGCCATCTATCTACAAACAAACATAGACAAGCAAAATACTATCAGATACTAAGTTCATGATAAATTTAAGTTCAATTAATCATATTACTTAAGAACTCCCACTTAGACAGACATCTCTCTAGTCATCTAAGTGATCACGCGATCCAAATCAACTAAACCATGTCCGATCATCACGTGAGATGGAGTAGTTTCAATGGTGAACATCACTATGTTGATCATATCTACTATATGATTCACGCTCGACCTTTCGGTCTCCGTGTTCCGAGGCCATATCTGTATATGCTAGGCTCGTCAAGTATGACCTGAGTATTCCGCGTGTGCAACTGTTTTTTACCCGTTGTATTTGAACGTAGAGCCTATCACACCCGATCATCACGTGGTGTCTCAGCACGAAGAACTTTCGCAACGGTGCATACTCAGGGAGAACACTTCTTGATTATTTAGTGAGAGATCATCTTAAAATGCTACCGTCAATCAAAGCAAGATAAGATGCATAAAGGATAAACATCACATGCAATCAATATAAGTGATATGATATGGCCATCATCATCTTGTGCTTGTGATCTCCATCCTCGAAGCACCGTCGTGATCACCATCGTTGCCGGCGCGACACCTTGATCTCCATCGTAGCATCGTTGTCGTTACGCCATCTATTGCTTCTACGACTATCGCTACCGCTTAGTGATAAAGTAAAGCAATTACAGGGCGTTTGCATTTCATACAATAAAGCGACAACCATATGGCTCCTGCCAGTTGCCGATAACTTCGGTTACAAAACATGATCATCTCATACAATAAAATATAGCATCACGTCTTGACCATATCATATCACAACATGCCCTGCAAAAACAAGTTAGACGTCCTCTACTTTGTTGTTGCAAATTTTACGTGGCTGCTACGGGCTTTAGCAAGAACCGTTCTTACCTACGCATCAAAAGCACAACGATAGTTCGTCAAGTTGGTGCTGTTTTAACCTTTGCAAGGACCGGGCGTAGCCACACTCGATTCAGCTAAAGTGAGAGAGACAGACACCCGCCAGCCACCTTTAAGCACGAGTGCTTGTAACGGTGAAACCAGTCTTGCGTATGCGTATGCGTAATGTCGGTCCGGGCCGCTTCATCTCACAATACCGCCGAACCAAATTATGACATGCTGGTAAGCAGTATGACTTGTATCGCCCACAACTCACTTGTGTTCTACTCGTGCATATAACATCAACGCATAAAACCTAGGCTCGGATGCCACTGTTGGGGAACGTAGTAATTTCAAAAAAATTCCTATGCACACGCAATATCATGGTGATGGCATAGCAACGAGAGGGGAGAGTGTTCGTCTACGTACCCTCGTAGACCGTAAGCGGAAGCGTTAGCACAACGCGGTTGATGTAGTCGTACGTCTTCACGATCCGACCGATCCAAGCACCGAACGTACGGGGCCTCCGAGTTCAGCACACGTTCAGCTCGATGACGATCTCCGTGCTCCGATCCAGCAAAGCTCCGGAGATGACCTCCGTCAGCACGACGGTGTGGTGACGATGATGATGCTCTACCGGCGCAGGGCTTCGCCTAACCTCCGCGACGATATGACCGAGGTGGAATATGGTGTAGGGGGGCACCGCACACGGCTAAGGAACGATCCGTAGATCAACTTGTGTGTCTATGGGGTGCCCCCTGCCCCCGTATATAAATTAGCAAGGGGGGAGGCCGGCCGGCCCCTTGGGCGCGCCAAGGAGGAGGAATCCACCTCCTAGTAGGAGTAGGACTCCTCCTTTCCTACTCCTACTAGGAGGGGGAAGGAAGGGGGAGAGGGGGAAGGAAAGGGGGGGCGCCGCCCCCCCTCCTAGTCCAATTCGGACCAGTGGGGGGAGGGGGCGCGCGGCCCATGCTGGCTGCCCCTCTCTCCCTTCCCCCAAGGCCCATAAGGCCCAATACTCTCCCGGGGGGTTCCGGTAACCCCCCCGGCACTCCGGTTTTCTCCGAAATCACCCGGAACAATTCCGGTGTCCGAATATATTCGTCCAATATATCGATCTTTATGTCTCGACCATTTTGAGACTCCTCGTCATGTCCGTGATCACATCCGGGACTCCGAACAAGCTTAGGTACATCAAAACTTATAAACTCATAATAAAACTGTCATCGTAACGTTAAGCGTGCGGACCCTACGGGTTCGAGAACTATGTAGACATGACCTAGAACTATTTTCGGTCAATAACCAATAGCGGGACCTAGATGCCCATATTGGTTCCTACATATTCTACGAAGATCTTTATCGGTCAAACCGCATAACAACATACGTTGTTCCCTTTGTCATCGGTATGTTACTTGCCCGAGATTTAATCGTCGGTATCCAATACCTAGTTCAATCTCGTTACTGGCAAGTCTCTTTACTCGTTCTATAATGCATCATCCCATAACCAACTCATTGGTCACACTGCCTGCAAGGCTTATAATGATGTGCATTACCGAGAGGGCCCAAAGATACCTCTCCGACGATTGGAGTGACAAAACCTAATCTCGAAATACACCAACTCAACATGTACCTTCGGAGCCACCTATAGTACTCCTTTATAATCATCCAGTTATGTTGTGAGGTTTAGTAGTACCCAAAGTGTTCCTCCGGTAAACGGGAGTTGCATAAATCTCATAGTTACAGGAACATGTATAAGTCATGAAGAAAGCAATAGCAGTATATTAAACGATCAAGTGCTAGGCTAACGGAATGGGTCATGTCAATCACATCATTCTTCTAATGATGTGATCCCACTAATCAAATGACAACACATGTCTATGGTTAGGAAACATAACCATCTTTGATTAATGAGCTAGTCAAGTAAAGGCATACTAGTGACTACAGGTTTGTCTATGTATTTCACACATGTATCATGTTTCTGGTTAATACAATTCTAGCATGAATAATAAACATTTATCCTGATATGAGGAAATAAATAATAACTTTATTATTGCCTCTAGGGCATATTTCCTTCAAGGGCTGGCTTATTCATCGTCCTATGCTGAATCTTGCTGGAGGGGGTTGTCTTCGGCACTGTTCGGGGTGCTATTGTCTCCGGTGCCGGAATCTCCATTCTTCTGTGGCGGGATTTAGAGCGGCGCCGCTGACGCCGGCACTTAGGCTGTTTCTTGGAGGGGTATTCCTCCGCTGTTCCATCGTCATTCCCATCCTTTGGGATGTCCACCATGTATATGTCGTATGACGAGGTGGCTTTCCAGTGCCCCGTAGCCGCTGGTTCTTGGTCGTCTCCGGCATCATCGTCCATACTGTCGATGTCTTCGGAGTCGAAGTCTAGCATGTTGGTTAGGTCGTCGATAGTGGCTACAAAGTGGGTGGTGGGTGGGCTTTGAATTTCTTCGTCGTCCACATCCCAACCGTCCTGACCGCAGTCCGGCCAGGGCTCTCCTGATAACGAGAGATACTTTAGCGAATTCAGGATGTCGCCAAAAGGCGAGTGCTGAAAGATGTCCGCAGTGGTGAACTCCATGATCGGCGCCCAATCGGATTCAATTGGTAGGGGCGCGGGAGGTTCGGAGTCCGGCGATGAATCCGGTGCCTCAGAGTCACGAGCTTTACAAGGGACAGAGTCGGTATTCAGATCCATCGCTGTAGAGGTAGCAGCCCCCGAGGCGGTGTCTAGCCACCCATCCTTGATCGGCGCAGTCGGCTCCGAGTTAAGGGTCGGAGCGGACTCTTGTGCAGCCTCCAGGGCACTGTCCGGCAGCAGAGCTAGATCATGCCCATCGTGACAGTGCGGCGCGCTCGGCTGTGGCTCGAATCCGTCGAAGATCAAGTCTCCGCAGATGTCGGCCGTGTAGTTCAAACTCCCAAATCTGACCTGATGGCCAGGGGCGTAGCTTTCGATCTGCTCCAGATGGCCAAGCGAATTGGCCCGCAGTGCAAAGCCGCCGAATACAAAGATCTGTCCGGGGAGAAAAGTCTCACCCTGGACCGTGTCGTTATTGATGATCGAAGGAGCTGTCGGGCCTATGAGCGACGACACAGAGGAACTCTCAATGAAAGCACCAATGTCGGTGTCAAAACCGGCGGATCTCGGGTAGGGGGTCCCGAATTGTGCGTCTAGGCGGATGGTAACAGGAGACAAGGGACATGATGTTTTTACCCAGGTTTGGGCCCTCTCGATGGAGGTAAAACCCTACTCCTGCTTGATTGATATTGATGATATGGGTAGTACAAGATTAGATCTACCACGAGATCAAGGAGGCTAAACCCTAGAAGCTAGCGTATGGTATGATTGTTGTTTGTCCTACGGACTAAAACCCTCCGGTTTATATAGACACCGGAGAGGGCTAGGGTTACACAGAGTCGGTTACAATGGTAGGAGATCTACATATCCGTATCGCCAAGCTTGCCTTCCACGCCAATGGAAGTCCCCTCCGGACACGGGACAAAGTCTTCAATCTTGTATCTACATAGTCTTGGAGTCCGGCCAATGATGATAGTTCGGCTATCCGGACACCCCCTAGTCCAGGACTCCCTCACCCACCACGACGCTTTGCTTGCAACTGCACCAACTTACTACCCCACCATTCAAAATATACATGTATCCGGTTCGTGACTTAGAGTCATCCAGATCTGTGTCGAAGCTAGCGTCGACGTAACCCTTTACGACGAGCTCTTCGTCACCTCCATAAACGAGAAACATATCCTTAGTCCTTTTCAGGTATTTCAGGATATTCTTGACCGTTGTCTAGTGTTCCATGCCGGGATTACTTTGGTACCTTCCTACCAAACTTACGGCAAGGTTTACATTAGGTCTGGTACACAGCATGGCATACATGATAGACCCTATGGCTAAGGCATAGGGGACGACACTCATCTTTTCTCTATCTTCTGCCGTGGTCGGACATTGAGCCGAGCTCAATTTCACACCTTGCAACACAGGCAAGAACCCCTTATTGGACTGATCCATATTGAACTTCTTCAATATCTTATCAAGGTATGTGCTTTGTGAAAGACCTATGAGGCGTCTTGATCTATCTCTATAGATCTTGATGCCTAATATGTAAGCAGCTTCTCCAAGGTCCTTCATTGAAAAACACTTATTCAAGTAGGCCTTAATGCCGTCCAAAAGTTCTATATCATTTCCCATCAAAAGTATGTCATCCACATATAATATGTGAAATGCTACAGAGCTCCCACTCAGTTTCTTGTAAACGCAGGCTTCTCCATAAGTCTGCATAAACCCAAACACTTTGATCATTTCATTAAAGCGAATGTTCCAACTCCGAGATGCTTGCACCAGCCCATAGATGGAGCGCTGGAGATTGCATTCCTTGTTAGCATTCTTAGGATCGACAAAAGCCTCCGGCTGCATCATATACAGTTCTTCCTTAAGATGGCCGTTAAGGAATGCCGTTTTGATGTCCATTTGCCATATCTCATAATCATAGTATGCGGCAATTGCTAACATGATTCGGACAGACTTCAGCTTTGCTACGGGAGAGAAAGTCTCATCGTAGTCAACCCCTTGAACTTGTCGATAACCCTTAGCGACAAGTCGAGCTTTATAGATGGTAACATTACCATCCGCGTCCGTCTTCTTCTTAAAGATCCATTTGTTTTCTATCGCTCGCCGATCATCGGGCAAGTCTGTCAAAGTCCATACTTTGTTTTCATACATGGATCCTATCTCAGATTGCATGGCTTCAACCAATTTGTTGGAATCTGGGCCCGCCATTGCTTCTTCATAGTTCGAAGGTTCACCGTTGTCTAACAACATGATTTCCAGGACAGGGTTGCCATACCACTCTGGTGTGGAACGTGTCCTCATGGACCTACGAAGTTCAGTAGTAACTTGATCCGAAGTACCTTGATCATCATCATTAATTTCCTCTCTAGTCGGTGCAGGCACCACAGGAACATCTTCCTGAGCTGCGCTACTTTCCGGTTCAAGAGGCAGTACTTCATCGAGTTCTACTTTCCTCCCACTTACTTCTTTCGAGAGAAACTCTTTTTCCAGAAAGGACCCGTTCTTGGCAACAAAGATCTTGCCGTCGGATATGAGGTAGAAGGTATACCCAATGATTTCCTTAGGGTATCCTATGAAGACGCATTTTTCCGACTTGGGTTCGAGCTTTTCAGGTTGAAGTTTCTTGACATAAGCATCGCATCCCCAAAGTTTTAGAAACGACAGCTTAGGTTTCTTCCCAAACCATAATTCATACGGTGTCGTCCCAACAGATTTAGACGGTGCCCTATTTAAAGTGAATGTAGCTGTCTCTAGAGCGTATCCCCAAATTGATAGCGGTAAATCGGTGAGTGACATCATAGATCGCACCATATACAATAGAGTGCGATTATGACGTTCGGACACACCGTTACGCTGAGGTGTTCCAGGCGGTGTGAGTTGTGAAACGATTCCACATTTCCTTAAGTGCGTACCAAATTCGTGACTTAAATATTCTCCCCCATGATCTGATCGTAAGAACTTTATTTTTCGATCACGTTGATTCTCCACCTCATTATGAAATTCCTTGAACATTTCAAAGGTCTCAGACTTGTGCTTCATCAAGTAGACATACCCATATCTACTTAAGTCATTAGTGAGAGTGAGAACATAACGATAGCCTCCGTGAGCCTCAATGCTCATTGGACCGAACACATCGGTATGTATGATTTCCGATAAGTTGGTTGCTCGCTCCATTGTTCCGGAGAACGGAGTCTTGGTCATTTTACCCATGAGGCATGGTTCGCATGTGTCAAATGATTCGTAATCAAGAGACTCCAAAAGTCCATCAGCATGGAGCTTCTTCATGCGTTTGACACCAATGTGACCAAGGCAGCAGTGCCACAAGTATGTGGGACTATCGTTATTAACCTTACATCTTTTGGTATTCACATTATGAATATGTGTAACATCACGTTCGAGACTCATTAAGAATAAATCATTGACCAGCGGGGCATGACCATAAAACATATCTCTCATATAAATAGAACAACCATTATTCTCGGATTTAAATGAGTAGCCATCTCGTATTAAACGAGATCCAGATACAATATTCATGCTCAAAGCTTGCCCTAAATAACAATTATTGAGGTTTAAAACTAATCCCGTAGGTAAATGTAGAGGTAGCATGCCGACGGCGATCACATTGACCTTGGAACCATTCCCGACGCGCATCGTCACCTCGTCCTTCGCCAGTCTCCGCTTATTCCACAGCTCCTGCTTTGAGTTACAAATATGAGCAACCGCACCGGTATCAAATACCCAGGAGCTAGTACGAGTACTGGTAAGGTACACATCAATTACATGTATATCACATATACCTTTAGTGTTGCCGACCTTCTTGTCAGCTAAGTATTTGGGGCAGTTCCGCTTCGAGTGTCCCTTTCCCTTGCAATAAAAGAACTCAGTCTCAGGTTTGGGTCCATTCTTTGGCTTCTTCCCGGCAGCTGGCTTACCGGGCGCGGCAACTCCCTTGTCGTCCTTCTTGAAGTTCTTCTTACCCTTGCCTTTCTTGAAACTAGTGGTTTTATTGACCATCAACACTTGATGTTCCTTTTTGATCTCCACCTCCGCTGATTTCAGCATTGAAAATACCTCAGGAATGGTTTTCACCATCCCCTGCATATTGTAGTTCATCACAAAGCTCTTGTAGCTAGGTGGGATCGACTGGAGGATTCTGTCAATGACCGCGTCATCTGGGAGATTAACTCCCAGCTAAGACAAGCGGTTGTGCGACCCAGACATTTTGAGTATGTGCTCGCTGACAGAACCATTCTCCTCCATCTTACAACTGTAGAACTTGTCAGAGACTTCACATCTCTCGACCCGGGCATGAGCTTGGAAAACCATTTTCAGCTCTTGGAACATCTCATATGCTCCATGCTGCTCAAAACGCTTTTGGAGCCCTGGTTCTAAGCTGTAAAGCCTGCCACACTGAATCAGGGAGTAATCATCACTACGCGACTGCTCGGCGTTCATAACGTCTTGAGTTGCTGGGAAAACGGGTGCTTCTCCTAGCGGTGCATCTAGGACATATGCTTTTTTGGCAGCTATGAGGATGATCCTCAGGTTCCGAACCCAGTCCGAATAGTTGCTGCCATCATCTTTCAGTTTGGTTTTCTCTAGGAACGCGTTGAAGTTGAGGTTGACATGAGCGTTGGCCATTTGATCTACAAGACATTTTGCAAAGGTTTTTAGACTAAGTTCATGATAATTAAGTTCATCTAATCAAATAATTTAATGAACTCCCACTCAGATTAGACATCCCTATAGTCATCTAAGTGATACATGATCCGACTCAATTAGACCATGTCCGATCATCACGTGAGACGGACTAGTCATCATCGGTGAACATCTCCCTGTTGATCGTATCTTCCATACGACTCATGTTCGACCTTTCGGTCTCTTGTGTCCCGAGGCCATGTCTGTACATGCTAGGCTCGTCAAATCAACCTAAGTGTTTTGCATGTGTAAATCTGTCTTACACCCGTTGTATGTGAATGTTAGAGTCTATCACACCCGATCATCACGTGGTGCTTCGAAACAACGAACTTTCGCAACGGCGCATAGTTAGGGGGAACACTTTCTTGAAATTATTGTAAGGGATCATCTTATTTACTACCGTCGTACTAAGCAAATAAGAAGCAAAACATGATAAACATCACATGCAATCAAATAGTGACATGATATGGCCAATATCATATTGCTCCTTTGATCTCCATCTTCGGGGCGCCATGATCATCTTCGTCACCGGCATGACACCATGATCTCCATCATCATGATCTCCATCATCGTGTCTTCATGAAGTTGTCACGCCAATGATTACTTCTACTTCTATGGCTAACGTGTTTAGCAATAAATTAAAGTAATTTACATGGCGTTATTCAATGACACGCAGGTCATACAAAAAATAAAGACAACTCCTATGGCTCCTACCCGTTGTCATAGTCATCGACATGCAAGTCGTGATTCCTATTACAAGAACATGATCAATCTCATACATCACATATATTTCATTCAACACATCCTTTTGGCCATATCACATCACAAGGCATGTGTTGCAAAAACAAGTTAGACGTCCTCTAATTGTTGTTGCGTGTTTTTACGTGGCTTCTATAGGTTTCTAGCAAGAACGTTTCTTACCTACATAAAACCACAACGTGATATGCCAATTTCTATTTACCCTTCATAAGGACCCTTTTCATCGAATCCGCTCCAACTAAAGTGGGAGAGACAGACACCCGCTAGCCACCTTATGCAACTAATGCATGTCAGTCGGTGGAACCTGTCTCACGTAAGCGTACGTGTAAGGTAGGACCGGGCCGCTTCATCCCACGATGCCGCCGAAGCAAGATAAGACTAATAGTGGCAAGAAAATTGACAACATCTACGCCAACAACAAGTTTGTGTTCTACTCGTGCATAGAAACTACGCATAGACCTAGCTCATGATGCCACTGTTGGGGAACGTTGCAGAAAATAAAAAATTTCTATGCTTCACCAAGATCAATCTATGGAGTCATCTAGCAACGAGATAGAGGAGTGCATCTACATAACCTTGTAGATCGGGCGGAAGCGTTCAAGAGAACGGGATTGAGGGAGTCGTACTCGTCGTGATCCAAATCACAGATGATCCTAGTGCCGAACGGACGGCACCTCCGCGTTCAACACATGCACGGTTGGGGAAGACGTCTCCTCCTTCTTGATCCAGCAAGGGGGAGGGAGAGGATGATGGAGATCCAGCAGCATGACGACGTGGTGGTGGAAGTAGCGGCGATCTCGGCAGGGCTTCGCCAAGCTCTACAAGAGGGAGAGGTGTTGCAGAGGGAGAGGGAGGCGCCAGGGACTTGGGTGCGGCTGCCCTCCCTCCCCCCTCTTTATATAGGGGCCAGGGGGGCGCCGCCCCCCTAGAGATTGGATCTCAAGGGGGGGCGGCCAAGGAGGGTGGCTTGCCCCACAAGCCAAGTGGGGCGCCCCCACCCCTAGGGTTTCCAACCCTAGGCGCAGGGGGGGCCAAGGGGGGGCGCACCAGCCCACCAGGGGCTGGTTCCCCTCCCACTTCAGCCCATGGGGCCCTCCGGGTAGGTGGCCCCACCCGGTGGACCCCCGGGACCCTTCCGATGGTCTCGGTACAATACCGGTGACCCCCGAAACTTTCCTGATGGACGAAACTAGACTTCCTATATATAATTCTTCACCTCTGGACCATTATGGAACTCCTCGTGACGTCCGGGATCTCATCCGGGACTCTGAACAACTTTTGGGTTACCGCATACTAGTATCTCTACAACCCTAGCGTCACCGAACCTTAAGTGTGTAGACCCTACGGGTTCGGGAGTCATGCAGACATGACCGAGACGACTCTCCAGTCAATAAACAACAGCGGGATCTGGATACCCATGTTGGCTCCCACATCTTCCACGATGATCTCATTGAATGAACCACGATGTCGAGGATTCAAGTAATCCCGTATACAATTCCCTTTGTCAATCGGTACGTTACTTGCCTGAGATTCGATCGTCGGTATCCTAATACCTCGTTCAATCTCGTTACCGGCAAGTCACTTTACTCGTATCGTAATGCATGATCCCGTGACCAACCACTTAGTCACTTTGAGCTCATTATTATGATGCATTATCGAGTGGGACCAGAGATACCTCTCCGTCATACGGAGTGACAAATCCCAGTCTCGATCCGTGTCAACCCAACAGACACTTTCGGAGACACCTGTAGTATACCTTTATAGTCACCCAGTTATGTTGTGACGTTTGGTACACCCAAAGCATTCCTACGACATCCGGGAGTTACACGATCTCATGGTCTAAGGAAATGATACTTCACATTGGAAAAGCTCTAGCAAATGAACTACACGATCTTGTGCTAAGCTTAGGATTGGGTCTTGTCTATCACACATTCTCCCAATGATGTGATCCCATTATCAATGACATCCAATGTCCATGGCCAGGAAACCGTGACCATCTATTGATAAACGAGCTAGTCAACTAGAGGCTCACTAGGGACATGTTGTGGTCTATGTATACACACATGTATTGCGATTTTCGGATAACACAATTATAGCATGAATTAAAGACAATTATCATGAATGAGGAAATATAATAATAACCATTTTATTATTGCCTCTAGGGCATATTTCCAATAAAGTTATCATACGGTCACCGAAAAGTTCGGGGGCATATCGGTAATGTACCGGGGCCACCGGAGGGGTTCCGGGGGTCCATCGGGAGGGGCCACCTCTCTCGGAGGGCCTCATGGGCCGTGGGGGAAAGGGAACCAGCCCATGGAGGGCTGGGCGCATCTCCCCTTGGGCCCATGCGCCTAGGGTTGGGGGGAAACCCTAGAGGTAGTGCCCCCTTGCTTGGGGGGCAAGCCCCCTCCCCTTGGCCGCCGCCCCCCTCTAGATCTCATCTAGAGGTGGCCGGCCCCCTTCCTCCTTCCCCTATAAATAGAGGGGCGAGGGAAGGGCTGCACACGACATCCAAGGAGCAGCCCCTCCCCTCCCCAACACCGCTCCTCCTCCGATTAAGAGCTAGGCGAAGCCCTGTCGGAGTACGACCACTCCATCACCACCATGTCGTCGTGCTGCTGTTGGACCTCTCTTCCTCAACCTCTCCTTCCCCCTTGCTGGATCAAGAAGGAGGAGACGTCAGCACTCCGTACGTGTGTTGAACGCGGAGGTGCCGTACGTTCGGCACTAGGATCATCGGTGGTTTGGATCACGACGAGTACAACTCCATCAACCCCGTTCTCTTGAACGCTTCCGCTCGCGGTCTACAAGGGTATGTAAATGCACTCCTCTCTCTCGTTGCTAGATGACTCCATAGATTGATCTTGGTGATGCGTATAAATTTTTTATTTTTTGCAACGATCCCCAACAGTGGTATCAGAGCTA
Organism: Triticum dicoccoides; assembly: GCF_002162155.2. Taxonomy (NCBI): domain Eukaryota; kingdom Viridiplantae; phylum Streptophyta; class Magnoliopsida; order Poales; family Poaceae; genus Triticum; species Triticum dicoccoides. The sequence goes on from NC_041383.1 coordinate 18,568,203, forward strand.
GGTCTATGCGTAGTTTCTATACACGAGTAGAACACAAGATTGTTGTGGGCGTCGATTTTGTCAATTTACTTGCCACTACTAGTCTTATCTTGTTTCGGCGGCATCAGGGGATGAAGCGGCCCGGACCAACCTTACACGTACGCTTATGTGAGACAGGTTCCACCGACTGACATGCACTAGTTGCATAAGGTGGCTAGCGGGTGTCTGTCTCTCCCACTTTAGTCGGATCGGATTCGATGAAAAGGGTCCTTATGAAGGGTAAATAGAAATTGGCATATCACGTTGTGGTTTTGGCGTAGGTAAGAAACGTTCTTGCTAGAATCCTATTGCAGCCACGTAAAAACATGCAACAACAATTATAGGACGTCTAACTTGTCTTTGCAGCATATGCATTGTGATGTGATATGGCCAAAGGATGTGATGAATGAAATATGTGTGATGTATGAGATTGATCATGTTCTTGTAATAGGAATCACGACTTGCATGTCGATGAGTATGACAACCGGCAGGAGCCATAGGAGTTGTCTTTATTTATTGTATGACCTGCGTGTCATTGAATAACGCCATGTAATTACTTCACTTTATTGCTAAACCGTTAGCCATAGTAGTAGAAGTAATCGTTGGCGTGACAACTTCATGAAGACACGATGATGGAGATCATGGTGTCATGCCAGTGACGATGATGATCATGGCGCCCTGAAGATGGAGATCAAAAGGAGCAAAATGATATTGGCCATATCATGTCACTATTTGATTGCATGTGATGTTTATCATGTTTTACATCTTATTTGCTTAGAACGACGGTAGCATAAATAAGATGATCCCTCATAATAATTTCAAGAAAGTGTTCCCCCTAACTGTGCGCTGTTGTGAAAGTTCGTTGTCTCGAAGCACCACGTGATGATCGGGTGTGATAGATTCTAACGTTCACATACAACGGGTGTAAGCCAGATTTACACATGCAAAACACTTAGGTTGACTTGACGAGCCTAGCATGTACAGAAATGGCCTCGGAACACAAGAGACCGAAAGGTCGAACATGAGTCGTATAGAAGATACGATCAACATGAAGATGTTCACCGATGATGACTAGTCCGTCTCACGTGATGATCGGACATGGCCTAGTTGACTCGGATCATGTATCACTTAAATGACTAGAGGGATGTCTATCTAAGTGGGAGTTCATTATATAATTTGATTAGATGAACTTAATTATCATGAACTTAGTCTAAAATCTTTGCAATATGTCTTGTAGATCAAATGGCCCACTCTAATGTTGCCCTCAACTTCAACGCATTCCTAGAGAAAACCAAGCTGAAAGACGATGGCAGCAACTATACGGACTGGGTCCAGAACTTGAGGATCATCCTCATAGCTGCCAAGAAAGAATATGTCCTAGATGCACCGCTAGGTGAAGCACCCGTTTTCCCTGCAACTCAAGACATTATGAACACCTGGCAGTCACGTAGTGATGATTACTCCCTGGTTTAGTGCGGCATACTTTACAGCTTAGAACCGGGGCTCCAAAAGCATTTTGAGCAGCACGGAGCATATGAGATGTTCCAAGATCTGAAAATGGTTTTCCAAGCTCATGACCGGGTCAAGAGATATGAAGTCTCCGACAAGTTCTATAGTTGTAAGATGGAGGAGAATGGTTCTGTCAGCGAGCACATACTCAAAATGTTTGGGTTGCACAACCGCTTATCTCAGCTGGGAGTTAATCTCCCGGATGACGCGGTCATTGACAGAATCCTCCAGTCACTCCCACCTAGCTACAAGAGCTTTGTGATGAACTACAATATGCAGGGGATGGTGAAAACCATTCCTGAGGTATTTTCAATGCTGAAATCAGCAGAGGTGGAGATCAAAAATGAACATCAAGTGTTGATGGTCAATAAAACCACTAGTTTCAAGAAAGGCAAGGGTAAGAAGAACTTCAAGAAGGGCGACAAGGGAGTTGCTGCGCCCAGTAAGCCAGTTGCCGGGAAGAAGCCAAAGCATGGACCCAAACCTGAGACTGAGTGCTTTTATTGCAAGGGATGTGGACACTGGAAGCGGAACTGCCCCAAGTACATAGCGGACAAGAAGCCGGCAACACCAAAGGTATATGTGATATACATGTAATTGATGTGTACCTTACCAGTACTCGTAGTAGCTCCTGGGTATTTGATACCGGTGCGGTTGCTCATATTTGTAACTCAAAACAGGAGTTGCGGAATAAACGGAGACTGGCGAAGGACGAGGTGACGATGCGCGTCGGGAATGGTTCCAAGGTCAATGTGATCGCCGTCGGCATGCTACCTCTACATTTACCTACGGGATTAGTTTTAAACCTCAATAATTGTTATTTAGGGCAAGCTTTGAGCATGAATATTGTATCTGGATCTCGTTTAATACGAGATGGCTACTCATTTAAATCCGAGAATAATGGTTGTTCTATTTATATGAGAGATATGTTTTATGGTCATGCCCCGCTGGTCAATGATTTATTCTTAATGAGTCTCGAACGTGATGTTACACATATTCATAATGTGAATACCAAAAGATGTAAGGTTAATAACGATAGTCCCACATACTTGTGGCACTGCTGCCTTGGTCACATTGGTGTCAAACGCATGAAGAAGCTCCATGCTGATGGACTTTTGGAGTCTCTTGATTACGAATCATTTGACACATGCGAACCATGCCTCATGGGTAAAATGACCAAGACTCCGTTCTCCGGAACAATGGAGCGAGCAACCAACTTATCGGAAATCATACATACCGATGTGTTCGGTCCAATGAGAATTGAGGCTCACGGAGGCTATCGTTATGTTCTCACTCTCACTAATGACTTAAGTAGATATGGGTATGTCTACTTGATGAAGCACAAGTCTGAGACCTTTGAAATGTTCAAGGAATTTCATAATGAGGTGGAGAATCAACGTGATCGAAAAATAAAGTTCTTACGATCAGATCATGGGGGAGAATATTTAAGTCACGAATTTGGTACGCACTTAAGGAAATGTGGAATCGTTTCACAACTCACACCGCCTGGAACACCTCAGCGTAACGGTGTGTCCGAACGTCATAATCGCACTCTATTGTATATGGTGCGATCTATGATGTCACTCACCGATTTACCGCTATCAATTTGGGGATACGCTCTAGAGACAGCTACATTCACTTTAAATAGGGCACCGTCTAAATCTGTTGGGACGACACCATATGAATTATGGTTTTGGAAGAAACCTAAGCTGTCATTTCTAAAAGTTTGGGGATGCGATGCTTATGTCAAGAAACTTCAACCTGAAAAGCTCGAACCCAAGTCGGAAAATGCGTCTTCATAGGATACTGAGGGAGTCCTGGACTAGGGGGTGTCCGGATAGCCGGACTATCATCATCGTCCGGACTCCAATACTATGAAGATACAAGATTGAAGACTTCGTCCCGTGTCCGGATGGGACTTTCCTTGGCGTGGAAGGCAAGCTTGGCGATACGGATATGTAGATCTCCTACCATTATAACCGACTCTGTGTAACCCTAGCCCTCTCCGGTGTCTATATAAACCGGATGGTTTTGGTCCGTAGGACGAACAGCCATTACAACAATCATACCATAGGCTAGCTTCTAGGGTTTAGCCTCCTTGATCTCGTGGTAGATCCACTCTTGTACTACCCATATCATCAATATCAATCAAGCAGGAGTAGGGTTTTACCTCCATCGAGAGGACCCGAACCTGGGTAAAAACATTGTGTCCCTTGTCTCCTGTTACCATCCGCCTAGACGCACAGTTCGGGACCCCCTACCCGAGATCCGCCGGTTTTGACACCGACAGATACCCTAAGGAAACCATTGGGTATACCTTCTACCTAAGATCCGAAGGCAAGATCTTTGTTGCTAAGAACGGGTCCTTTCTGGAGAAAGAGTTTCTCTCAAAAGAAATAAGTGGGAGGAAAGTAGAACTCGATGAAGTACTGCCTCTTGAACCGGAAGGTAGCGCAGCTTAGGAAGATGTTCCTGTGGTGCCTACACCGACTAGAGAGGAAGTTAATGATGATGATCAAGGTACTTCGGATCAAGTTGCTACTGAACTTCGTAGGTCCACAAGGACACGTTCCACACTAGAATGGCATGGCAACCATGTCCTAGAAATCATGTTGTTAAACAACGGTGAACCTTCGAAGTATGAAGAAGCGATGGCAGCCCAGATTCCGACAATTAAATGGCTTGAAGCCATGCAATCCGAGATAGGATCCATGTATGAAAACAAAGTATGGACTTTGACAGACTTGCCTGATGATCGGCGAGTGATAGAAAATAAATGGATCTTTAAGAAGAAGACGAACGCGGATGGTAATGTTACCATCTATAAAGCTCGACTTGTCGCTAAGGGTTATCGACAAGTTCAAGGGGTTGACTACGATGAGACCTTCTCACCCGTGGCGAAGCTGAAGTCCGTCCGAATCATGTTAGCAATTGCCGCATTCTACGATTATGAGATATGGCAAATGGACGTCAAAACGGCATTCCTTAACGGCTTCCTTAAGGAAGAATTGTATATGATGCAGCCGAAATGTTTTGTCAATCCTAAGAATGCTAACAAGGTATGCAAGCTGCAGCGCTCCATCTATGGGCTGGTGCAAGCATCTCGGAGTTGGAACATTCACTTTGATGAAATGATCAAAGCGTTTGGGTTTATGCAGACTTATGGAGAAGCCTGCGTTTACAAGAAAGTGAGTGGGAGCTCTGTAGCATTTCTCATATTATATGTGGATGACATACTTTTGATGGGAAATGATATAGAACTTTTGGACAGCATTATGGCCTACTTGAATAAGTGTTTTTCAATGAAGGACCTTGGAGAAGCTGCTTACATATTAGGCATCAAGATCTATAGAGATAGATCGAGACGCCTCATAGCTCTTTCACAAAGCACATACCTTGATAAGATATTGAAGAAGTTCTATATGGATCAGTCCAAGAAGGGGTTCTTGCCTGTGTTGCAAGGTGTGAAATTGAGCTCGGCTCAATGCCCGACCACGGCAGAAGATAGAGAAAAGATGAGTGTCATCCCCTATGCCTCGGCCATAGGGTCTATTATGTATGCCATGCTCTGTACCAGACCTGATGTAAACCTTTCCGTAAGTTTGGTAGGAAGGTACCAAAGTAATCCCAGCATGGAACACTGGACAGCGGTCCAGAATATCCCGAAATACCTGAAAAGGACTAAGGATATGTTTCTCGTCTATGGAGGTGACAAAGAGCTCGTCGTAAAGGGTTACGTCAACGCTAGCTTCAACACAGATCTGGATGACTCTAAGTCACAAACCGGATACGTGTATATTTTGAATGGTGGGGCAGTAAGCTGGTGTAGTTGCAAGGAAAGTGTCGTGGCGGGATCTACATGTGAAGCGGAATACATGGCAGCCTCGGAGGCAGCACATGAAGCAATCTGGATGAAGGAGTTCATTACCGACCTAGGAGTTATTCCCAATGCGTCGGGGCTGATGGCTCTCTTCTATGACAACACTGGAGCCATTGCCTTTGCCAAGGAGCCCAGGTTTCACAAGAAGACCAGGCACATCAAGCATCGCTTCAACTCCATTCGTGAAAATGTTCAAGATGGAGACATAGATATTTGCAAAGTGCATACGGATCTGAATGTCGCAAATCCGTTAACTAAACCTCTTCCGCGAGCAAAACATGATCAACACCAGAACTCTATGGGTGTTCGATTCATCACAATGTAACTAGGTTATTGACTCTACTGCAAGTGGGAGACTGTTGGAAATATGCCCTAGAGGCAATAATAAAATGGTTATTATTATACCTCCTTGTTCATGATAATTGTCTATCGTTCATGCTATAATTGTGTTATCCGGAAATCGTAATACATGTGTGAATACATAGACCACAACATGTCCCTAGTGAGCCTCTAGTTGACTAGCTCGTTCATCAATGGATGGTTACGGTTTCCTGACCATGGACATTGGATGTCATTGATAACGGGATCACATCATTGGGAGAATGATGTGATGGACAAGACCCAATCCTAAGCATAGCACAAGATCGTGTAGTTCGTTTGCTAGAGCTTTTCTAATGTCAAGTATCATTTCCTGAGACCATGAGATAGTGTAACTCCCGGATACCTTAGGAGTGCTTTGGGTGTACCAAACGTCACAACGTAACTGGGTGGCTATAAAGGTATACTACAGGTATCTCCAAAAGTGTCTGTTGGGTTAGCATGGATCGAGACTGGGATTTGTCACTCCGTATGACTGAGAGGTATCTCCGGGCCCACTCGGTAATGCATCATCATAATGAGCTCAATGTGACCAATTGGTTGGTCACGGGATCATGCATTACTGTACAAGTAAAGCGACTTGCCGGTAATGAGATTGAACAAGGTATTGGGATACCGATGATCGAATCTCGGGCAAGTAACGTACCAATTGACAAAGGGAATTGTATACGGGGTTACTGGAATCCTCGACATCGTGGTCCATTCGATGAGATCATCGTGGAACATGTGGGAGCCAACATGGGTATCCAGTTCCTGCTGTTGGTTATTGACCGGAGAGCTGTCTCGGTCATGTCAGCATGATTCCCGAACCCGTAGGGTCTACACACTTAAGGTTCGATGACGCTAGGGTTATTAGGAAGACTTGTATGTGATTACCAAATGTTGTTCGGAGTCCCGGATGAGATCCCGGACCTCACGAGGAGTTCCAAAATGGTCCGTAGGTGAAGATTTATATATGGGAAGTTATCATACGGTCACCGAAAAAGTTCGGAGGCATATCGGTAATGTACTGGGGCCACCGGAGGGGTTCCGGGGGTCCACCGGGAGGGGCCACCTCTCTCGGAGGGCCTCATGGGCCATGGGGGAAATCGAACCAGCCCTTGGAGGGCTTGGCGCATCCCCCCACTTGGGCCCATGCACCTAGGGTTGGGGGGGAAACCCTAGAGGGGGCGCCCCCCTTGCTTGGGGGGCAAGCCCCCTTCCCTTGGCCGCCGCCCCCCCTCTAGATCTCATCTAGAGGGGTCCGGCCCCCTTCCTCCTTCCCCTATAAATAGAGGGGCGAGGGGAGGGCTGCACACGACATCCAAGGCGCAGCCCCTCCCCTCCCCAACACCTCTCCTCCTCCGATTAAGAGCTAGGTGAAGCCCTGTCGGAGTACGGCCACTCCATCACCACCACGTCCTCGTGCTGCTGTTGGATCTCTCTTCCTCAATCTCTCCTCCCCCCTTCCTGGATCAAGAAGGAGGAGATGTCACCGCTCTATACGTGTGTTGAACGCGGAGTTGCCGGCACTAGGATCATCTGTGATTTGGAGCACGACAAGTACGACTCCATCAACCCCGTTGTCGGTGTAAAAACCGGCGGATCTCGGGTAGGGGGTCCCGAACTGTGCGTCTAGGCGGATGGTAATAGGAGACAAGGGACACGATGTTTTACCCAGGTTCGGGCCCTCTTGATGGAGGTAAAACCCTACGTCCTGATTGATTAATATTGATGACATGGGTAGTACAAGAGTGGATCTACCACGAGATCAAGGAGGCTAAACCCTAAAGCTAGCCTATGGTATGATTGTTGTGATGTATGTTGTGTCCTACGGACTAAAGCCCTCCAGTTTATATAGACACTGGAGGAGGCTAGGGTTACACAGAGTCAGTTACAATGGTAGGAGATCTACATATCCGTATTGCCAAGCTTGCCTTCCACGCCAAGGAAAGTCCCATCCGGACACGGGACGGAGTCTTCAATCTTGTATCTTCGTAGTCTTGGAGTTCGGCGGACGATGATAGTTCGGCTGTCCGGACACCCCCTAGTCCAGGCCTCCCTCAGTAGCCCCTGAACCAGGCTTCAATGACGATAAGTCCGGCGCGCATAATGTTCGGCATTGCAAGGCGGGTTCCTCCCTTGAATAATCCAGAGAAGATCATGAACACCAAGATAGTGTCCGGCTCTGCAAAATAAATTCCACATTCCACCGTAGAGAGAATAAAATGTACACAAGTCCAATCTGCTGACGTCTTATGCAGCATGACATCACACCGCTACCAGGCTTTTACTTGAATCGTTTTTTTATTATACCACCTCAACACGTTTAGCGAAGCGGTTTCCTTGGCACGTCTTGTCGAAGCAGAGATCGTGTTCCCCTTATTCCGGGATTCTCATCAATATGGACGTGGGTAACCCAACCGCGCCATTGATGGTGGCGCTTGGGAGATAAGCAAGTTTTACCAGGCTGGTGGGGGGCGCATAGTCTTCGCCCTGCCTATATAAGGGATAAGGTTTCACCTTTTCACCCACGCCTTCTTCCTCCTTTGCTCATCCACCTGGGCACCGGCTGGTGGGGGGCGCATAGTCTTCGCCCTGCCTATTAAGACCCTACCTATATTGCGCACCGGCGGCCCGACGAGGGGCATCTCATCCCTACCCCTGGGCCCCATGAGAGGGTCGTCTTCCTTCCCCACTTCCTCCGCGGACTGGGCTTTCCACTGCACCCTTTCGTCCGGGGGCTCATGTTCTATTACGGCCTGGATTTCCACGATCTGGCGCCGAACTTCATCCTCAACATCTCGGCGTTTATCGTCGTGTCTGAGGCCTTCCTCTGCATCCAGCCCCACTTCGGCCTGTGGCTCAAGACCTTCAACATCAAGCCGAAGGTTGTGAAGGGCACGCAAGTGGAATGCAGAGGCGCCATGTTGGGCAAGTTGCCCAACGTCCTTTGGCTCGAAGGGTCCTTCGTGGACTCCGTTAAGGGGTGGCAATCGGGGTGGTTCTACATCACCGAGCCGCGCGAACCCACGTGGGCGGTGGCCCCCGAGTTCAGATCTGGCATCCCCATGCAGCTCACCTCCTGGAAAGAGAAGGGCTTGTTGTGGGGCAATCCGAAGGAGCTGACGGGACTCCGAGCCTGTATCCAGAAGCTGGTGAACAATAAGCTTAGGCTCGTCGACGTGGTCCAAGTCATGCTCATCCGCCGGATTCTCCCATGCCAAGAACGGGCATTCAATCTATGGGAGTTCAATCCGGAACAGCACCAGGCGCTAAGCGGGCTCTTCGACACGACGTATGAAGGCGCCTGGAGGGTGCTATTTAAGGGCGCCGAAGCCCCCGCATCCACGACGGAAGATCGCGGATTTCGCTAGCAGCATCCAGCTGACGAGGTAAGTGATTCAACCCCTTTACGGGACACTTGTGGTAAACAGATTGATTCTAAGAGGGTTTCAATCTCTCTTTTCCTTTGGCAGGAATGGATGGAGAAGGCCGAGCAGCTCATCTGTCCGGCTCCCATGCCAGAAGACCCAGTGAACGCCCGTCTAGCAGGGCTGCTGGTTCCGGCACCGCACGTGGTGCCGGAGAAGAAGGCCAAGAAGGTGGCCACGGGGACTCGAAAGAGTTCCCGCAATCAAGCGTCCGACGACGAGGCAGACTCCTCCCCCGAAGACGAGGAGGAGGAAGAAGACTCTCTCCCGGAGGAGGGAGAGAGGAAGAGGAAGGCTTCCCCAATAGGGGAGGCCGAAGGGTCCAAGAGGGGGAGAACTATTCCCCCGGACAGTTCTGCCAACACCATCGTTGGCGAGGAGGAGTGGCCTTCAAGGGCCAGGCCTCCGGCGAGATCGTAAGTATCCGGATCCCTGATATGCAATTTCTTTCGCGTCACCTAGTGTCCTACTAATGCCGCATACTGTCCGAAGTCCGGCCGATGATGATCTCCCCGCTTCATCGAGCGGGTCGTTGGCCCCGTCGGATGTGGATTCACTTCCGACTGCCTCTACCCCCCGCGCCGATGAGGACGCCGAGGTGGGATCCCAGAGAGGGACCCATCAGGAGGAGGCTCCGGAGGCGCCGCCAGGCAGCCTCCCGTACTTTGCACCGGACTCTACATCGGAACCTGCAGCGGTTCCAGAGTCCGGCAGGCGGCCCCTTTGAAAGAAGGGCAAGACTGTGACACCGGCGGCCTCCGTCCAACCGGAGGTGCCGGACAACTTGTTGGAGGCGCTTAAAGGCGCTTCCATCTAGGAAGAACACCGCACTATCATGAGTGCGGTGATTCAGAAGGTTCAGCTCGCCAAGAGCGGGCTGACCGAAGCCTGCAGCAGCCTTCTAACAGGCTTTGAGGTAAGAAGTTATAATTATGTAATGTAATACCGCATAGACAGTAGCCCCTGATGCTCAGTTCAGTGTTCGGAAAGAAAAGCCGGACTGAGGATCTAAGAAGATATACGCAGGGTTGCTTAAAATATGTCAATATGGGTTTGCAGGCTGCGCTGCTGACCTCTGCCGCTGTCGGTGTCAAAACCGGCGGATCTCGGGTAGGGGGTCCCGAACTGTGCGTCTAGACGGATGGTAACAGGAGACGAGGGACACGATGTTTTTACCTAGGTTCGGGCCCTCTTGATGGAGGTAAAACCCTACGTCCTGCTTGATTAATATTGATGATATGGGTAGTACAAGAGTAGATCTACCACGAGATCAAGGAGGCTAAACCCTAGAAGCTAGCCTATGGTATGATTGTTGTAATGTATGTTGTCCTACGGACTAAAGCCCTCCGGTTTATATAGACACCGGAGAAGGCTAGGGTTACACAGAGTCGGTTACAATGGTAGGAGATCTACATATCCGTATTGCCAAGCTTGCCTTCCACGCCAAGGAAAGTACCATCCCGACACGAGCCGGAGTCTTCAATCTTGTATCTTCGTAGTCTTGGAGTCCGGCGGATAATGATAGTCCGGCTGTCCGGACACCCCCTAGTCCAAGACTCCATCAGTAGCCCCTGAACCAGTCTTCAATGACGATAAGTCCGGCGTGCATAATGTTCGGCATTGCGAGGCGGGTTCCTCCCTTGAATAATCCAGAGAAGATCATGAACACCAGGATAGTGTCGGGCTCTGCAAAATAAATTCCACATTCCACCGTAGAGAGAATAAAATGTACACTTAGTTCAATCTGCTGACGTATTATGCGGCGTGACATCACACCGCAACCAGGCCTTTGTTTGAATTACTATACCACCTCAGCATGTTTAGCGAAGCGGTTTCCTTGGCACGTCTTGTCGAAGCAGAGATCGTGTTCCCCTTATTCCGGGATTCTCATCAATACGTGCGTGGGTAACCCAACCGCGCCATTGATGGTGGCGCTTGGGAGATAAGCGAGTTTTACCAGGCTGGTGGGGGACGCATAGTTTTGTCCGCCTATATATAAGGGATAAGGATTCACCTTCTCACCTACGCCTTCTTCCACCTTTGCTTATCCATCCCCGCGAACTCAAGCCCCAACGCCCGAGCTCGCGCATCTCGCCTCGACCTTCTCCGAATATGTCCGGAGCGGGAGGTAAATGGTTAGCCTCCACCGTCAAGGAGGAGGACATCACCAAGCTCAGCGCCGGATACCTTTCCGGCGATATCGCGCATCGGCTGCCCGACGAGGGGCAGCTCATCCCTACCCCTGAGCCTCATGAGAGGGTCGTCTTCCTCCCCCACTTCCTCCGCGGACTGGGCTTTCCGCTCCATCCATTTGTCCGGGGCTCATGTTTTACTACGGCCTGGATTTCCACGATCTGGCGCCAAACTTTATCCTCAACATCTCGGCGTTTATCGTCGTGTGCGAGGCCTTCCTCTGCATCCGGCCCCACTTCGGCCTGTGGCTCAAGACCTTCAACGTCAAGCCGAAGGTTGTGATGGGTACGCAAGCGGAATGCGGAGGCGCCATGTTGGGCAAATTGCCCAACGTCCCTTGGCTGGAAGGGACCTTCGTGGACTCCGTCAAGGGGTGGCAATCGGGGTGGTTTTACATCACCGAGCCACGCAAATCCACATGGGTGGCGGCCCCCAAGTTTAGATCTGGCATCCCCATGCAGCTCACCTCCTGGAAAGAGAAGGGCTTGCAGTGGGGGAATCCGGTGGAGGTGACGGGACTCCGAGCATGTATCAAGAAGATGGTGAGCAATAGGCTCAGGCTCGTCGACGTGGTCCAAGCATGCTCATCCAGCGGATCCTCCCATGCCAAGAACGGGCATTTAATTTGTGGGAGTTCAATCCGGAACAGCACCAGGCGCTAAGCGGGCTCTTCGATACAACATACGAAGGCGCCTGGAGGGTGTTGTTCAAGGGCGCCGAAGCCCCCGCGTCCGCGACCGAAGACCGCGGATTCAGCTCGCAGTATCCAACTGACGAGGTAAGTCATTCAACCGCATTACGGGACACTTGTGATAATTAGATTGACTCTAGTGAGGTTTCATTCTGCCTCTTCCTTTGACAGGAATGGATGGAGAAGACCAAGCTGCTCATCAGCCCGGCTCCCATGCCAGAAGACCCAGTGGACGCCCGCTTAACAGGGTTGCTGGTTCCGGCACCGCACGTGGTGCCGGAGAATAAGGCCAAGAAGGTGGCCGCGGGGACTCGAAAGAGTTCCCGCAATCAGGCGTCTGATGACGATGAGGACTCCTCCCCCGAAGACGAGGAGGAGTACTCTCTCCCGGAGGAGGGAGAGAAGAAAAGGAAGGCTTCCCCCATCGGGGAGGCCGAAGGGTCCAAGAGGGGGAGAACTATCCCCCTGGACAGTTTCGCCAACATCAGCGTTGGTGAGGATGAGTGGCCTCCAAGGGCCAGGCGTCCGGCAAGATCGTAAGTATCCGGATCCTTGATGTGTAATTTCTTTTATGTCGCGTAGTATCCTTCTAACACCGCATTCTGCCCGCAGTCCGGCCAAAGATGATCTCCCCGACTCATCGAGCGGGTCATTGGCCTCGTCGAATGTGAATTCCATCCCGACTGCCTCCACCCCACGCGCCGACGAGGACGTCGAGGTGGGACCCCAGAGAGGGACCCATCAGGAGGAGGCTCCGGAGGCGCCGTCAGGCAGCCTCCCGGACTTGCCGGACTCTACATCGGAACCCGCAGTGGTTCCAGAGTCCGGCAAGCGGCTCCTTCGAAAGAAGGGCAGGACCGTGACGCCGGCGGCCTCCGTCCAACCGGAGGCACCGGATAACCTGCTGGAGGCGCTTAAAGGCGCTTCCATCGAGGAAGAACACCGCACTATCATGAGTGCGGTGATTGAGAAGGTTCAGCTCGCTAAGAGCGGGCTGACCGAAGCCTGCAGCAGCCTTTTAACAGGCTTTGAGGTAAGAAGTTAAAATTATGTAATGTAATACCGCATAGACAGTAGCCCCTGGTGCGCTAAAAACTCCGTTCATATGCGCCATGAGCAACGCTTGTTTAATTTAAAATATTACCTTCTGTGCGGCCGTTTGTAAAATCTGAGAGATGGCAAGTCGTTGGCTTCAGCCCCCAAGCCACAAGTGCTGGGGTGTTCGGGATAAACTTGAGCACTCTTGTTCCCATTTTGGGGTCCATCTAGGGAGGCGCTCAACACGACGAACAAGGCAACCGGACTTATAATGCTTGAACACTCTCACTTAGCCATAGAATTCTATAATTTTAAATTTCGGCGAAGCCCCTGGTATTCGGAAGAACGAATCCGGGGCACTATCCACGCCTTCATCGGACATTATCCGGAACTTCGCTCGAAGCGGCGTGAGTCTTTAAGGACCCGAAAAAACCTCTCGAACAGCGACCAGTCTCTCGCCTTATCATGCCAGTCAGTTTTAGCTTTCTCCACTGAGGCGTTAACCCGGCTCAACCGGGGCGCAATTGCAGTGGTTCTCCCAGTGCCACCTTAGCCGACAGAACGGAACATAAGGCACCAAAACGTGGGAGCCGGGCAAACCCAACTATTGACCCAAGACATGATTCGGAGCCGATTCATATAATGCTATAAGTTCGGGGTGCCGCACTTGTGAAAGTGTTCGGACTTTATCACACCATAGAGTGGGGAACATAAGCCCCCGGTGTATTATGTTGTACCAAAATATACGGGTGCCAGGTGTCATATAATGAGCATATATATATATAATGTGATGCAATTGCGATCATAAAGGTGCTGCATTATTAATGAAAGAAAAGTCTGCTAGTAGAGCGGACTGATACAAATAGTGTGGTAAGCAAGGGATTTGGACTAAATAAACATGTCCCCCTCCAGGGATGAGCTGCGGATTTGGTGTATATAATCGAATTTAATGCTCGTAATTGAGACCACCTGAGTGTTCGGCGCGGCCTTCTTTAGTCCCTGGCTGTTGCATCATGAGTTCGGCAGGTTCACCGCCGGACAGGGCTTCTGGTTAACAGAGTCCTGTGTACAAAAAAGAAGAAAAATAATAAAAAAGAGAGGCACATTTGCGAGCCCCCGGTGTGGTCGAACTGCACTCTGGGTCTGTTGTGATCGTGCCCCCTCCCCTGTGCCCATGGTATCTCCAAAGGATAATGATGTACGCGGAGTGTTATTCTTGCGATCATACGCAGGCGAGGGTTGGGGCCGCATTGCTACGCGTGCTCTGATCGCGCCAGGTGGTCTTGGTTGGCATTGCTCCGGGCGCGCTTTGTTGTATCCGGCCGTTTAACGGCCAGACTCGAGAATTGCCTTAGAAAGCTGCTCTGTACTTCTGCCGCAAGAGCCGCTGTATGTTCCTCCGTTCGGAGGGAGCGTTCCGTATTCCCATTGACCGTGATGACTCCACAAGGGCCTGGCATCTTGAGCTTTAGGTATGCATAGTGCGGCACCGCGTTGAATTTGGCAAACGCGGTTCGCCCGAGCAGAGCGTGGTAGCCGCTGCGAAACGGGACTATGTCGAAGATTAACTCTTCGCTCCGGAAATTATTCGGGGATCCGAAGACCACTTCCAGTGTGACTGAGCCTGTGCAGTTGGCTTCCACTCCTGGTATGACACCTTTAAAGGTTGTCTTTGTAGGTTTAATCCTTGATGGGTCTATGCCCATTTTGCGCACTGTATCCTGATAAAGCAGGTTCAGGCTACTGCCGCCGTCCATCAGGACTCTCGTGAGGTGGAACCCATCGAGGATTGGGTCTAAGACCAATGCGGCGAATCCACCATGGCGTATGCTGGTCGGATGGTCTCTTCGATCGAAAGTGATCGGACAAGAGGACCATGGGTTGAACTTTGGGGGGACTGGCTCCATCGCATAGACGTCCCTTAGTGCGCGTTTCCTCTCCCTCTTGGGTATGTGGGTCGCGTATATCATATTCACCGTCCGTACTTGTGGGGGAAAACCCTTCTGTCCTCTGTTGTTCGGCGGCCGGGTCTCTTCCTCGCCATCGCTATTTAGCCCCTTGTCATTGTTTTCGGCAATTAACTTGCCGGCCTGCTTGAACACCCAGCAATCTTTATTGGTGTGGTTAGCTGGCTTTTCAGAGGTGCCGTGTATCTGGCATAAGCGGTCGAGTATTCGGTCCAGATTGGACGGACCCGGAGTGGTTCTTTTAAATGGCTTCTTCCGCTGACCGGGTTTAAAGCCTCGGAACCCGGCATTGACTGCCGTATCCTCCTTGTCGTCGCCGTTAATTCGGCGCTTGTTTTTGTTTCGACGTGACCTGCCGTTATTGTCCTTAGTATCCGGACTGCCAGAATTTTTACGGAGATTGTTGCTGCGGGCTAGCCAGCTGTCCTCTCCCGCACAAAAGTGGGTCATTGACGATGTGAGGGCTGCCATGGATTTCGGCTTTTCCTGCCCCAGGTGCCGGGCTAGCCATTCATCCCGGATGTTATGTTTGAAGGCTGCAAGGGCCTCTGCGTCCGGACAATCGACGATTTGATTTTTCTTCGTCAAGAACCATGTCCAGAATTGTCTGGCCGATATGTCTGGCTGCTGAATGATGTGGCTTAGGTCGTCGGCGTCTGGTGGTCGCACATATGTGCCTTGGAAGTTATCAAGGAATGCGGCCTCCAGGTCTTCCCAACACCCAATTGACTCTGCGGGCAGGCTGTTAAGCCAATGCCGAGCTGGTCCTTTAAGCTTGAGTGGGAGGTACTTGATGGCGTGGAGATCGTCGCCGCGAGCCATATGGATGTGGAGAAGATAGTCTTCAATCCACACTGCGGGGTCTGTTGTGCCATCGTAAGATTCGATGTTTACGGGTTTAAACCCTTCGGGGATCTGATGATCCATTACTTCGTCAGTGAAGCATAACGGGTGTGCGGCGCCCCTGTATTGAGCGATATCGCGACGCAGCTCGAGAGAGCGCTGTCTGCTGTGTTCGGCCCGGCCGGGGTTATTGTATCCGGCACGACGGTATTCATCGTGGGTCGTAGGGTGCCCACGTGATCCATAGATGGATCTGTATTGCCTTGCTTTGTCCTCCAATATGTCTCGCAAGTCCGGCGCGTTCCCTCTTGGCTTCGTACTTTTCGAGCGATGCCGGGGTATGGTCTTGGCTGGGGGCCTGGATGCCTCTCTGTCACGACCACGGGGTGGTCGGTCAACCATATCGTGCGCTGGTGATGGAGGTACGTATGCTTCCTCCTTTAATCGGGGGAGCATCTTGCGTTTTGTGTAACTTTTGGAGGGACGTTCGAGTTTATACTCTTCGGCCGCGAGGACCTCGGTCCATCGATCGGCCAGCAGGTCCTGATCAGCTTGAAGCTGCTGCTGCTTTTTCTTTAGGCTGTTTGCTGTGGCGATAAGCCTGCGCTTGAAGCGCTCTTGTTCGACGGGATCCTCGGGTACGACGAATTCGTCAGCGTTGAGGCTTGCTTCGTCTTCGGAGGGAGGCATGTAATTATGATCCTCAATCTCTTCGTCTGCCGCCCCCTCGTGAGGGCTTGCTTCTGCATCCTCCTGCGCTGAGTCTTGCTGGAGGGGATTGTCTTCGGCACTCTCTAGAGTATTATTATCTCCTGTGCCGGAATCTCCATTCTTGTTGTGGCGAGGTTTAGAGCGGCGCCGCTGACACCGGCGCTTGGGCTGTTTCTTTAAGGGATCTGCCTCCGCTGTTTCTTCGCCGTCCCCATCTTTTGGGGTATCCACCATGTATACGTCATATGACGAGGTGGCCTTCCAGTGTCCTGTGGGCGCTGGTTCCTGTTCGTCTCCGGCATCGTCGTCCATAGCGTCGATGTCTTCGGAGTCGTAGTCTAGCATGTCGGTTAGATCGTCGATAGTGGCTACAAAGTTGGTGACGGGTGGGCTCTGAATTTCTTCGTCGTCCGTATCCCAACCATCCTGGCCATAATCCGGCCAGGACTCTCCTGATAACGAGAGATGCTTTAGTGAATTCAAGATATCGCCGAAAGGCGAGCATTGGAAGATGTCCGCGGCGGTGAATTCCATAACCGGCGCCCAATCCGGACCGATTGGTAGGGGCGCAGGAGGTTCGGAGTCTGGCGAGGAGTCCGGCGCCTCGGAATCACAAGTTTCGCAGGGGACAAGATTAGTGTTCAGCTCCATCGCCGTGGATGTTGGAGCCCCCAGGGCGGCGTCTATCCACCGGCCCTCGATCTGGGCGATCGGCTCCGGGCCAATGGCCGGAGCGAACCTGCGTGCGGCCACCAAGGCACTGTTCGGTGGCAGAGCTAAATCATGCCCGTCGTTACAGTGCAGCGTTCTTGGCTGTGGCTCGAGTCCATCAAAGATCAAGTCTCCGCGGACGTCGGCCGTGAAGTTTAAGCTTCCAAATCTGACCTGATGGCCAGGGGAGTAGCTTTTGATCTGCTCCAGATGGCCAAGTGAATTGGCCCGCAGGGTGAAGCCGCCGAATACGAAGATCTGTCCGGGGAGAAAAGTCTCACCCTGGACAGCGTTGCTGGTTGAAGATGCCATCAAGCCTATCGGTGATGACATAGAGGAACTCTCAATGAAAGCACCAATGTCAGTGTCAAAACCGGCGGATCTCGGGTAGGGGGTCCCGAACTGTGCGTCTAGGCGGATGGTAACAGGAGACGAGGGACACGATGTTTTTACCCAGGTTCGGGCCCTCTTGATGGAGGTAAAACCCTACGTCCTGCTTGATTAATATTGATGATATGGGTAGTACAAGAGTAGATCTACCACAAGATCAAGGAGGCTAAACCCTAGAAGCTAGCCTATGGTATGATTGTTGTAATGTATGTTGTCCTACGGACTAAAGCCCTCCGGTTTATATAGACACCGGAGAAGGCTAGGGTTACACAGAGTCGGCTACAATGGTAGGAGATCTACATATCCGTATTGCCAAGCTTGCCTTCCACGCCAAGGAAAGTACCATCCGGACACGAGCCGGAGTCTTCAATCTTGTATCTTCGTAGTCTTGGAGTCCGGCGGATAATGATAGTCCGGCTATCCGGACACCCCCTAGTCCAGGACTCCCTCAGCCGCACTGACTGCGGAGGTCGGTGCGTTGAAGCAGGATCTCGAGCGGTCCGAGCAAGAGCTCGGCCATGCCAGGAAGCAGCTCGAGGACAAAGAAGGTGAGTAACACCACTTTGAATAGTTACCTTACAGAAAAGGATTTTGGTTGCAATAAAATTAACAAGGATAATATGGGTATTGCAGGGGCCACGAACGAGGTGGCAGCCCTGAAGGAGGCTGTGTCCGCGCCCGAACGCAGTGCGGCCGCGGAACGGGCAGAGCGAGAAAAGCAGGAGGCACAGGTGACGGAAGTACGGCAAGAGGTCCAGGCTCTCATGGAGAAGCATGAGAGCTTGGAGCGTGACTCCAAGACTTGAGAGTCCGAGATTGCCTCGGCTCTCGAAAGTGCCAAGTCCGCCAAGGCCGAGGACTGTAAGGCCCTTCAGGAGGTTGAAGATGTAAAGAAGATAGCGGCGGGTAAGGCATTTTTCATGCAAAGCAAGCATGTTAATGTAAACTACCTGACACTTACCCGCATTCGGAGCTCTCCAGGGGCGTTTGCAGATCTGCCGCGTAGTGTGTCCGATGCCACCGCATTCTATCGTGGCGAGGAGGGGAGCTCGACGGAGAAGGTCTTTTGGTCTCAGTACGCTGAGGCCGGCCATCCGGTGCCCCCAAGCGACCAGCTGAAGCAGCTGGTCGAACTCCACAAGGTAGCTGAGGAGGCCATGAAGGGCCTTATAGTCCGGTTGTGGCCTGGACAGGCCATGCCTGGGAGCTACTTCGGCCTCGTGCGACGGCTGGTGGATGCGTGCCCCTGGGTGGAGGTCATCGAGGGCTTCGCCTGTATTGAAGGTGCTCGTCGGGCCCTTGCCCGCACAAAGGTGCACTGGGGCAGGCTGGATGCGGAGAAGCTTCTCACTGACCCGCCGCCACCGGGCAACAAGTATCGTACGCCCGAAATGTATTATAAAACTGTCCTGAAGGGAGCCCGTGATATTGCGGATGAATGCCCCAGAGATGTAATTCTTGAGAAAACTCGCTATGTATTATCCTGTGCGCTGAAAACTTTGTTCATATGCGCATTCAACAATGCTTGTTTAATTTAAAATATTACCTTCTGTGCGGCCGTTTATAAAATCTGAGAGATGGGAAGTCGTTGGCTTCAGCCCCCGAGCCGCGAGTGCTGGGGTGTTCGGGATAAACTTGAGCACTCTTGTTCCCATTTTTGGGTCCATCTAGGGAGGCGCTCAACACAACGAACAAGGCAAACGGACTTATAATGCTTGAACACTCTCACTTAGCCATAGAACTCTATAATTTTAAATTTCGGCGAAGCCCCTCGTATTCGGAAGACCGAACCCGGGGCGCTATCCACGCCTTCGTCGGACATTTATCCGGAACTTCGCTCGAAGCGGCGTGAGTCTTTAAGGACTCGAAAAGACCTCTCGAGCAGCGACCAGTCTCTCGCCTTATCATGCCAGTCAGTTTTAGCTTTCTCCACTGAGGCGCTTGCCCGGCTCAACCGGGGCGCAATCGCAGTGGTTCTCCCAGTGCCACCTTAGCCGACAGAACGGAACGTAAGGCACCAAAACGTGGGAGCTGGGCAAACCCAACTATTGACCCAAGACATGATTCGGAGCCGATTCATATAATGCTATAAGTTCGGGGTGCCGCACTTATGGAAGTGTTCGGACTTATCACACCATAATGTGGGGAACATAAGCCCCTGGTGTATTAGACCGTACCAAAATATACGGGTGCAAGATGTCCTGTAATGAACATATATATATATATATATATAAAGTAATGTAATTGCAGGCGAAAAATGCTGCATTATTTATTAAAGGAAGTCTGCTATGAGTGCGGACTGATACAAATAGTGTGGTAAGCAAGGGATTTGGATTAATTAAACATGTCCCCATCCAGGGATGAGCTGCGGACTTGGTGTATATAATCGAATTTAATGCTCGTAACTGAGACCACCTGAGTGTTCGTCGCAGCCTTCTTTCTTCCCTGGCTGTTGCATCGTGAGTTCGGCAGGTTCACCGCCGGACAGGGCCTCTGGTTAACGGAGTCCTGTGTATACAAAGAAGGAAAATAATAATAATAAAAGGGGTGGCGCACTTGCGAGCCCCTGGTGTGGTCGGGCCGCACTCTGGGTCCATTGTGATCATGCCCCTTCCCCTGCGCCCATGGTATCTCCGAAGCGTAATGATGTACGCGGAGGGTTGTTCTTGTAATCATGCGAGGGCGGGGGTTAGGGCCGCATTGCTACGCGTGCTCTGATCGTGCCAGGTTGTCTTGGTTGGTATTGCTTCGGGCGCGTTTTGCTGTATCCGGCCGTTTAACGGGCGGACTCGAAAATTGCCTTAAAAGGCTGCTCTGTACTTCTGCCACGAGAGCCGCTGTATGTTCCTCCGTTCGGAGGGAGCGTTCCGTATTTCCGTTGACCGTGATGACTCCACGAGGGCCTGGCATCTTGAGCTTGAGGTATGCATAATGCGGCACCGCGCTGAACTTTGCAAATGCGGTTCGTCCGAGCAGAGCGTGATAGCCGCTGCGAAATGGGACTATGTCGAAGATTAACTCTTCGCTCCGGAAATTATCCGGGGATCTGAAGACCACTTCCAGTGTGACCGAGCCCGTACAATTGGCTTCCACACCTGGTATGACACCTTTAAAGGTTGTCTTTGTAGGTTTAATCCTTGAGGGGTCTATGCCCATCTTGCGCACTGTATCCTGATAAAGCAGGTTCAGGCTACTACCGCCGTCCATCAGGACTCTCGTGAGGTGAAATCCATCGACGATTGGGTCTAAAACCAATGCGGAGAATCCTCCATGGCGTATGCTGGTCGGATGGTCTCTTCGATCGAAAGTGATCGGACAAGAGGACCATGGATTGAACTTCGGGGCGACTGGCTCCATCGCATAGACGTCCCTTAGTGCGCGTTTCCTCTCCCTCTTGGGTATATGGGTTGCGTAAATCATGTTCACCGTCCGCACTTGTGGGGGGAAACCCTTCTGTCCTCTATTGTTCGGCGGTCGGGTCTCCTCCTCGTCGTCGCTGTTTAGCCCCTTGTCATTGTTTTCGGCAATTAACTTACCTGCCTGCTTGAACACCCAGCAATCTCTATTGGTGTGATTGGCTGGCTTTTCGGGGGTGCCATGTATCTGGCATAAGCGGTCGAGTATTCGGTCCAAGTTGGATGAACCCGAAGTGGTTCTTTTGAATGGCTTCTTCTGCTGACCGGGTTTAGAGCCTTGGAATCCGGCGTTGACTGCCGTGTCCTCCTTATCGTCGCCGTTAATGCGGCGTTTGTTTTTGTTTCGACGTGACCTGCCGTTGTGGTCCTTAGTATTAGGACTGCCAGAATTTTTATTGAGGTTGTTGCTACGAGCTAGCCAACTATCCTCTCCCGCGCAAAAGCGGGTCATTAATGATGTGAGTGCTGCCATGGATTTCGGCTTTTCCTGTCCCAGGTGCCGAGCTAGCCACTCGTCGCGGATGTTATGTTTGAAGGCTGCGAGGGCCTCTGCATCCGGACAGTCGATGATTTGGTTTTTCTTTGTCAAGAACCGTGTCCAGAATTGTCTGGCCGATTCCTCTGGCTGCTGAATTATGTGGCTTAGGTCATCGGCGTCTGGTGGCCGCACATACGTGCCCTGGAAATTGTCGAGGAATGCGGCTTCCAGGTCTTCCCAACACCCAATTGACTCTGCGGGCAAGCTGTTAAGCCAATGCCGAGCTAGTCCTTTAAGCTTGAGTGGGAGGTACTTGATGGCATGGAGATCGTCGCCGCGGGCCATATGGATGTGAAGGAGATAATCTTCAATCCAAACCGCGGGGTCTGTTGTGCCGTCGTAGGATTCGATGTTTACGGGTTTAAACCCTTCAGGGATTTGATGATCCATTACTTCGTCAGTGAAGCATAGCGGGTGTGCGGCGCCTCTATATTGAGCAATATCACGACGCAGCTCGAGAGAGCGTTTCTGCTGTGTTCGGCCCGGCCGGGGTTATTGTATCTGGCGCGACGGTATTCGTCGCGGGTCGTGGGGTGCCCTCGTGATCCGTAGATGGATCTGGATTGCCTTGCTTTGTCCTCCAATACATCCCGCAAGTCCGGCGCGTTCCCTCTTGGCTTCGTACTTTTGGAGCGATGCCAGGGTACGGTCTTTGTGGAGGGTCTGGATGCCTCTCTGTCGCGACCACGGGGTGGTCGGTCGGCCGTATCATGCGCTGGTGATGAAGGTATGTATGCTTCCTCCCCTAATTGGAGGAGCAACTTGCGTCTGGGGTAGCTTTTGGAGGGGCGTTCGAGTTTAAACTCTTCGGCCGCGAGGACCTCGGTCCATCGATCTACCAGCAGGTCCTGATCAGCTTGAAGCTGCTGCTGCTTTTTCTTTAGGCTATTTGCCGTGACGATAAGCCTGCGTTTAAAACGCTCTTGTTCGACGGGATCCTCGGGCACGACGAATTCGTCATCGTTGAGGCTTGCCTCGTCTTCGGAGGGAGGTATATAGTTATAATCCTCGACCTCTTCGTCTGCCGCCCTCTCGTGGGGGCTTGCTTCTGCGTCCTCCTGCGCTGAGTCTTGCTGGAGGGGATTATCTTCGGCACTCTCTGGGGTATTATTATCTCCTGTGCCGGAATCTCCATTCTTGCTGTGGCGGGATTTAGAGCGGCGCCGCTGACGCCGGCGCTTGGGCTGTTTCTTTAAGGAATCTGCCTCCGCTACCTCTTCGCCATCCCCGTCCTTTGGGTTGTCCACCATGTATATGTCGTATGACGAGGTGGTCTTCCAGTGCCCTGTAAGCACTGGTTCCTGGTCGTCTCCGGCATCGTCGTCCATAGCGTCGATGTCTTCAGAGTCGTAGTCTAGCATGTCGGTAAGATCGTCGACAGTGGCTACAAAGTGGGTGGTGGGTGGGCTCTGAATTTCTTCGTCGTCCGTATCCCAACCATCCTGGCCATAGTCCTGCCAGGACTCTCCCGATAGCGAGAGATGCTTTAGCGAATTTAGGATGTCGCCAAAGGGCGAGTATTGGAAGATGTCCGCGGCGGTGAATTCCATAACCGGCGCCCAATCCGATTCGATTGGCAGGGGCGTGGGAGGTACGGAGTCCGGCAAGGAGTCCGGCACCTCGGAATCATGAGTTTCGTGAGGGACAAGGTTAGTGTTTGGCTCCATCGTCGTGGAAGTTGAAGCCCCCGAGGTGGTGTCCATCCACCGGTCCTCGATCTGGGCGATCAGCTCCGGACTAAGGGCCGAGGCGGATTCGTGCGCGGACACCAAGGCACTATTCGGCGGCAGAGCTAGATCATGCCCATCGCAACAGTGCAGCGCGCTTGGCTTTGGCTCGAGCCCGTCGAAGATCAAGTCCCCGCGGATGTCGGCTCTGAAGTTTAGGCTTCCGAATCTGACCTGATGACTAGGGGCGTAGCTTTCGATCTTCTCCAGATGGCCAAGTGAATTAGCCCGCAGTGCGAAGCCGCCGAATACGAAGATCTGTCCGGGGAGAAAAGTCTCACCTTGGACAGCGTTGTTGATTGAAGATGCCATCGAGCCTATCGGTGATGACACAAAGGAACTCTCAATGAAAGCACCAATGTCGGTGTCAAAACCAGCGGATTTCGGGTAGGGGGTCCCGAACTGTGTGTCTAGGCAGATGGTAACAGGAGACAAGGGACACGATGTTTTACCCAGGTTCGGGCCCTCTTGATGGAGGTAAAACCCTACGTCCTGCTTGATTAATATTGATGACATGGGTAGTACAAGAGTGGATCTACCACGAGATCAAGGAGGCTAAACCCTAAAGCTAGCCTATGGTATGATTGTTGTGATGTATATTGTGTCCTACGGACTAAAGCCCTCCAGTTTATATAGACACTGGAGGAGGCTAGGGTTACACAGAGTCGGTTACAATGGTAGGAGATCTACATATCCGTATTGCCAAGCTTGCCTTCCACGCCAAGGAAAGTCCCATCCGGACACGGGACGGTGTCTTCAATCTTGTATCTTCGTAGTCTTGGAGTCCGGCGGACGATGATAGTCCGGCTGTCCGGACACCCCCTAGTCCAGGACTCCCTCACTCGTTCTCTTGAACGCTTCCGCTCGCGATCTACAAGGGTATGTAGATGCACTCCTCTCTCTCGTTGCTAGATGACTCGATAGATTGATCTTGGTGATGCGTAGAATTTTTTTTATTTTCTGCAACGATCCCCAACACTCAGATGTCCGGCCTGATCGTCATGGGCCGGACTATTGGGCAACATTGAATAAAGCAGAAGGTTGCCCCCATGTCCGTATTGGAGTCCTTATCGTCTTGGTGTAGACTTTACGACAAAGTTTAGGTGTCCAAGCGTAGTTATTCCTTTCTATGTAGACGATTATGTGTAACCTTAGCCCCCCCGGTATCTATATAAATAGGGTGGGTTTAGTCTGTGGAACAGGACAGAACAACAATAGGCATACCTCTTAGGGTTTAGCTACACGATCTCGAGGTAGATCAAGTCTTGTAATTATTGTCTACATCGAAATATAATCAAGCAGGACGTAGGGTTTTACCTCCATTAAGAGGGCCCGAACCTGGGTAATATTGTGAGGGGAACCCAAAACTTTTCAAAAAGGAAAGTGAAAGTGAGAAGACAAGCATTGTTGAAGTGGGAGAGCTCCTTGAACTTTGTTCATGATTACATAAACTTTGTGAATCTTAATTACAGAAACTTTTCATCAAAAATAATTATCCCCTTGTACAATTCCATTGTATTATAAAAATAATGTGCCAAGGTTTGCCTTTAGGATGTTTACAATGCATGTTGGTTTGTACGGTGCAGAACAGAAACTTTGGCTGTAGTGCGCGATTTTACATTTTTTTACTGGAACGTCAAATGGTTCTGATTCTTTTTGAATTGTCTTTCTGTACAAATTGTTTTTTTTCATAATTTTGGTAGAATTTGTGGAGTACCATAAGTATGGTGAATGTTTAGATTTCTACAGACTGTTCTGTTTTTGACAGATTCTGTTTTTGATCCATAGTTTGCTTGTTTTGGTGAAACTATCAATTCCTATCAGTGGATTAAGCCATGAAAAAGCTATATTATAGTAGACACAATGCAAAAACAAAATATGAATTGGTTTGCAACAGTACCTAGAGTAGTGATTTGCTTTATTATACTAACGGATCTTACCAAGTTTTCTGTTGAAGTTTTGTGTGGATGAAGTGTTTGATTGAGGAGGTCTCGATATGAGGAAAAGGAAGAGAGGCAAGAGCTCAAGCTTGGGGATGCCCAAGGCACCCCAAGTAAATATTCAAGGAGACTCAAGCGTCTAAGCTTGGGGATGCCCCGGAAGGCATCCCCTCTTTCTTCAACAAGTATCGGTATGTTTTCGGATTCGTTTCGTTCATGCGATATGTGCAAGTCTTGGAGCGTCCTTTTGCATTTAGTTTTCACTTTTATTTTATGCACCATGCTGGTATGAGATAGTCCTTGGTTGATTTATATAATGCTCATTGCACTTCACTTAAATCTTTTGAGTATGGCTTTATAGAATGCTTCATGTGCTTCACTTAGATCATTTGAAGTTTGGATTGCCTGTTTCTCTTCACATAGAAAACCGCCATTTGTAGAATGCTCTTTTGCTTCACTTATATTTTTTAGAGCGTGGGCATATCTTTTGTAGAAATAATTAAACTCTCTTGCTTCACTTATATCAATTTAGAGAGATGACAGGAATTGGTCATTCACATGGTTAGTCATAAAATCCTACATCAAACTTGTGGATCACTGAATATGATATGTTTGATTCCTTGCAATATAGAGATGATAATATGTGGGAGGTACTAGGAGATGGTTGTGTTTAGTAAGGATATTGGTGTCAAGGTTTGTGATTCCCGAAGCATGCACGTATGGTCTACTAACTATGTAACCAAATTGGTGCATTGTATTTTGATTGTTTAGCTTTGCGTGAAGGTCGGGGGGGCGCGATGGTTAACTCCTACCAACCTCCCCCCTAGGAGCATGTTTGTAGTACTTTGTTTCGATGGCTAATAAATTTTCGCAATAAGTATGTGAGTTCTTTATGACTAATGTTGAGTCCATGGATTATACGCACTCTCACCCTTCCATCATTGCTAGCCTCTTCGGTATCGTGCATTGCCCTTTTCTCACCTCAAGAGTTGGTGAAAACTTCGCCGGTGCATCCAAACCCCATGATACAATACGCTCTATCACCCATAAGCCTCCTTATATCTTCCTCAAAACAGCCACCATACCCACCTATCATGGCATTTCCATAGCCATTCCGAGATATATTGCCATGCAACCTCCATCATCATCATATACATGACTTGAGCATTTATTGTCATATTGCTTTTGCATGATCGTAAGATAGCTAGCATGATGTTTTCATGGCTTGTCCATTTTTTTATGTCATTGCTATGCTAGATCATTGCACATCCCGGTACACCGCTGGAAGCATTCATATAGAGTCATATCTTTGTTCTAGTATCGAGTTGTAATATTGAGTTGTAAGTAAATAAAAGTGTGATGATCATCATTATAGAGCATTGCCCCATAAAAAAGGAGAGGCCAAAGAAGCCTAAATAAAAAAAGGGGCCAAAGAAGCCCATCCAAAAAAGGGGCAATGTTACTATCCTTTTACCACACCTGTGCTTCAAAGTAGCACCATGTTCTTCATACAGAGAGTCTCCTATATTGTCACTTTCATATACTAGTGGGATTTTTCATTATAGAACTTGGCTTGTACATTCCAACGATGGGCTTCCTCAAATCCCTAGGTCTTCATGAGCAAGCAAGTTGGATGCACACCAACTTAGTATTCAATTTGAGCTTTCATATACTTATAGCTCTAGTGCATCCGTTGCATGGCAATCCCTACTCCTTGCATTGACATTAATTCATGGGCATCTCCATAGCCCATTGATTAGCCGCGTCGATGTGAGACTTTCTCCCTTTTTGTCTTCTCCACATAACCTCCAACATCATATTCTATTCCACCCATAGTGTTATATCCATGGCTCACGCTCATGTATTGCGTGAGAGTTGAAAAAGTTTGAGAATACTAAAGTTGAAACAATTGCTTGGCTGACACCGTGATAGGCATGAGGGGTACCTTGTGTTAAGAAAAGGGAGCATACAAGACTATATGATTTTGTAGGGATAATGTTCTGGAAGCATTGATATTTCGAAAGACATGATTGTTTGTTGGGATGCCGTAAGTATTATTGTTTTTATGTCAAATGATAGACTATTGCTTTGAATCACTCGTGTCTTAATATTCATGCCATGATTAGATTACATGATCAAGATTATGCTAGGTAGCATTCCACATCAAAAAATTGTCTTTTTTATCATTTACCTACTCGAGGACGAGTAGGAATTAAGCTTGAGGATGCTGATACGTCTCCGTCGTATCTATAATTTTTGATTTTTCCATGCCAATATTATTCAACTTTCATATACCTTTGGCAACTTTTTATATTATTTTTGGGACTAACATATCGATCCAGTGCCCAGTGCCAGTTCTTGTTTGTTGCATGTTTTATGTTTCGTAGAAACCCATTATCAAACGGAGTCCAAACAGGATAGAAACGGACGGAGCTTATTTTTGGAATATTTATGATTGTTGGGAAGTAAAATCAATGCGAGACGGTGCCTGAGGTGGCCACGAGGGTGGCCCTGCTGGGGATCGTAGCAGAAATTTAAAATTTTCTACGCATCACCAAGATCAATCTATGGAGTGATCTAGCAACGAGAGAGAGAGGAGTGCATCTACATACCCTTGTAGATCGCGAGCGGAAGCGTTCAAGAGAACGGGGTCGATGGAGTCGTACTCGTCGTGATCCAAATCACCGATGATCCTAGCGCCGAACGGACGACACCTCCGCGTTCAACACACGTACGGAGCGGAGACATCCCCCGTGCCTTGATCCAGCAAGGAGGAGGGAGAGGCTGAGGAAGAGAGCTCCAATAGCAGCACGACGGTGTGGTGGTGATGGAGCGGCAGTACTCCGGCGGGGCTTCGCCAAGCTCTTAACGGAGGAGGAGAGGTGTTGGGGAGGGGAGGGGCTGCGCCTTTGGTGTGTTCTGCAGCCCTCCCATCGCCCCTCTATTTATAGGGGAAGGGGGAAGGGGGCCGGCCCCCTCTAGATGAGATCTAGAGGGGGGGCGGCCACAGGGAGGGGGCTTGCCCCCCAAGCAAGGGGGGCGCCCCCTCTAGGGTTTCCCCCCCAACCCTAGGCGCATGGGCCCAAGGGGGGATGTGCCCAGCCCTCCAAGGGCTGGTTCCCTTTCCTCTACGGCCCATGAGGCCCTCCGAGAGAGGTGGCCCCTCCCGGTGGACCCCCGGAACCCCTCCGGTGGCCTCGGTACAATACCGATATGCCCCCGAACTTTTTCGGTGACCGTATGACAACTTCCCATATATAAATTGTCACCTCCAGACCATTCCGGAACTCCTCGTAACATCCGCGATCTCATCCGGGACTCCGAATAACATTCGGTAATCACATACAAGTCTTCCTAATAACCCTAGCGTCATCAAACCTTAAGTGTGTAGACCCTACGGGTTCGGGAATCATGCAGACATGACCGATACAGCTCTCCGGCCAATAACCAACAGCGGGACCAGGATACCCATGTTGGCTCCCACATGTTCCATGATGATCTCATCGGATGAACCACGATGTCGAGGATTCATGTAATCCCGTATACAATTCCCTTTGTCAATCAGTACGTGCTACCTCTCGAGCACTGCGTTCGATTTCCCCGAAGTGGAGAGGATGATGCAGTAAAGTAGCGTAAGTATTTCCCTTAGTTTTTGAGAACCAAGGTATCAATCCAGTAGGAGACCACGCACAAGTCCCTCGTACCTACACAAAACGATAGCAACTCGCAACCAACGCTTAGGGGTTGTCAATCCCTTCACGGTCACTTACGAGAGTGAGATCTGATAGAGATAATATTTTTGGTATTTTTGATAGATAGATGCAAAGTAAAAAGTAAAGGCAAAGTAAAAACAAAGCAAGTAAATAAAGTGATATAGATTGATATAATGATAATTGACCCGGGGGCCATAGGTTTCACTAGTGGCTTCTCTCAAGAGCATAAGTATTCTACGGTGGGTGAACAAATTACTGTTAAGCAATTGACAGAGAGCATAGTTATGAGTATATCTAGGCAATGATCATGTATATAGGCATCACGTCCAAAACAAGTAGATCGAAATGATTCTGCATCTACTACTATTACTCCACTCATCGACCGCTATCCAGCATGCATCTAGAGTATTAAGTAAAAACAGAGTAACGCCGTATGCAAGATGACATGGTGTAGAGGCATAAATTCATGCAATATGATAAAAAACCCATCTTGTTATCCTCGATGGATACAATACAATACGTACCTTGCAACTCTTTCTGTCACTGAGTAAGGACACAGCAAGATTGAACCCAAAGCCAAGCACTTCTCCCATTGCAAGAACTACCAATCTAGTTGGCCAAACCAAAAAGATAATTCGAAGAGACTTGCAAAGATAACTCAATCATACATAAAAGAATTCAGAGAAGAATCAAATATTTTCCATAGATAATACTGGATCATAAACCCACGATTCATCGGTCTCAACAAACACACCGCAAAAACAAGATTACATCGAATAGATCTCCATGAGAGAGGGGGAGAACATTGTATTGAGATCCAAAAAGAGAGAAGAAGACACTAGCTACTAGCTATGGACCCGAAGGTATGAAGTAAACTACTCACACTTCATCGGAGGGGCTATGGTGATGATGTAGAAGCCCTCCATGGTGGATGCCCCCTCCAGCGGAGCTCCAGAATAGGCCCCAAGATGGTATCTCGTGGATACAGAAGGTTGCGACGGTGGAATTAGGTTTTTGGCTCCTGTTCTGATCGTTCAGGGATACGTAGGTATATATAGGAGGAAGGAGTACGTCGGTGGAGCTCCGAGGGGCCCATGAGGTAGGGGGCGCCCCCAGGGGGGCGCACCCTCCACCCTCGTGACCTCCTTGGGCACTGCTTGGAGTAGGGTCCAAGTCTCCTGGGTCACGTTCGGTTGGAAAATCACGACCCCGAAGGTTTCATTCCGTTTGGACTCCGTTTGATATTCTGTTTCTTCGAAATACTGAAAAAGGCAAAAAAACAGCAATTCTGGGCTGGGCCTCCGGTTAATAGGTTAGTCCCAAAAGTAATATAAAAGTGGAAAAATAAAGCCCAATATAGTCCAAAACAGTACATAAAGTAGCATGGAGCAATCAAAAATTATAGATACGTTGGAGACGTATCAGGCATCCCCAAGCTTAATTCCTGCTCGTCCTCGAGTAGGTAAACGATAAAAAAAGAATTTTTGATGCAGAGTGATACTTTGGCATAATTTCAATGTAAATCTTATTAATTGTGATATGAATATTCAGATCCGAAAGATTCAAGACAAAAGTTCATATTGACACAAATATAATAATACTTCAAGCATACTAATCAAAGCAATCATGTCTTCTCAAAATAACATGGCAAAAGAAAGTTATCCCTACAAATTTATATAGTCTGGCTATGCTCCATATTCCCCACACAAAATATTTAAATCATGCACAACCCCGATGACAAGCCAAGAAATTGTTTCATACTTATGACATTCTCAAAACTTTTTCAATCTTCATGCAATACATGAGCGTGAGCCATGGATATAGCACTATAGGTGGAATAGAAGGGTGGTTGTGAAGAAGACAAAAAGAGGGAAGATAGTCTCACATCAACTAGGTGTATCAACGGGCTATGGAGATGCCCATCAATAGATATCAAAGTGAGTGAGTAGGGATTGCCATGCAACGGATGCCCTAGAGCTATAAGTATATGAAAGCTCTATAAAAGAAACTAAGTGGGTGTGCATCAACTTGCTTGCTCACTAAGACCTAGGGCATTTTGAGGAAGCCCATCATTGGAATATACAAGCCAAGTTCTATAATGAAAAATTCCCACTAGTATATGAAAGTGACAAAATGAGAGACTCTCTATCATGAAGATCTTGGTGCTACTTTGAAGCACAAGTGTGGTAAAAGGATAGTAGCATTGTCCCTTCTCTCTTTTTCTCTCATTTTTTTATTTGGGCCTTTCTCTTCTCTTTTTTTTATGGCCTCTTTTTTTTGTAAAGTCCGGAGTCTTATCCCGACTTATGGGGGAATCATAGTCTCCATCATCCTTTCCTCACTTGGGACAATGCTCTAATAATGATGATCATCACACTTTTATTTTTCTTACAACTCAACAATTACAACTCGATACTTAGAACAAAGTATGACTCTATATGAATGCCTCCGGCGGTGTACCGGGATATGCAATGAATCATGAGTGACATGTATGAAAGAATTATGAACGGTGGCTTTGCCACAAATACAATGTCAACTACATGATCATGCTAGCAATATGACAATGATGGAGCGTGTCATAATAAACGGAACGGTGGAAAGTTACATGGCAATATATCTCGGAATGGCTATGGAAATGCCATGATAGGTAGGTATGGTGGCTGTTTCGAGGAAGGTATATGGTGGGTGTATGATACCGGCGAAAAGTGCGCGGTATTAGAGAGGCTAGCAAAGGTGGAAGGATGGGAAAAAGTGCGTATAATCCATGGACTCAACATTAGTCATAAAGAACTCATATACTTATTGCAAAAATCTAGAAGTTATCAAAGCAAAGTATTACGCGCATGCTCCTAGGGGGATGGATTGGTAGGAAAAGACCATCCCTCGTCCTCGACCGCCACTCATAAGGAAGACAATCAATAAATAAATCATGCTCCGAGTTCATCACATAACGGTTCACCATACGTGCATGATACGGGAATCACAAACTTCAAAACAAGTATTCTTTGAATTCACAACTACTTTAACTAGCATGACTCAAATATCACTATCTTCATATCTCAAAACAATTATCAAGCATCAAACTTATCTTAGTATTCAACGCACTCAAAAGAAAGTTTCACATATCTTGAACACCAAGTATATTAACATTAAGTGAATTACCATGCTATTAAAGACTCTCAAAATAATATAAGTGAAGCATGATAGATCAAATAGTTTCTTTAAAAAAATCCACCACCGTGCTCTAAAAGATCTAAGTGAAGTACTAGAGAAAAAATTATCACACTCAAAAGATATAAGTGAAGCACTATGAGCAAAACTATCAAGCTCAAAAGATATAAGTGAAGCACATAGAGTATTCTAACAAATTCCAATTCATGTATGGCTCTCTCAAAAGATGTGTACAGCAATGATGATTGTTGTAGACCAACAAGCAAAGACACAAATAATACAAGACGCTCCAAGCAAAACACATATCATGTTGGTGAATAAAAATATAGCTCCAAGTAAATTAACGATGGAAGTGGACGAAAGAGGGGATGCCTTCCGGGGCATCCACAAGCTTTGACTTTTTGGTGTCGTTGGATTATCTTGGGGGTGCCATGGGAATCCCCAAGCTTAGGCTCTTGCCACTCCTTGTTCCATAATCCATCAAAAGAATTCACCCAAAACTTGAAAACTTCACAACACAAAACTCAACAGAAATCTCGTGAGCTCCGTTAGAGAAAGAAAACAAAAGACTACTTCAAGATACTGTAATGAACTCATTATTTATTTATATTGGTGTTAAACCTACTGTATTCCAACATCATTATGGTTCATAGACTGAATTACTAGCCATAGATGCATTGAAATAAGCAAACAACACACGAAAAACAGAATCTGTCAAAAACAGAACAGTCTGTAGCAATCTGTAACTAAGGCAAACTTCTGGAACTCTAAAAATTCTACCAAAATAGGAAGTCCTGGAAAATTTGTTTATTGATCAGAAGCAAAAATAATCGACGCAAAAGCATGTTCCTGTGATTTATCATAACTAAATTCATGTGCGCAAAGTTTCTGTTTTTCAGCAGAATCAAATCAACTATCATCGTAGGTTATCCTATAGGTCCTACTTGGCACAAACACTAATTAAAACATAAAAACACATCCAAACAGATGGTAGATGGATTATTTATTCCTAAACATAAGCAAAAACAAAAAAACAAAATAAAATTGGGTTGCCTCCCAACAAGCGCCATCGTTTCACGCCCTTAGCTAGGCATAAAAGCAAGGATAGATCTAGGTATTGCCATCTTTGGTAGGCAATTCTTCAATGAGGCATTTACCACCTTTAGAATTTTCTTTCTTCCTAGTGATTGACAAATTTTCGGGCAAAAGATCAAAGAATTCATCTATAGCAAATTGTTCCTTAATGATGGTAAAAAGATTGGGATGAACACTTATAGATTTAAGATCCGCAGTTTCCTTACTAGATGACTCACCCTTATTCTTAGGAACATAAATAAGCTTAGTATTTTTAGTAGAGGAACTTGGAGTGTTTTGAACGGAAGAAAAAGTGGTTCCCAAGTTGGTAATGATACCCTCAAGTTTATCGATTCTTGTGGAATCTAGATTTTATTTTTCGTTAACAAGGGGTTCTTTTTCTTTAATATTTTTCAAAGTCATTCCTACCTTAGATCCATATTGGGTAATTTGATTGTGGATCTTTTTGTCAAGATTTTCAATTGATTCAATGGTAGCAACTTTATTTTCAATAGCTTCAAGCCTTTGCATAACATGCTCCAAAGTTAATGTAGTTCCATTAATCAAAAGGGGCGGTGAGCCAAATATATCTATTAAAGCATTATAAGAATCAAAAGTATGGCTACCCAAAAAATTCCCTCCGGTAATGGTATCAAGGATATATCTATACCAAGGATCATCACCTATGTAAAAATTGCCAAGAAGAACTAAGGTAGATTGCTTCCTGGTAGATTTATTTTGAGCATTGCAAATTCTATACCAACCATCTTTTAGATTTTCTCCCTCCTTTGTTTAAAATTTAAGACCTCATTCTCGGGAGATAGTGGAGACGATATGAAACTAGTCATGATGACAAGCAAACTAACACACGAGCAAGCAGAAAGGCAAAAGGGAAAAAGGCAAACGGGAAAGAGAGGAGGAGATTGGGAAAGAGAGGGCAAGGCAAACGGCAAGGGTGAAGTGGGGGAGAGGAAAACAAGAGGCAAATGACAAATAATGTAATGCGAGAGATAGGGATTGTGATGGGTACTTGGTATGGTTGACTTGCTTGTGTGAGCCTCCCCGCCAACGGTGCCAGAAATTCTTCTTGCTACCTCTTCAGCACTGTGTTGGATTTCCCCGAAGAGGAGAGGTTGATGAAGTAAAGTAGCGTAAGTATTTCCCTCAGTTTTTGAGAACCAAGGTATCAATCCAGTAGGAGACCACGCACAAGTCCCTTGTACCTACACAAAACGATAGCAACTCGCAACCAACGCTTAGGGGTTGTCAATCCCTTCACGATCACTTACGAGAGTGAGATCTGATAGAGATAATATTTTTGGTATTTTTGATAGATAGATGCAAAGTAAAAAGTGAAGGCAAAGTAAAAACAAAGCAAGTAAATAAAGTGATATAGATTGATATGATGAGAATAGACCCGGGGGCCATAGGTTTCACTAGTGGCTTCTCTCAAGAGCATAAGTATTCTACGGTGGGTGAACAAATTACTGTTAAGCAATTGACAGAATTGAGCATAGTTATGAGTATATCTAGGCAATGATCATGTATATAGGCATCACGTCCAAAACAAGTAGATCGAAACGATTCTGCATCTACTACTATTACTCCACTCATCGCCCGCTATCCAGCATGCATCTAGAGTATTAAGTAAAAACAAAGTAACGCCGTAAGCAAGATGACATGATGTAGAGGGATAAATTCATGCAATATGATGAAAACCCCATCTTGTTATCCTCGATGGCAACAATACAATACGTGCCTTGCAACTCTTTCTGTCACTGAGTAAGGACACCGCAAGATTGAACCCAAAGCTAAGCACTTCTCCCATTGCAAGAACTACCAATCTAGTTGGCCAAACCAAAAAGATAATTTGAAGAGACTTGCAAAGATAACTCAATCATACATAAAAGAATTCAGAGAAGAATCAAATATTTTCCATAGATAATACTGGATCATAAACCCACAATTCATCGGTCTCAACAAACACACTGCAAAAAGAAGATTACATCGAATAGATCTCCACGAGAGAGGGGGAGAACATTGTATCGAGATCCAAAAAGAGAGAAGAAGCCATCTAGCTACTAGCTATGGACCCGAAGGTCTGAAGTAAACTACTCACACTTCATCGAAGGGGCTATGGTGATGATGTAGAAGCCCTCCATGGTGGATGCCCCCTCCGGCGGAGCTCTGGAACAGGCCCCAAGATGGGATCTCATGGATACAGAAGGTTGCGGCGGTGGAATTAGGTTTTTGGCTCCTGTTCTGATCGTTCGGGGATACGTAGGTATATATAGGAGGAAGGAGTACGTCGGTGGAGCTCCGAGGGGCCCACAAGGTAGGGGCGCGCCTAGGGGGGCACGCCCTACACCCTCGTGACCTCCTCAGGCACTGCTTGGAGTAGGGTCCAAGTCTCCTGGGTTACGTTCGGTTGGAAAATCACGATCCCGAAGGTTTCATTCCGTTTGGACTCCGTTTGATATTCTGTTTCTTTGAAATACTGAAAAAGGCAAAAAAATAGCAATTCTGGGCTGGGCCTCCGGTTAATAGGTTAGTCCCAAAAGTAATATAAAAGTGTAAAATAAAGCCCAATATAGTCCAAAACAGTAGATAAAGTAGCATGGAGCAATCAAAAATTATAGATACGTTGTAGACGTATCAGTACGTTACTTGCCCGAGATGCGATCATCGGTATCCCAATACCTCGTTCAATCTCGTTACCGGCAAGTCACTTTACTTGTTCCATAATGTATGATCCTGTGACCAACCACTTGGTTACATTGAGCTCATTATGATGATGCATTACTGAGTGGGCCCAGAGATACCTCTCCATCATACGGAGTGACAAATCCCTGTCTCGATTCATGCCAACCCAAGAGACACTTTCGGAGATACCTGCAGTGTACCTTTATAGCCACCTAGTTACGTTGTGACATTTGGTACACCCAAAGCACTCCTATGGTATCCGGGAGTTGCATGATCTCATGATCTAAGGAAATGATACTTGACATTAGAAAATCTCTAGTAGACGAACTACACGATCTTGTGCTATGCTTAGGATTGGGTCTTGTCCATCACATCATTCTCCCAATGATGGATCCCATTATCAATGACATCCAATGTCCATGGTCAGGAAATCGTAACCATCCATTGATCAACGAGCTAGTCAACTAGAGGCTCAGTAGGGACATGTTGTGGTCTATGTATTCACACATGTATTACGATTTCCAGATAACACAATTATAGCATGAACGATAGACAATTATCATGAACAAGGAAATATAATAATAACCATTTTATTATTGCCTCTAGGGCATATTTCCAATAGTCTCCCACTTGCACTAGAGTCAATAACCTAGTTACATTGTGATGAATCGAACACCCATAGAGTTCTGATGTTGATCATGTTTTGCTCGCGGAAGAGGTTTAGTCAACGGATCTGCGACATTCAGATCCGTATGTACTTTGCAAATATCTATGTCTCCATCTTGAACATTTTCACGAATGGAGTTGAAGCGACGCTTGATGTGCCTAGTCTTCTTGTGAAACCTGGGCTCCTTGGCAAGGGCAATGGCTCCAGTGTTGTCACAGAAGAGAGTCATCGGCCCCGACGCATTGGGAATAACTCCTAGGTCGGTAATGAACTCCTTCATCCAGATTGCTTCATGTGCTGCCTCCGAGGCTGCCATGTATTCCGCTTCACATGTAGATCCCGCCACGACGCTTTGCTTGCAACTGCACCAGCTTACTGCCCCACCATTCAAAATATACACGTATCCGGTTTGTGACTTAGAGTCATCCAGATCTGTGTCGAAGCTAGCGTCGACGTAACCCTTTACCACGAGCTCTTCATCACCTCCATAAACGAGAAACATATCCTTAGTCCTTTTCAGGTACTTCAGGATATTCTTGACCGCTGTCCAGTGTTCCATGCCGGGATTACTTTGGTACCTTCCTACCAAACTTATGGCAAGGTTTACATCAAGTCTGGTACACAGCATGGCATACATAATAGACCCTATGGCCAAGGCATAGGGGATGACACTCATCTTTTCTCTATCTTCCGACGTGGTCGGGCATTGAGTCGAGCTCAATTTCACACCTTGCAAGACAGGCAAGAACCCCTTCTTGGACTGATCCATATTGACCTTCTTCAATATCTTATCAAGGTATGTGCTTTGTGAAAGACCTATGAGGCATCTCGATCTATCTCTATAGATCTTGATGCCTAATATGTAAGCAGCTTCTCCAAGGTCCTTCATTGAAAAACACTTATTCAAGTAGGCCTTAATGCTGTCCAAAAGTTCTATATCATTTCCCATCAAAAGTATGTCGTCCACATATAATATGAGAAATGCTACAGAGCTCCCACTCACTTTCTTGTAAACGCAGGCTTCTCCATAAGTCTGCATAAACCCAAACGCTTTGATCATTTCATCAAAGCGAATGTTCCTACTCCGAGATGCTTGCACCAGCCCATAGATGGAGCGCTGGAGCTTGCATACCTTGTTAGCATTCTTAGGATTGACCAAACCTTCTGGCTGCATCATATACAATTCTTCCGTAAGGAAGCCGTTAAGGAATGCCGTTTTGACGTCCATTTGCCATATCTCATAATCGTAGAATGCGGCAATTGCTAACATGATTCGGACAGACTTCAGCTTCGCCACGGGTGAGAAGGTCTCATCGTAGTCAACCCCTTGAACTTTTCAATAACCCTTAGCGACAAGTCGAGCTTTATAGATGGTAACATTACCATCCACGTCCGTCTTCTTCTTAAAGATCCATTTATTTTCTATCGTTCGCCGATCATTGGGCAAGTCTGTCAAAGTCCATACTTTGTTTTCATACATGGATCCTATCTCGGATTGCATGGCTTCAAGCCATTTGTTGGAATCTGGGCCCGCCATCGCTTCTTCATAGTTCGAAGGTTCACCGTTGTCTAACAACATGATTTCCAAGACAGGGTTGCCATACCATTCCGGTGTGGAACGTGTCCTTGTGGACCTACGAAGTTCAGTAGCAACTTGATCTGAAGTACCTTGATCATCATCATTAACTTCCTCTCTAGTCCGTGCAGGCACCACAGGAACATCTTCCTGAGATGCGCTACCTTCCGGTTCAAGAGGCAGTACTTCATCGAGTTGTACATTCCTCCCACTTATTTCTTTTGAGAGAAACTCTTTCTCCAGAAAGGACCCGTTCTTGGCAACAAAGATCTTGCCTTTGGATCTAAGGTAGAAGGTATACCCAATGGTTTCCTTAGGGTATCCTATGAAGACACATTTTTTCGACTTGGGTTCGAGCTTTTCAGGTTGAAGTTTCTTGACATAAGCATCGCATCCCCAAACTTTTTAGAAACGACAGCTTAGGTTTCTTACCAAACCATAATTCATACGGTGTCGTCTCAACGGATTTAGATGGTGCCCTATTTAAAGTGAATGTAGCTGTCTCTAGAGCGTATCCCCAAAATGATAGCGGTAAATCGGTGAGTGACATCATAGATCGCACCATATACAATAGAGTGCGATTACGACGTTCGGACACACCGTTACGCTGAGGTGTTCCAGGCGGCGTGAGCTGTGAAACTATTCCACATTTCCTTAAGTGCGTACCAAATTCGTGACTTAAATATTCTCCCCAACGATCTGATCGTAAGAACTTTATTTTTCGATCACGTTGATTCTCTACCTGATTATGAAATTCCTTGAACTTTTAAAAGGTCTTAGACTTGTGTTTCATCAAGTAGACATACCCATATCTTCTTAAGTCATCAGTGATAGTGAGAACATAACGATAGCCTCCACGAGCCTCAGCGCTCATTGGACCGCATACATCAGTATGTATGATTTCCAATAAGTTGGTTGCTCGCTCCATTGTTCCGGAGAACGGAGTCTTGTCATTTTGCCCATGAGGCATGGTTCGCATGTGTCAAATGATTCGTAATCAAGAGACTCCAAAAGTCCATCAGCATGGAGCTTCTTCATGCGTTTGACACCAATGTGACCAAGGCGGCAATGCCACAAGTATGTGGGACTATCGTTATCAACCTTACATCTTTTGGTATTCACACTATGAATATGTGTAACATCACGTTCGAGATTCATTAAGAATAAACCATTGACCAGCGGGGCATGGCCATAAAACATATCTCTCATATAAATAGAACAACCATTATTCTCGGATTTAAATGAGTAGCCATCTCGTATTAAACGAGATCCAGATACAATGTTCATGCTCAAAGCTAGCACTAAATAACAATTATTGAGGTTTAAAACTAATCCCATAGGTAAATGTAGAGGTAGCGTGCCGAAGGCGATCACATCGACCTTGGAACCATTCCCGACGCACATCGTCACCTCGTCCTTTTCCAGTCTCCGCTTATTCCGCAGCTCCTGTTTTGAGTTACAAATATGAGCAACCGCACCGGTATCAAATACCCAGGAGCTACTACGAGTACTGGTAAGGTACACATCAATTACATGTATATCACATATACCTTTGGTGTTGTCGGCCTTCTTGTCTGCTAAGTACTTGGGGCAGTTCCGCTTCCAGTGTCTGCTTCCCTTGCAATAAAAGCACTCAGTCTCAGGTTTGGGTTCATGCTTTGGCTTCTTCCCGGCAACTGGCTTACAGGGCGCGGCAACTCCCTTGCCGTCCTTCTTGAAGTTCTTCTTACCCTTGCCTTTCTTGAAACTAGTGGTTTTATTGACCATCAACACTTGATGTTCCTTTTTGATCTCCACCTCCGCTGATTTCAGCATTGAAAATACCTCAGGAATGGTTTTCACCATCCCCTGCATATTGTAGTTCATCACAAAGCTCTTGTAGCTAGGTGGGATCGACTGGAGGATTCTGTC
Organism: Triticum dicoccoides; assembly: GCF_002162155.2. Classification (NCBI taxonomy): domain Eukaryota; kingdom Viridiplantae; phylum Streptophyta; class Magnoliopsida; order Poales; family Poaceae; genus Triticum; species Triticum dicoccoides. The sequence continues at coordinate 18,608,381 of NC_041383.1, forward strand.
AATGACCGCGTCATCTGGGAGATTAACTCCCGCTAAGACAAGCGGTTGTGCGACCCAGACATTTTGAGTATGTGCTCGCTGACAGAACCATTCTCCTCCATCTTACAACTGTAGAACTTGTCAGAGACTTCATATCTCTCGACCCGGGCATGAGCTTGGAAAACCATTTTCAGCTCTTGGAACATCTCATATGCTCCATGCTGCTCAAAACGCTTTTGGAGCCCTGGTTCTAAGCTGTAAAGCCTGCCACACTGAATCAGGGAGTAATCATCACTACGCGACTGCCCGGCATTCATAACGTCTTGAGTTGCTGGGAAAATGGGTGCTTCTCCTAGCGGTGCATCTAGGACATATACTTTTTTGGCAGCTATGAGGATGAGCCTCAAGTTCCGGACCCAGTCTGTATAGTTGCTACCATCGTCTTTCAGCTTGGTTTTCTCTAGGAACGCGTTGAAGTTGAGGGCAACATTAGCGTGGGCCATTTGATCTACAAGACATATTGCAAAGATTTTAGACTAAGTTCATGACAATTAAGTTCATCTAATCAAATTATTTAATGAACTCCCACTCAGATAGACATCCCTCTAGTCATCTAAGTGATACATGATCCGAGTCAACTAAGCCGTGTCTGATCATCACATGAGACGGACTAGTCATCATCGGTGGACATCTTCATGTTGATCATATCTTCTATACGACTCATGTTCGACCTTTCGGTCTCTTGTGTTCCGAGGCCATGTCTGTACATGCTAGGCTCGTCAAGTCAACCTAAGTGTTTTGCATGTGTAAATCTGGCTTACACCTGTTGTATGTGAACGTTAGAATCTATCACACCCGATCATCACGTGGTGCTTCGAGACAACGAAGTTTCGCAACGGCGCACAGTTAGGGGGAACACTTTCTTGAAATTATTATGAGGGATCATCTTATTTATGCTATCGTCGTTCTAAGCAAATAAGATGTAAAACATGATAAACATCACATGCAATCAAATAGTGACATGATATGGCCAATATCATTTTGCTCCTTCTGATCTCCATCTTCGGGGCTCCATGATCATCGTCGTCACCAGCATGACACCATGATCTCCATCATCATGATCTCCGTCATCGTGTCTTCATGAAGTTGTCACGCCAACGATTACTTCTACTACTATGGCTAACGGTTTTGCAATAAAGTAAAGTAATTACATGGCGTTATTCAATGACTCGCAGGTCATACAATAAATAAAGACAACTCCTATGGCTCCTGCCGGTTGTCATACTCATCAACATGCAAGTCGTGATTCCTATTACAAGAACATGATCAATCTCATACATCACATATATTTCATTCATCACATCCTTTTGGTCATATCACATCACAAGGCATATGCTGCAAAAACAAGTTAGATGTCCTCTAATTGTTGTTGCATGATTTTACGTGGCTGCAATAGGGTTCTAGCAAGAACGTTTCTTACCTACGCCAAAACCACAACGTGATATGCCAATTTCTATTTACCCTTCATAAAGACCCTTTTCACCGAATCCGATCCGACTAAAGTGGGAGAGACAGACACCCGCTAGCCACCTTATGCAACTAGTGCATGTCAGTCGGTGGAACCTGTCTCATGTAACCGTACGTGTAAGGTCGGTCCGGGCCGCTTCATCCCACGATGTCGTCAAAACAAGATAAGACTAGTAGTGGCAAGTAAATTGACAAAATCGACACCCACAACAATCTTGTGTTCTACTCGTGCATAGAAACTATGCATAGACCTAGCTCATGATGCCACTGTTGGGGACCGTAGCAGAAATTTAAAAATTTCTACGCATCACCAAGATGAATCTATGGAGTCATCTAGTAACGAGAGAGAGGAGTGCATCTACATACCCTTGTAGATCGCGAGTGGAAGCGTTCAAGAGAACGGGGTCGATGGAGTCGTACTCGTCGTGATCCAAATCACCGATGATCCTAGCACCGAACGGGCGGCACCTCCGTGTTCAACACACATACGGAGCGGAGACGTCTCCCGTGCCTTGATCCAGCAAGGAGGAGGGATAGGTTGAGGAAGAGAGCTCCAACAGCAGCACGACGGCGTGGTGGTGATGGAGCGGCAGTACTCCGGCAGGGCTTCGCCAAGCTCTTAACGAAGGAGGAGAGGTGTTGGGGAGGGGAGGGGCTGCGCCTTTGGTGTGTTTTGCAGCCCTCCCCTCACCCGTCTATTTATAGGGGAAGGGGGAAGGGGGCCGGCCCCCTCTAGATGATATCTAGAGGGGGGCGGCGGCCACGGGGAGGGGGCTTGCCCCCCAAGCAAGGGGGGCGCCCCCTCTAGGGTTTCCCCCCCAACCCTAGGCGCATGGGCCCAAGGGGGGATGCGCCCAGCCCTCCAAGGGCTGGTTCCCTTTCCTCTACGGCCCATGAAGCCCTCCAAGAGAGGTGGCCCCTCCCGGTGGACCCCCGGAACCCCTCCGGTGGCCCCGGTACAATACCGATATGCCCACGAACTTTTCCGGTGACCGTATGACAACTTCCCATATATAAATCTTCACCTCCAGACCATTCCGGAACTCCTCTGACATCCGGGATCTCATCCGGGACTCCGAACAACATTCGGTAAGCACATACAAGTCTTCCTAATAACCCTAGCGTCATCGAACCTTAAGTGTGTAGACCCTACAGGTTCGGGAATCATACAGACATGACCGAGACAACTCTCCGGCCAATAACCAACAGCGGGACCTAGATACCCATGTTGGCTCCCACATGTTCCATGATGATCTCATCGGATGAACCACGATGTTGAGGATTCAAGTAATCCCGTATATAATTCCCTTTGTCAATCGGTACGTTACTTGCCCGAGATGCGATCGTCGGTATCCCAATACCTTGTTCAATCTCGTAACCAGCAAGTCACTTTACTCGTTCCATAATGCATGATCCCGTGACCAACCACTTGGTCACATTGAGCCCATGATGATGATGCATTGCCGAGTGGGCCCAGAGATACCTCTCCATCATACGGAGTGACAAATCCCAGTCTCGATTCGTGCCAACCCAAGAGACACTTTCGGAGATACCTGTAGTGTACCTCTATAGCCAACCACTTACGTTGTGACGTTTGGTACACCCAAAGCACTCCTACGGTATCCGGGAGTTGCACGATCTCATGGTCTAAGAAAATGATACTTGACATTAGAAAAGCTCTAGCAGACGAACTACACGATCTTGTGCTATTCTTAGGATTGGGTCTTGTCCATCACATCATTCTCCCAATGATGTGATTCCATTATCAATGACATCCAATGTCCATGGTCAGGAAACCGTAACCATCCATTGATCTACGAGCTAGTCAACTAGAGGCTCACTAGGGACATGTTGTCGTCTATGTATTCACACATGTATTATGATTTCCGGATAACACAATTATAGCATGAACGATAGACAATTATCATGAACAAGGAAATATAATAATAACCATTTTATTATTGCCTCTAGGGCATATTTCCAACAGGCCCGCGCGCCCACTTTCACTAGGCGCGCCCCTGACCCTCGTGGGCCCCTCGTAAGGCGGTTGATGCCCTTCTTTGGCTGCAAGAAAGCTAATTTTTGGAAAAAATATCTCGGCGAAGGTTTCAATCCAATCGGAGTTACGGATCTCCGGATATAAAAGAAACGGTGCGAGGGCCGAATCCGAGAACGCAGAAATAGAGAGAGACAAAGAGACAGATCCAATCTCGGAGGGGCTCTCGCCCCTCCCAAGCCATGGAGGCTGTCGGTGTCAAAACCGGCGGATCTTGGGTAGGGGGTCCCGAACTGTGCGTCTAGGTGGATGCTAACAGGAGACAAGGGACACGATGTTTTTACCCAGGTTCGGGCCCTCTCGATGGAGGTAAAACCCTACTCCTGCTTTATTGATATTGATGATATGGGTAGTACAAGAGTGGATCTACCACGAGATCAAGGAGGCTAAACCCTAGAAGCTAGCCTATGGTATGATTGTTGTAATGGTTGTGTGTCCTACGGACTAAAACCCTCCGATTTATATAGACACCGGAGAGGGCTAGGGTTATACAGAGTCGGTTACAATGGTAGGAGATCTACATATCCGTATCGCCAAGCTTGCCTTCCACGCCAAGGAAAGTCCCATCCGGACACGGGACGGAGTCTTCAATCTTGTATCTTCATAGTCTTGGAGTCCGGCCGATGATGATAGTCCGGCTATCCGGACACCCCCTAGTCCAGGAATCCCTCAGTAGCCCCTGAACCAGGTTCGATGACGATGAGTCTGGTGCGCATATTGTTCGGCATTGCAAGGCGGGTTCTTCCTCCGAATAATTCATTGAAGATTGTGAACACCAGGATAGTGTCCGGCTCTGCAAAATAAATTCCACATTCCACCGTAGAGAGAATAATATGTACACAAGCTCAATCTGCTGACGTATTTCACAGTGTGACATCACACCACTGCCAAGCCTTTACTTGAATTGTTTTTTGTTATACCACCTCAGCGCGTTTAGCAAAGCGATTTCCTTGTCACGTCTTGTCGAAGCATTGATCGTGTTCCCCTTATACGGACGTGGGTAACCCAATCGCGCCATTGATTGTGGCGCTTGGGAGATAAGCGAGTTTTACCAGGCTGGTGGGGACGCATACTCTTCATTCGCCCATATATAAGGGGATAAGGATCCACCTTTTTTACCTACGCCTTCTTCCTCCTTTGCTTATCCATCTCCGCGCACTCGAGCTCCAGCGCCCAAGTCCGCACATCTCGTCTCAACCTTCTCCAGCCATGTCTGGAGCGGGAGGCAAGTGGATGGCCTCCTCCGTTACGGAGGGGCACATCGAGAAGCTGCGCAGCGCCGGATACCTATCCAGCGACATCGCGCACCGGCTGCCCAATGAGGGGAAGCTCATCCCCACCCCCAGGCCTCATGAGAGGGTCGTATTCCTTCCCCACTTCCTCCGCGGACTGGGCTTCCCACTTCATCCCTTCGTCCGGGGGCTCATGTACTACTACGGCCTGGACTTCCACGATCTGGCGCCAAACTTCATCCTCAACATCTCGGCGTTTATCGTCGTGTGCGAGGCCTTCCTCAGCATCCGGCCCCACTTCGGCTTGTGGCTAAAGACCTTTAACGTCAAGCCGAAGGTGGTGAAGGGCGTTCAAGCGGAGTGCGGAGGCGCCATGGTGGGCAAGATGCCCAACGTCACTTTGCTCGAGGGCGCCTTTGTGGAATCCGTCAAGGGGTGGCAAGCGGGGTGGTTCTACATCACCGAGCCGCGTGACCCTAAATGGGCAGCGGCCCCCGAGTTCAGATCTGGTATCCCCATGCTGCTCACCTCCTAGAAAGAGAAGGGCTTGCTATGGGGTAGTTCGGAGGAGCTGACAGGACTCCAGTCCTGTCTCCAGACCCTGGTGAACAAGAAGCTTAAGCTTGTCAACGTGATCCAGGTCATGCTCGTCCGCCGGATTCTCCCCTGCCAACAATGGGCCTTCAATTTGTGGGAGTTTGATCCGGCACAGCACCGGACCCTGATCAGGCTCTTCGACATGACGTACGAAGCTGCCTGGAGGGTGCTGTTCAAGGGCGGAGAAGCCCCCGCATCGGCAACTGAAGATCGCGGATTCAGCACGAAGCGCCCGACCGGCGAGGTAAGCTTTGCTATCCTTTATGGGACACTTATTTCTTTCATAGTTTGACTCTATGCGGGATCTAAAACTCCCAATGCCTTTAACAGGGCTGGCAGAGGACGTCCGGACAGGTCGATTGTCCGGCTCCCCTTCCCGAAGACCCAGCGGACACCCGTTTGACGGGGCTGCTGGTCCCGGCCCTTTACGTGGTGCCGGAGAAGAAGGCCAAGAAGAAGGCCACGGGAACCCGAAGGAGTTCCCGGCGCCAGGTGGTATTGGACTCATCGTCCGATGGCTCCGAGGCGGACTCCTCCCCCGAAGACGAGGAGGAGAAAGAGGACTCTCCCCAGGAGGGGGGAGAGAGGAAGAGGAAGGCTTCCCCAACGGGGGAGGCCGAAGGGTCCAAGAGGGGAAGGACCCTTCCTCTGGACAGCTCTGCCAACACCGACGACGGTGACGAGGGGTGGCCCTCAAGGGCCAAGCCCTCGGCAAGATCGTAAGTATCCGGATTCCTGAATGATTCATGATTTCTCTTTTTTGCCACACAGTGTCCTTCTAATGCCGCATACAACCTGTAGTCCGGCCGAGGACGATTTTCCCGCTTCTTCGAGCGGGTCCTTGGCTCCATCGGATGTGGATTCCATTCCGACCGCCTCCACCCCTCGTGATGCTGAGGACGCCGAGGTGGGATCCTAGGAGGGGACCTGCCAGGAGGGGGAGGCTCCGGAGGTGCCACAGGGCAACCTCCCGGACTTTGTACCGGCTCCGCACCGGAACCCGCAGTGGTTCCGGAGTCCGGCAGGCGGCCCCTTTGTAAGAAGGGCAAGACCGTGACACCGGCGGCCTCCGTCCAACCGGAGGCGCCGGACAACTTGTTGGAGGCGCTCAACGGTGCTTCCATCGAGGAAGAACACTGCACTATCATGAGTGCGGTGATTCAGAAGGTTCAGCTCGCCAAGAGCGGGCTGACCGAAGCCTGCAGCAGCCTTCTAACAGGATTTGAGGTAAGAAGTTTTAAAATATGTAATGTAATACCGCATAGACAGTAGCCCCTGATGCTCGGTTCGGTGTTCGGAAAGAAAAGCCGGACTGAGGATCTAAAAAGATATATGCAGGAGTTCTAAAAATTATGTCAATATGGGATTGTAGGCTGCGCTGCTGACCTCTGCCGCATTGACTGCGGAGGTCGGTGCTTTGAAGCAGGACCTCGAGCGGTCCGAGAACGAGCTCGGCCTTGCCAAGAAGCAGCTCGAGGACAAAGAGGGTGAGTAACACCGTATTAAATTTGTACCTTACAGAAAAGGATTTTGGTTGCAATAGAAATAACAAGGATAACGTGAGCACTGTAGGGGCCACGAACGAGGTGGCGACCCTGAAGGAGGCCGTGTCCGTGGCTGAACGTGATGCGGCCGCGGAACGAGCGGAGCGAGAGAAGCAGGAGGCGCGGGTGGCGGAGGTGCGGCAAGAGCTCCAGGCTCTCATGGAAAAGCATGAGAGTTTGGAGCGCGACTCGAAGACTCGAGAGTCCGAGCTTGCCTCGGCTCTTGAGAGTGCCAAAGCTGCTAAGGCCGAGGCCCATAAGGCCCTCCAGGAGATTGAGGCGGTGAAGAAAATAGCGGCGGGTAAGGCATTTTTCATGCAAAGCAAGCATGTGAATGTGAATTACCTGTTACTTACCCGAATTCGGAGCTCTCCAGGAGCGTTTGCAGATCTGCCTCGCAGCGTGTCCAATGCCGCCGCATTCTACCGGGCCGAGGAGGGGAGCTCAATGGAGAAGGTCTTCTGGTCTCAGTATGCTGAGGCCAGACATCCGGTGCCCCTTAGCAACCAGCTGAAGCAGCTGGTCGAGCTCCACAAGGTAGCCGAGCAGGCCATGAAGGGCCTCATTGTCCGGCTGTGGCCTGAAGAGGCCATGCCTGGGAGCTACTTCGGCCTCGTGCGGCGTCTGGTGGATGCGTGCCCTTGGGTGGAAGTCATCAAGCGCTCCGCCTGCATTGAAGGTGCCTGTCGGGCCCTTGCCCGCGCAAAGGTGCACTGGGGCAGGCTGGATGCTGAGAGGCTTCTGACGGACACGCCGCTGGCGGGCAAGGAGTATCGTACGCCCGAAATGTATTATAAGAGTGTCCTGAAGGGTGCCCGCAAGATTGCTGATGAGTGCCCCAAAGATGTAATATTTGAGTAGACTCGCAATGTGTTATCCTGTGCGCTGAAAACTTTGTTCATATGCGCTAAGCAACGCTTATTAATTTAAAATATTACCTTATGTGCGGCCGTTTATCAAATCTGAGAGATGGCAAGTCGTCGGCTTCAGCCCCCATGCCACGAGTGCTGGGGTGTTCGGGATAAAACTTGAGCGCTCTTGTTCCCATTTTTGGGTCCATCTAGGGAGGCGCTCAACACGACGAACAAGGCAACCGGACTTATAATGCTTGAACACTCTCACTTAGCCATAGAATTCTATAATTTTAAATTTCGGTGAAGCCCCTAGTGTTCGAAAGACTGAGTTCGGGGCGCTATCCACGCCTGGGCCGGACACAGCCGGTTCCTCGCTCTAAGCGGCATAAGTCTTTAGGGACTCGAAAAGACCTCTCGAATAGCGACCAGCTCTCGCCTTATCATGATGGTCAGTTTTAGCTTTCTCCACTGAGGCGCTCGCCCAGCTCAACCGGGGCGCAATCGCAGTGGTTCTCCCAGTGCTACCTTAGCCGATAGAATGGAACGTAAGGTACCAAAACATGGGAGCCGGGCAAACCCAACTATTGACCCAAGACATGATTCGGAGCCGATGCATATAATGCTATAAGTTCGGGGTGCCGCACTTGTGAAAGTGTTCGGACTTATCACACCATAATGCGGGGAACATAAGCCCCTGGTGTATTCGGCCGTACCAAAGTGTACGGATGCAAGATGTCATAAATGAACATATATGTAAAGAAAAGGAATGCAATTATAAGCGAAAAGTGATGCATTGTTTATTCAAGGAATTCTGCCATTAGTGCAGAACGATACAAATAGTGCGGTAAACAAGGGATTGGACTATTAGACATGTCCCCCTCCAGGGGTAGGCTGTGGAATGGTGTATTAAACAGATTTAATGCTCATAATGGAGACCACCTGAGTATTCGTCGTAGCCTTTGTCCTTCCCTGGCTGTTGCATTGTGAGTTCGTCAGATTCGCCGCCGGACAGGGTCTCTGGTGAACGGAGTCCTGTGGATAAATAAAAAAAGGAAAAGAAAAAGAGCGACACACTTGGGAGCCCCTGGTGTGGTTGAGCCGCACTCTGGGCCTGTCGTGGTCGTGCCCCTCCCCCTATGCCCATGGTATCTCCAGAGCGTAATGATGTACGCGGAGGGCTAGTCTTGCAATCATGCAAGGGCTGGGGTTGGGGCCGCATTGCTACGCGTGCTCAGATCGTGCCAGGTGGTCTTGATGTATGTTACTCCGGGCGCGTTTGGCCATGTCTGGTCGTTTAACGGCCGGACTCGAAAATTGCCTTAAGAGGCTGCTCTGTACTTCTGCCACGAGAGCCGCTGTGTGTTCCTCCGTTCGGAGGGAGCGTTCAGTGTTTCCGTTGACCGTGATGACTCCAGGAGGGCCTGGCATCTTGAGCTTAAGGTATGCATAATGCGGCACCGCGTTGAATTTTGCAAACGTGGTTCGTCCGAGCAGAGCATGATAGCCACTGCGGAACGGGACTATGTCAAAGATTAACTCCTCGCTTCGGAAATTATCCGGGGATCCGAAGACCACTTCCAGTGTGACTGAGCCTGTACAATTGGCCTCAACACCTGGTATGACGCCTTTGAAGGTAGTCTTTGTAGGTTTAATCCTTGAGGGGTCTATGCTCATCTTGTGCACTGTATCCTGATAAAGCAGGTTCAGGCTGCTGCCGCCGTCCATCAGGACTCTAGTGAGGTGAAATCCATCGACGATTGGGTCTAAAACAAATGCGGCGAATCCGCCATGGCGGATACTGGTGGGGTGGTCCCTTCGATCGAAAGTGATCGGGCAAGAGGACCATGGATAGAACTTCGGGGCGACTGGCTCCATCGCATATATGTCCCTAAGTGCACGCTTCCGCTCCCTCTTGGGAATGTGGGTTGCATATATCATGTTTACCGTCCGCACTTGTGGGGGGAAGCCCTTCTGTCCTCTACTGTTCGGCGGCCGGGTCTCTTCCTCGTCATCGCTATGCAGCCCCTTGTCATTGTTTTCAGTAATTAACTTGCCTGCCTGCTTGAATACCCAACAATCCCTGTTGGTGTGGTTAGCTGGCTTTTCGGGGGTGCCATGTATCTGGCAAGAGCGGTCGAGTATTCGGTCCAAATTGGATGGACCCGGAGTAGTTCTTTTAAATGGATTTTTCCACTGACCGGGTTTAGAGCCTCTGAATCCGGCGTTGACTGCCGTATCCTCAGTGTTATCGCCGTTAACGCGGCGTTTGTTTTTGTTACGATGCGACCTGCCATTACGGTCCTTGTTGTCTGGACTGCCAGAATTTTCGCTGAGGTTGTTACTGCGGGCTAGCCAGCTGTCCTCCCCCGCACAGAAGCGGGTCATGAGTGATGTGAGGGCTGCCATGGATTTCGGCTTTTCCTGTCCAAGGTGCCGGGCCAGCCACTCGTCGCGGATGTTATGTTTGAAGGCTGCGAGGGCCTCTACATCCGGACAGTCGACGATTTGATTTTTCTTTGTTAAGAACCGTATCCAGAACTGTCTGGCCGATTCGTCTAGCTGCTGAATTATGTGGCTTAGGTCATCGGCGTCTGGTGGTCGCACATATGTGCCCTGGAAATTGTCGAGAAATGCGGCTTCCATGTCCTCCCAACACCCAATTGACTCTCCTGGCAAGCTGTTAAGCCAATGCCGAGCTAGTCCTTTAAGCTTGAGTGGGAGATACTTGATGGCGTGTAGATCGTCACCGCGGGCCATATGGATATGAAGGAGATAATCTTCGATCCAAACCGCGGGGTCTGTTGTGCCATCGTAGGATTCGATGTTTACGGGTTTAAACCCTTCAGGGATTTGATGATCCATTACTTCATCTGTGAAGCAGAGTGGGTGTGCGGCGCCTCTATGCTAGGCAATATCACGACGTAGCTCAAGGGAGCTTTGTCTGCTGTGTTCGGCCCGGCCGGAGTTGCTGTATCCGGCGCGACGGTAGTCGTCGTGGATTGTGGGGCGCCCACATGATCCGTAGATAGATCTTGATTGTTTTGCCTTGTCCTCCAGTACGTCTCACAAGTCCGGCGCATTCCCCCGTGGCTTCGCGCTTTTCGAGCGGTGCCGGAGTACGGTTCTGGTGGAGGGCCTAGATGCCTCTCTGTCGCGGCCACGAGGTGGTCGGTCTGCCGTATTGTGCGCTGGTGATGAAGGTTTGTATGCTTCCTCCTCTAGTCGGGGGAGCAACTTGCGTTTTGGGTAGCTTTTGGAGGGGCGTTCGAGTTCATACTCTTCGGCCGCGAGGACCTCGGTCCATCTGTCGGCCAGCAGGTCTTGATCAGCTCGAAGTTGTTGCTGCTTTTTCTTTAGGCTGTTCGCCGTGGTGATTAGCCTGCGTTTAAAATGCTCTTGTTCGACGGGATCCTCAGGCACGACAAATTCGTCGTCGTTGAGGCTTGCCTCGTCTCCGGAGGGAGGCATGTAATTGTCATCCGCTATCTCCTTGTCTGCCGCTCTCTCTTGAGGGCTGGCTTCTCCGTCCTCCTGTGCTGAATCTTGCTGGAGGGGGTTGTCTTCGGCACTCTCTGGGGTGTTGTTATCTCCGGTGCCGGAATCTCCATTCTTACTGTGGCGAGATTTAGAGCGGCGCCGCTGACGTCGGCGCTTGGGCTGTTTCTTAGAGGAATCTGCCTCCGCTGTTTCTTCACCGTTCCCATCCTTTGGGATGTCCACCATGTATATGTCGTATGACGAGGTGGTCTTCCAGTGCCCCGTAGGCGCTGGTTCTTGGTCGTCTCCGGCATCATCGTCCATACCGTCGATGTCTTCGGAGTCGTAGTCTAGCATGTCGGTTAGATCGTCGACAGTGGCTACAAAGTGGGTGGTGGGTGGGCTTTGAATTTCTTCGTCGTCCGCATCCCAACCATCTTGACCGCAGTCCGGCCAGGGCTCTCCTGATAACGAGAGATACTTTAGCGAATTCAGGATGTCGCCAAAGGGTGAGTGCTGAAAGATGTCCGCAGCGGTGAACTCCATGATCGGCGCCCAATCGGATTCGATCAACAGGGGCGCAGTAGGTTCGGAGTCCGGCAAGGAGTCCGGCACCTCGGAGTCACGAGCTTTGCAAGGGACAAGGTCAGTGTTCGGCTCCATCGCCGTAGAAGTTGCAGCCCCCAAGGCGGTGTCCAGCCACCTGTCCTCGATCTGCGCGGTCGGCTCCGAACTATGGGTCAGAGCGGACTCGTGTGCGGCCTCCAGGGTACTGTCCGGCGGTAGAGCTAAATCATGCCCATCGTGACAGTGCGGTGCGCTCGGCTGTGGCTCGAATCCATCGAAGATCAAGTCTCCGCGGATGTCAGCCGTGAAGTTTAGGCTTCCAAATCTAACCTGATGGCCAGGGGCGTAGCTTTCGATCTGCTCCAGATGGCCAAGTGAATTAGCCCGCGGTGCGAAGCCGCCGAACACGAAAATCTGTCCAGGGAGAAAAGTCTCACCCTGGACTGCGTTGTTGTTTGAAGAAGCCATCAATCCTATCGGTGACGACACAGAGGAACTCTCAATGAAAGCACCAATGTCGGTGTCAAAACCGGCGGATCTCGGGTAGGGGGTCCCGAACTATGCGTCTAGGCGGATGGTAACAGGAGACAAGGGACACGATGTTTTTACCCAGGTTCGGGCCCTCTCGATGGACGTAAAACCCTACTCCTGCTTGATTGATATTGACGATATGGGTAGTACAAGAGTGGATCTACCACGAGATCAAGGAGGCTAAACCCTAGAAGCTAGCCCATGGTACGATTGTTGTAATGGTTGTGTGTCCTACGGACTAAAACCCTCCGGTTTATATAGACACGGAGAGGGCTAGGGTTACACAGAGTCGGTTACAATGGTAGGAGATCTACATATCCGTATCACCAAGCTTGCCTTCCACGCCAAGGAAAGTCCCATCCGGACACGGGACGGAGTCTTCAATCTTGTATCTTCATAGTCTTGGAGTCCGGCCGATGATGATAGTCCGGCTATCCGGACACCCCCTAGTCCAGGACTCCCTCAGAGGCCATGGACTAGAGGGGAAACCCTTCTCCTATCTAGGGAGAATGTCAAGGAAGAAGAAGAAGAAGGGGGGCTCTCTCCCCCTTGCTTCCGGTGGCGCCGGAATGCCGCCGAGGGCCATCATCATCATCGCGATCTTCACCAACACCTCCGCAATCTTCACCAACATCTCCATCACCTTCCCCCATCTATATTCAGCGGTCCACTCTCCCGCAACCCGCTGTACCCTCTACTTAAACATGGTGCTTTATGCTTCATATTATTATCCAATGATGTGTTGCCATCCTATGATGTCTGAGTAGATTTTCGTTGTCCTATCGGTGATTGATAAATTGCTATGATTGGTTTAATTTACTTTTGGTTATGTTGCTGTCCTATTGTGCCCTCCGTGTCGTGCAAGCGTGAGGGATTCCCGCTGTAGGGTGTTGCAATACGTTCATGATTCTCTTATAGCCGGTTGCTTGAGTGACAGAAGCATAAACCCGAGTAAGGGGTTGTGGTGTATGGGATAAAGGGAACTTGATACTTTAATGCTATGGTTGGGTTTTACCTTAATGATCTTTAGTAGTTGCGGATGCTTGCTAGAGTTCCAATCATAAGTGCATATGATCCAAGAAGAGAAAGTATGTTAGCTTATGCCTCTCCCACATAAAACTTGCTATCGGTCTAGTAAAGTAGTCAATTGCTTAGGGACAATTTCACAACTCCTACCACCATTTTTCCTCACTCGCTATATTTACTTTATTGCATCTTTATCTACACAGCCCCTAGTTTATATTTACGTGCTCTTTATTATCTTGCAAACCTATCCTATCACACCTACAAAGTACTTCTAGTTTCATACTTGTTCTAGGTAAAGCGAACACTAAGTGTGCGTAGAGTCGTATCAGTGGCAGATAGGACTTGAGAGAATATTTGTTCTTCCTTTAGCTCCTCGTTGGGTTCGACAATCTTGCTTATCGAAAAAGGATACAATTATCCCCTACACTTGTGGGTTATCAGTGTCACCCCTGACTAATTTAAATCCGAACTATTAAAATGTTCAATGATATAGGCCTTGCGTTTCTTCGAACCGCTTGTTGACACGGTCGATCTCCTCATCGGTGACTCGGAGTTTCTGATTTAACTTGGAAATCTCCGCGGCGTTGGATGATACATCTCCAACGTATCTATAATTTTTGATTGTTCCATGCTGTTATATTATCATTCTTGGATGTTTTACAATCATTTTATAGTCATTTTATATCATTTTTTGGGACTAACCTATTGACCCAGTACCCAGTGCCAGTTGTTGTTTTTTGCTTGTTTTTTACATCGCATGAAATCAATATCAAACGGAGTCCAAACACCACTTAACTTTTTGGAGATTTTTTTACGGACCAGAAGAGCACCAGTGGGCCAAAGAAGCACCTAGGGGGTGCCCCGAGGGGGGCATAACCCACTAGGGCACGCCTGGGCCCCCAGGCGCGCCCAGGTGGGTTGTGCCCACCTCGGTGGCCTCCTGCACCCCTTCTTCACCCTATAAATTCACAAATATTCCAAAACCCTTCGGGGTAGCCCTAGATCAGAAGTTCCACCGGTGCAAGGTCTCCATATCCGCGAAAACCAATCTAGACCCTGTTCCGGCACCCTGCCGAAGGGGGGGTCATCTCTGGTGGCCATCTTCATCATCCCGGCGGCCACCACGATGAGGAGGGAGTAGTTCACCCTAGGGGATGAGCGTTTGTACCAGTAGCTATGTGTTTGATCTCTCTCTCTCTCTCTCTCTCTCTCTCTCTCTCTCGTGATCTATGTCATGGGCTTTGTTAATATAGTCGAATCATATGATGTTTCTCCCCTCTATACTCTTGTTATGATGAATTCAATATTTACCCTTCAAGGTTTTGTCTTGTCAAATTGAATATTCAGAGATGAGAACACATGATATATGTCTTGCAATATGAATACTTCAGTTTACAATGAGGTATCTTATTGATTCACTTGATATGTGTTATGGCATTCAACTTGCGGATTTCCCGCGGTGATATTGGGGTAATCTATGCATAGGGGTTGATGCACGTTTTTCTCGGATGGAAACTTTGGGGTCTCTTTATAGTTCTTTGTGTGGATTGAGTACTATGAATATGAATTTGATTTGGTGTTATTCTAGTACGAACTCTAGGATAGATCGATAGGAAAAAATAGCTTTGTGTTATTTTAGTACGAACTCTTGAATAGATCGAACAAAAAAAATAGCTTTGAGGTGGTTTCATGACCTACAAACAATTCCTATCTTTTGTTCTCCACTAATAGGAACTCGGGAGTGATTCTTTATTGCACTTTGAGGGATAATCATATGATCCAACTATGTTAGCATTGTTCAGAGGTTGCACTAGCGAAAGTACGGACCCTAGGCCTCATTTTCAGGCATTGCAACACCGTTTTTTGCCCGTTACTATTTGCTACCTTGCTGTTTTTATTTATTCAGATTATAAAAATATATTTCTACCATCCATATTACACTTTTATCACCATCTCTTCGCCGAACTAGTGCACCTATACAATTTTCCATTGTATTGGGTGTGTTGGAGACACAAGAGATTTCTTGTATTTGGTTGCAGGGTCATTTGAGAGACACCATCTTCATCCTACACCTCTCACGGATTGATAAACCTTAGGTCATCCACTTGAGGGAAAATTTCTACTGTCCTACAAAACTCTGCGCTTGGAGGCCCAACACGTATCTACAAGAATAAAGTTGCGTAGTAGACATCATTGGACGCCACAACCAGCATGGAGGCCTGTCACATTAAAGACACAACAACTTGTTCACCCGGAGAGTGCGGTTATCGATCCTTTGTCTGGTTCTTTTCAAACCAGACGAAGTCTCGGGGGCTACTGTGTATATAAGGGGCAGGCATAATTAAATTATTTCTAACAAATACAAAACAAAAAAGGCATTACATCACCTACCTTGAAGCCACTTAGCAGGGTACCAAAGGCGTCGTTCAGTCTGCAGTTGGCGGACCGAATCTTCTCCATCACCGTACCCATCAGGGTACAGTGTTCTTCCTTGATGGAAGCACTCTGCAGTGCTTCCTCCAGGGCATATGGTGGCCCAGACGCCGTTGGCTCATTGGAGAGCGGCGCGGGAGACGGAGCCCTGTCCCCCTCTCTGGCAGAGGGCTTTGTGGTCGGCTCTGGTGTCCAGGTGGGCTCCAGAATAGTGTTTGGCGGGGCCCCTGATTGGCCGGGCTCCCCCTCTTCATGTGCTAGAGGGGAATTTTTTCCCTGGTCTTCGGTGCCCGAGGTATGCGCCTCGGCCATTGTCTCGTCGGCCCCACCCGCCTTTCCCTGGTTGGTAGGCGTCCTTTGATACGACACCTCGGCATCCTCCACGGTGGCAGGAGGTGGGGACTGTGGCAATGTCTCGCTCTCCGCCATGTCAGTGGGCGGAGACCTCCCCTCCGATAGCTGCTTGGTAGGGACCGTGCACGGAGGGCTGTAATCAAAATAACAAATGATTGGTTAAGTTAAAAGGATAAGAACACAAGCGAATTGTAGAAGGTGTTCGGATTCATACGTTGTGGCCAGGGGCATAACCTGACGTTCCACTTAGGGACACCCACGGATGCTACGGATCCGGTTTCGGAGTCCGAGCTATCGGGGAGGATTAGCTTTGGCCTCTTTTGGGCAGCCTCCCCGGCATCTTCGACCGTCGCCCTCTTCTTTGGGCGAGGGGAATCGCTCCCCTCTCCCTCTCCCTCTTCCTCTTCCTCTTTGTCCCCCTCATGGGTCGACGGGGCATCGGTCTCTCCGGACTTGGTTTCCGGAGGACCACTTGAGCGGAGGCCACCTCGGACCTCCTGTGTCTTCTTCTTCTTGAGATTCTTTTCGGGCACCTTGTAAGGCGCCAGGACTAGCATCTTGGACAACTGTGGTGTCCTTGGGTCTTCGGGGAGCAGAGCCAGACTGTTAATCCGTTCCGCTTTGGCCGCCCAGTTCTACGATTAGAAGGGAAGATTGAAGTAAGTTGTCAAACTGTAATGGATAGTGTTCGGGTTAGTATTCGAGCAGGGTGTGCTTACCTCCCCCGTCGGGCTGGCGACGTCAAGCCCGATGTCCTCGTCCTCCTTCGGCCATTCCTTTTGGGACTTGAACAGCAGCTTCTACATATTATTGTGTGTGGTGCCGTAGAAGTGATGCACGGTCGTAGGGTCTTCGGGCTTGAATTCCCACATAGAGGACGCCCGAAGTTGGCAGGGAAGGAGGCGGCGGAAGAGCATCACCTGAACCGCATTGGTCAAGGCCGTGTTGCCCTCCATCATATTGGAGACGCGCTTCTGGAGCATCTTCGCCTCGGTCTGGGACCCCCATTCGAGGCCTTTCTCGTTCCATGAGGTGAGCCTCATAGGGGGTCCGGATCTGAAGGCAGGAGCCGCCGCCCAGTTGGCGTTGCGGGTCTCGGTGATGTAGAACCACTCCTGTTGCCAGATCTTGGTAGTGTCGATGAAAGTACCTTTTGGCCATGTGGCTTTGTTGAGCTTGCTCACCATGGCCCCGCCGCAATCAGCCAGATTGCCGTCGACCACCTTCGGCTTAAGACTGAAGATCTTGAGCCATAGGCCGGAGTGTGGAGGGATGATGTCTACTATGCAACTTTATTCTTGTAGACTCGTGTTGGGCCTCCAAGCGCAGAGTTTTGTAGGATAGTAGGAATTTTCCCTCAAGTGGATGACCTAAGGTTTATCAATCCGTAGGAGGCATAGGATGAAGATGGTCTCTCTCAAACAACCCTGCAATCAAATACAAGAAATCTCTTGTGTCACCAACACACCCAATGCAATGACAATTTGTATAGGTGCACTAGTTCGGCGAAGAGATGGTGATAAAAGTGTAATATGGATGGTAGAAATATATTTTTATAATCTGAAAATAAAAAAAAACCAGCAAGGTAGCAAACGATAAAAGTGAGCACAAATGATATTGCAATGCTTGAAAATGAGGCCTAGGGTCCATACTTTTGCTAGTGCAATCTCTCAACAATGCTAATATAATTGGATCATATAGCCATCCCTCAACGTGCGATGAAGAATCACTCCAAAGTTCTTATCTAGTGGAGAACATAAGAAGAAATTGTTTGTGGGGTACGAAACCACCTCAAAGCTATTCTTTCCGTTCGATCTATTCAAGAGTTCATACTAAAATAACACAAAGCTATTCTTTCCGTTCGATCTATCTAAGAGTTCGTACTCAAATAGCACCAAATGATACACGTCAACCAACTCTAATGTCACCTAGATACTCCAATGTCACCGCGGGTATCCGTGAGTTGGTTATACGATATGCATCAAAAAATTTCAGAATCATAACTCTGTCCAACACAAAGAACCTCAAAGAGTGTCCCAAGATTTCTACCGGAGAAACAAAGACGAGAACATGCATCAAACCTATGCATAGATTACCCCAATGTCACCCCGGGAATCCGCAAGTTGAGTGCCAAAACACATATCAAGTGAATCAATATGATACCCCATTGTCACCACGAATATTCATAGCAAGACATACATCAAGTGTTCTCAAATCCATAAAAGTATTCAATCCGATAAAACGAAATCTCAAAGGTAAAACTCAATCCACAATAAGATAGAGAGGGGAAAACACCATATGATCCGACTATATTAACAAAGCCCGCGATACATCAAGATCGTGACATCTCAAGAACACGAGAGAGAGAGAGAGAGAGAGAGAGAGAGAGAGAGAGAGAGAGAGATTAAACACATAGCTACTTGTACAAACCCTCGGCCCCGAGGGTGGACTACTCGCTCCTCTCATCATGGAGACCATAGGGATGATGAAGATGGCTTCCGGTGATGATCTTCCCCTCCGGTAGGGTGCCGGAACAGGCTCCCAATTGTTTTTTCATGGCTACAGAGACTTGCGGCGGCGGAACTTTCGATCTAGGTTAACCCCGAGGATTTTTGGAATATTTGATGATTTATAGGGCGAAGAGGGGGTGCGGGAGGTCACCGAGGTGGGCACAACCCACCTGAGCGCTCCTGGGATGAGCACGGCCGGATCACCACAAACCGTGCTCTGTACTAATGCTAATGTGGCACGATTAATGCGCTGACCATGTACAAGTGTGGTGCCCTTTCATGACTACTGGCCGGCAGTTATGTCTCAAAGAATCCACTGATCTTCTCTTCCAACCACACAGCAGTATACATTGGTTTCTCAGATCTGGCCTTCAACCAGGAAGTCCGGTGCGAACTGCAATTTTCCTGTAAGAAGTTGACGTAATTTGGAACAATCAATCCCACAATCTCCCGACGCAGTGTCACCTTGTGCACAGTACGAACTTTCCATGTCATCTGGCTATCACAGATGGTAAAGAACTCTTCAAGAAATCTCTTGAGAGAATCAACACCCAAAAGTGGGACCCAACATTCGTCAAGGTAGCTCTGTATGTACTGATGGATCAGCGAACAGAGACCCGTCTGCAGTTCTACACTGGAAAGGCATCCTCCGGGATGATTCTTCAGTTGATAAACAAAATCCATATTATTCAAGATGTATATGTACCTTTGACCCTTTGCTGGGAACATTGCTTCTGCATCTTCGCTGAGCTTGGAGACCCAAGCATAGATCATGCTAAGCTCAATAGTGAAATCCTCGGTGCCGAGTACAAACTGCATCATGTCCCCGTTGCGACAGAAAAATTCCAGGTATCGTACAAGAAGAGCCGTTGCTGGATGGATGGCACTTTCTCGGATGCTATGCATGTCACTGGTACTGGTAGTCCCCTCAAGCATTCCCCTCAAATCAACCACCATCTTGTAAAAAACATGAGCAACCACATCATGCATGGACTCAGTACTGCTGAAAGTCAATTCCCTTATGGTACATAGGACATCGACAAGTGCATCTAAGATGGTAAGCATTTGCAATGGATGATGAGCAGACCACCTTGTGTTGCTGAATGAAAGTGCAACATCAATGAGCTCCTCTACAGATTGCCTGACAACCTCTTGAAAGCAACATTCCTTTTTGACATCCTGACATGACTTCCAATTCTGCCCATCTAATTCAAGAAAGATCAATTGAATAAGCTTTGCAGTAATTTTCATCGTCATGATAGAAGCCCCAGTTGATCCGTCTGTCAACACATGAAGACCGTCATAGATAATCCCTTGGTTCTCCTCAACTATGTCAGACAATCTGTTTCAAGGACAAGAATACAAGACCAAACTTCAGAATGTAATGCGAAGTACGTACATAGTTTCAGACAGCATCATATATCAATTATAAAGCACCCAAGTCAATCTTATCGATACCAAGAACATCATTGTTCTACTACACGTGACATGATACTATCCAAGAAACCACATAATGCCATAATGTAAAGACAAACATATAATAATTCAGCGACAGTTCTCATGCCAGTATATGTAAAGATAACTGAAGCAAAAGTATCATGTAGTACAAAGAAGGGCACACTAGGGTTTTTACTTATATATTGGAGAAAAGGTCCAGTTTAAAACCCAAAATCTAAAACTTGAACTCAAACAGGTTGATCTTAATCTTTTGAAATTATTGGATCCATTTTACATTTTTACTTTACCCCACTTGGCCCTATCCCAAGTGGCAAACACGTGTCATCAGCACTCATACTGGTCAAGACATTCGCTGTAAATAGAATCCATTTACTTAAGTAAGTGAAGTACTACTACTAGTATTGCAATTTGCAAAGGTCGGAGACTCGGAGTAGAAAAGATTGACTTTTTCACTCTAGGATATGAAGAACAAAAATTGTGCCCAGATAGATAATAAATCAACTAGTACTTGGCGATTTATTAATACCTGTGGAATCCATCAGAGGTGTTGGCATCTCTGAACGCTCTCCGAAGCAATTCAAGGGATTCAGCTTCGGTTAACCATGGATCCATCTCCTGGAGCTGCTGGATGAAGGCGGGGTGGATGAGACAGACATCCCCTGCTTTCATGAGGTGTAGGGGAGTATACCACAAGTTATTGATGTCGTCGCCGCTGGTGCTTGACCCGCTCCCGTCGGAGTCGGAGGAGTCAGCTTGGGGTGGGCTGACGGCGAGGATCGGACGGGTGCTGTCTGCCATGAAACTGCGGATGGCAGCAGCAACCTGCGCAGCGTCCAGGATGCTCCCGGTGATGGTGAGAGTGGGAGCGAGGCGGGGTTGCTCCGGTTGAATCCGCCGAGCCGGAGCCGCCAGGATCTGGCGGGGTCCATCAGCGTTGTCCTGATGGGCCAATCGGGGCGGACGCCTCAGCACAAGAGCGATGATAAGGGCGGCGACGACCGCGGCGAGGCCTCCGTATGCCCGCAGCGAGCCGCACGAATCCACGGCAACTCCGAGCACGGCGCACAGGTAGAGGAGAGCGGCAAACGGGCCGCCGTTGTAGGGACGCGCGGGACGAGCGCGGGGGCGGGGAGGAAGAACGGGACGGTGCTCCGCCTGAGCATGCCGGAGCGCGGGGGCGGGCCGGGGCGGCGTGCCCACGGCCTTGGGATGCGGCCGGACGGCCGCGCGGTGCTGATACCGGGAGCGGGGGCGGGGAGGCACGGGGAGGTGGTCCGGGCTCGCTCTCTGGCGCCCAAGGCCTTCCGCCGCCGCCGTCGCCGTCGGCATCGCCGTTGCGGTCGACGCCGTCGCCGTCCACGCCGTTGCGTTTGACGCCGTCGCGGTCGCTGTCGACGCCGTCGAAGCCCTGGCCGGCGCCGTCGACGCCTTCGAAGCCGTCGCCGTCGCCGTCCACGCCGTTGCGTTTGACGCCGTCGCCGGCGCCGTCGAAGCCCTCGTCGACGCCTTCGAAGCCGTCCCCGTCGCCGTCGCTGTCGACGCCGTCGAAGCCCTCGTCGACGCCTTCGAAGCCGTCCCCGTCGCCGTCCACGCCGTTGCGTTTGACGCCGTCGCCGTCGCTGTCGACGCCGTCGAAGCCCTCGCCGGCGCCGTCGACGCCTTCGAAGACGTCCCCGTCGCCGTCCACGCCGTTGCGTTTGACGCCGTCGCCGTCGCTGTCGACGCCGTCGAAGCCCTCGCCAGCGCTATCGACGCCTTCGAAGCCGTCGCCGTCGAAGCCGTCGCCATCGACGCCGTAGCCGTTGCCCTCGCCGTCGTCGCCGTGGCCGAAGAGGAAGACACGGTGAGGAGGAGGGAGACGCCCGGTGTATTTATAACTATAAGTAAGGAAGAGGCGGAGAGCAATTGACTGGGCCCCACTTGACTTCCGGGCCAGTGACAGTCGGCCGGGCGGCGCTGGGAATATTCCTGGTGGAGCGACGATCTAGAACACCGAATACAAACTGTATCATCCAATCCGGTACGTCTCTTTATCTGCCAAGAATGGCGGGGCTAGCCCGTTCAACATGGAGCCGGAGCAAAATATAGGAGCGTTGATATACAGACGACACCCGGGGACGATTTCAACACGACACTGCATATCCCACTGTCTATTGAAAAGGTAAAACTGAATAACATTGTTGGATTGGTCTCCACAAAGGCAACGGGATTTGCTCAATGGCATTTGCCCACAAAGACCGGTGATCAATTATCAATCTCCTGGTATAGTCTAATGAAAGTATTTGGGCAGGGTCGGCGGGAGGGGAGGGGAGGGGACGAGGCTTGCCTGCTCCGCTCCGTGCTCCCGCACCATCCAATTTTCATTGCCT
>NC_041383.1:18631283-18644831 GCF_002162155.2 Triticum dicoccoides
AGAAAATGTAGTTTCTCATTCCCCCAAATCAACCTTGCCTAGCTCCGCCGCCGGGGACGAGGCCGTCGTCGTGGATGGGTTATTCTTCGCCTGTTGAGAAGAGGGAGACGGCGAGGATGAGACAGGCCAGGTGGGTGGCTAAAGTAAGCAGAGCACTTGACTGGGCCCTCACTGGCAGTCGGCTGGGTGGCGGTAAGCAGAGCACGAGCTGCCGGGCGCGTCCCATCCAGCCGGCCGTTGCGCTTGAGCACGCGTCGCTGGGAGTCGCGGTTGTGCGACGTCGAGAGCGCCGCATCCAGCTGGCCGTCATGCTTGAGCACGGGAGTCGCGGTCGTGCGGCGTCGGGAGCGTCGCATCCAGCCGGGCGCCGTACAAGGACGCAGGATCCGCCCAGCGTCGGCGTGAGGGACAAGATGGATGGGGTGGGAGGAAGCCCGAGGCGAGCTCCAACTAGCATGGTCACCGTGCGTTGGTGGTCGGTGCTTGCTTAAGGATGGTGTTGGTGTTGTAGGCAGCAGCAAGTTCAGATAAACTGCACAGTTGTTAGTTCAGACTTCAGATTCATTAGCGTTACGTCCCTGGGAACCATTCCATCCTATCTCATTCTCTTCTAGCTAAACACCAAGATGGAATCATTCCGTTCCTTAGGAATGAAACGGTTCCATGACATTCCACTTGGTTCCAAAACCAAACACACCCGTAGAAGACCAGATAAAACTGTGATGATAAATAGGGTGGATGCCTGGATCGTCCAGTCCCCTACGTCTCTTTATCTGCCGAGAATGCATTGCCTTTGTCTACCTAATCAAATCTTTCCCGTGATCCGGCAGCTTGACGGGGACATAGTTGAGCTCTTATCTCGTACTGTATTTGATTTTTTTTCCTTTCTTTTTAGGGAAAGAAGAACAGTAGTACTTGGTGAGGTCAGGTGTGCCTATGGTGTCGACATTTCGGGACTTGCCTTGTCTTGGAAATAGGTAGTTTGATTTGATACACTACTTGGTCGTGTAGACAGATAATTTGCAATACGATGATTGATTGGGGTGCTGGTGCACGCATATATACAATATAAGGGACCTCAACTATACAAGACTAGGAGGTGGGCCACAACTCCAATATACGTGCAGTATAAAATACATACTCAACACCCCCCGCAGTCGAAGAGTCGCCGGAGGCACAGAGACTGGACCGAAACTCCTCGAAGACGGGAGTAGGCAATCCCTTAGTCATCACATCAGCAAACTGTTGCGTCGTCGGCACGTGGAGAACCCGAACACGGCCAAGGGCAACCTGCTCGCGCACGAAGTGAATATCGAGCTCAATATGCTTCGTCCGTCGATGGTGCACCGGGTTGGCGGAGAGGTAGACCGCGCTGATGTTATCGCAGTAGACAAGAGTGGCCTTGTGAACATCACAAAGCAACTCCTGGAGCAGCTGACGTATCCAAGAGCACTCGGCCACGGCATTAGCCACGACGCGATACTCTGCCTCGGCGCTGGAGCGGGAGACCGTGGGCTGCCGCTTCGATGACCAAGAGATCAACGATGGCCCAAGGTAGACGCAGTAGCCTGATGTAAAGCGTCGCGTGTCGGGGCAGCCAGCCCAGCCGGCATCCGACTAGGCCACAAGGTCGGTGGAGGCGGAGGCCGTCAGGGTGAGTCCCAAAGTCATGGTGCCGCGTATGTAACGGAGAATATGCTTCACCAGAGTCCAGTGAGAGTCATGCGGGGCATGCATATGGAGGCACAGCTGCTGGACAGCGTACTGCAGGTCGGGACGAGTCGGCGTTAGGTACTGTAAAGCACCGATAAAACGCTCCATCGGACGCAAGAGACCCCTCGAGAGCAGAGACCTTCCTCTTCGTGTCGACCGGGGTGGGCGCCAGCTTGCAGTTAAGCATACCAGCATGCTCCAGGAGCTCGTGGGCGTACTTCTGCTGATGCAGAAAGAAGCCGTCACTCCGCCGGACCACCTCGGTGCCGAGGAAGTAGTGCAGGGGCCCCAAGTCCTTGAGGACAAACTCATCACGAAGACGAGCAGTCAGCCGCTGAAGGAGGTCGGGGGTGGACGCCGTGAGGATGATGTCGTCGATGTAGAGCAGCAGATATGCAGTGTCAACTCCCTGATGATACACGAAGAGTGAAGCATCGGAGCGAGTGGATCGAAATTCGAGAGACTGCAGGAAGGCTGTGATACGCTGGTACCAAGCCCGAGGCGCCTGCTTCAACCCATAAAGAGAACAGGAGAGCAAGAACATGAAGTCAGGGTGCTCGGCGTCGACGAAACCAGTGGGCTGCTCACAGAACACCTGCTCGGCGAGATGGCCGTGCAAGAAGGCGTTGGAGACATCCAACTGGTGCACAGGCCAGGCGCGCGAGACTGCCAGCTGAAGCACGGCGCGAATCGTGCCCGGTTTCACAACTGGGGCGAAGGTGTCGGTGAAGTCCACGCCCGCGCGTTGCCGAAAACCATGAACCACCCACCGAGCCTTGTAGCACTCGAGAGAACCGTCCGGGCAAGTCTTGTGGCGAAACACCCACTTGCCAGAGATGATGTTGGCACGAGGGGGTCGCGGAACAAGCTGCCACGTGCGGTTGCGCTGTAAGGCGTCGAACTCCTCCTGCATCGCAGCTAGCCAGTGGGGATCCCGAAGGACAGCACGAGCGGAGGTGGGGACGGGTGATGGCGTCGACGTCGAGGCGGCGCACAGATACTCATCGACGGAGTAGCGCGTGTTGGGCCGAAGCACTCCTGCTCGGGCACGGGTAGTCACGCCAAGTGACGGGGCAGTAGGGCTGGCGGGTGCCGCGGCGGCAGGGGTACCCAATGCGGCAGCGGGGGCCGCGGCGCCGGGGGCACCCGGTGTGGTGGCGGGGGCCGCGGCGGCGGCGGTAGTCGCAGTAGTGGCGGCGGCGGAAGAGGCGACGGGCGAGGTTGACGTCGAGCCCGTCGCAGGGGTGGCGGGCGGGGTGCCGGGCTCAACCTCGTATGAGGGAGACGGGGACCCGGGGGCCCTCTCGGACTCGACCTCGGGGGAGGGAGTCACGAAGCCAGGTGGTGGCGGCAGAGGGCGCCGTGCCCGGGGGGGCCGCCGGGGGCTGCCGCCGCGCATCACTCCATGAAGGGGGCGCGGGGGCCGGTGCCGAAGGGGCCGAAGCCAGAGGAACCTGAAAAAAAGGGAACACCGTCTCGACAAAGTACACATGCCTCGAGGTGTACACATGATGAGTGACAGGATCATAGCACCGGTAACCTTTGGTGTCAGGAGGGTAGCCAAGGAAGATGCAGGGGACGGATCGTGGTGCGTGCTTGTGTGGTGTGATGGACGCGGTGCTAGGATAACAGAGACACCCGAAGATGCGGAGACCATCATAGGACGATGGTCTGCCGAAGAGAAGGTGGTGAGGGGCGTAGTTCCACCGAGGGCGACACGGACGAATGTTAACTAAGAGAGTGGCGGTAGCGAGGGTACCGGGCCAAAACCGAGCGGGCATGTTAGAGTGAAAGAGTAACGTGCGAACGCAGTCATTAAGAGTGCAGAGAATGCGCTCGGCGCGGCCGTTCTGCTGGGAAGTGTAGGGGCAAGTCAGACGGAAGGTGGTGCCGTGAGAGGCGAGAAGTGTGCGAAGAGCGACGTTGTCAAACTCGTTTCCGTTATCAGTTTGGAGTGCGAGTATGGGGCGACCGAACTGGGTGGTGACATAGGAGTAAAAAGCGCTGAGTGTGGCTAAAGCATCAGATTTACGACGAAGGGGAAAAGTCCACACATAATGAGAGTAATCATCTAAAATCACCAAGTAGTAAAGATAGCCCGTGTTACTCGCAACGGGAGATGTCCAAACATCACTATGAAGTAATTGAAATGAAAAAGTGGAAACTGAAGAAGACGCACTAAAGGGAAGACAAACGTGCTTGCCTAAGCGACAAGCCTCACAAGAGTGCTCGTCGAGCTTATCACATGAGAAAGAGAAACTCCTAAGAATTTGACGTAAGACGGTGTGGTTGGGGTGACCCAAGCGAGCGTGCCAAAGGTCAACGCCGGCGGCAAGGGCGACGGGTGTGGAGGTGGAGGCGCCGGCGTGCACGGGATAGAGCTCATCGGGACTGTCACATCGGTGAAGGACCATCCGGGTACGGGCGTCTTTCACAGAAAAGCCAACACCATCAAATTCAACAGTAAGAGGGTTCTCACGAGTAAGACGACGAACAGAAACTAGGTTCGTGACTAAATCAGGTGAAACAAGAACATTAGACATAGTGATGGGTGTGGAAGTGGAGGGAAAGCTAGTGCTACCGATATGAGTAATAGGTAAGGAGGAGCCGTTGCCGACAGTGATACGAGTGGGCGTGTGAACTGGAGTGGAGGAGGTTAGGTTACCGGGATGAGCTGCCATGTGCGCAGTAGCACCTGAGTCCATGTACCAGTCGCCTCCACCGACAGAGCTACGCGGCGATGGCGCGGAGTGCTGGGCAGCGAGGAGGGTGGGGTCCCATGGCACAGGTACCGGCGGCGGCGGAAGGCCCCCGTAGGGCGGCGCCGGGACGGTCGGGCCATAACCACCGGGGGCGGCGGCGCAAGTAGGGCGCCGTAGCCGGCGCCAGCCGGCTGGAAGGGCGCGCCAATGAACGTCTGGTGGCCAGCGGGGAGAGCCTGCTGATAGTGCAGCGCCCCCCCGGCGTCCTGGGCCCGCTGCTGCTGCTGCAGGCGGCGACCGCCGCCACGCCGGTTGCGTCGGCCCCTTCCCCCTTGCGGTTGTTGCGGGGGAGGCGCTGGTGGCGCCAACGGGTAACACCCGGCGGGTGCGGGAGGACGCGACTGGATCGGCGCGGTCAGTGGAGCGGTTCCACCGTAGATGGTGAAGTAGCCCGGAGAGTCCATGGACGGCGGCGGCGGCGCGCGCGGGGAGGCGCGGAGAGGATGGGTTTTGAAGACCATGAAAATTTTGAAACAAAGAAAATACACCTAAGGACCCATCATGATATGGATTTTGAAGTAAATCTGTACAATTCTCAGAGTGTAACCCATTTTGGTTGCCAAAATTGGGGCACTTTGCAAAATATATGGTTTTTATGAGGGTATGATTGTCACCATGGATCTTGGTGATCCTGACATCGAGCAAGACAATATGGACATTTGGGTCCTTGTTGATACGCTTCCGATTCTACCGCTATGTGAGTTTCTCAAACATAGTTATTAACTAATTTATATTGTTTATTTTAAAATAGTTGACAACTTATTTCCATTGACAGCTTATTTTGATTCTTCCAAGAATGTGCAGAAGATGGTAGACAAAACCCACTACATCGATGGCTCCGAATTAACTTATAATGAGAAAAATCATCTTATCGCATTTTGTAGTTTTTTTGAGAATTACAATACCTATTATCGAACTCCTCCAAATTATGGTGAATACGTGCCACTAGTGCACGTGTTGAACCACGGTAACTTCTATGGAGATACCCTGGTAAGATTTTTTACTATTAAGACATCCTTGCATCTTTTGCATACTTCTAAAACTAGTACATCATTGCTAACTACGAAATTATTACTATGTTTTTCAACAGAAAATCCCGATGGATTGTGTGCCTCATCTGATGTATCAGAATGGTCACCTTGCAGTTCTGAACCTATAGCCAGGTCGACCTACGGATCTCACCTGTGCATATCGGATTTCTAAAACCAGTGAACACATGCTAATCAAAGAATGGAAAAAATGTTTGGACATTCGTAATTAAGGAGGTTCTTGGAAGTAACATTAAGCGAAAGGCAAGAATTGGAGATAGGATAATCTCCATTCTCCATAATGGAGAGTAAGGGGCTACCTTGTTTTTGCTATTTTACCTTAGAGAATGTAGTAGGTCCTAAGAGAATGTAGTAGGTCCTATGAGGTACAATATGTTTATTATGTGGTACGATGTGTTAGAGTTGATGATGAGGAGTAGTTGTGATTACGACTAGTGACCAATTTGCTACGTGATGTCTCATTGATAAAAACGATGATCTTGAGGAGGTGTTATATGACAATGATGTATTATGATGATAAGTTGTTAATTATATGGTGATGACGATGATCTTTATTATATCATTGGGTGAAAGAACCGTGGATTAGTTTCAAGTGGATGAACATCCACTTGAAACTAGTCCACGGTTCTTTCACCCCGTGATGTAATAACTCATTATGATGTAAAAACAATATCTAGATTCCTGTTGTATGAAAACTTGTGCAAAGGTGTATGAATACAACATGAAATAAAAAAGAAATAAAATATAAAATAATAGTAGTAGCGCGGGAAGGGAGAAGCACTGCTACTAAGTACCAGTAGCGCTCCTCTAGGAAAGCGCTACTACTAAGTCGATATAGCAGTAGCGTGGGTCAAGACACGCTACTGCTAACCTTTAGCTGTAGCGTCGTACCAGTAGCGCACCATCACGCGCTACTGATAGGCCTAAAACCCGCGCTGCCGCTAGGTTTTTCCCTAGTAGTGTAAATTTACAGTTGGATCTTTATATAGGAAAATAATTACTCTTGGTTTGAAATTCCCACAGAAATTCCTGTGGAAGACCAAAGTGCCTGGGAAAATAAAAGTATTTTTGTGGCTAGTTAATAGAAAAAGTATATTGACCAGAGATAATTTGTTAAAAAAGGGGTGCAAGGAGGAAAAGTTGTGTTTTTTATGGAAAAGATGAATCAGTTGATCATCTATTTTTTGGATGTTCTGTGGCATCCTTGATGTGGGGCCTGATTAGATGTATGTGTGGGCTCAAAACCATTCATCAAATGTAAAAGAATGTTTTGGGGACTGGTTAAACAAATTTAATAGGGATGATAAAAAGTTAGTGATGGTGTGGGTTTCTGCTTTGCTCTGGGCTATTTGGAAAAGTAGAAATGAGATAATTTTTGAAAACAAAAGGATAAATTATCCTTTATGTATAATCAAACTAATGACTCGTTGGTTGATTGATTGGTCTATCTTGCAGACAAAGGAGTCGCAAAAAAAGGCTCTGGAGATGGAGGCAAGACTACTAGAATGGGTAGCAAATGAAGTCTACACGTTGAAGCAGGGCTGGAGAATCAATGTTGCAAGATTGGAGGACTGACGAGATGATTCTGCAGGTTGCTGGAGTTGGGGATCTCCATGTTGCTGTCTTTGTTTTTGTTTTAGTAGTTTTAGCTGTTGGTTTTTGGTGGTGTATCAAACTTCGTTATGTCTCTGGTGCTGTGGTCAGGCAGAACCTATGGGTCTGTGAGGCTTTTGTGTGTGTTGGGTTTGTTTGGAATTATGCTGCTACCAGATCTGAATTTTGTTCCTGCAAATTTGGTTTTCAGTAATGAAAATCGAAAGGGAGGAGCCCTTCTTTGATAAAGAAAACGTGGACGCGCGCGTAGCTGTACTCAACCTGTAGTCCATGTGCCCCGAAAGAAGGAAGGAAAAAGAAGCTCTTTCCTCAACAGCAACAAAATGAATCTCACGACTGAGCTGAGTTTTCTGCCAAGTACTATGATCTTGGTTGGAAGCTTCAAGATGTTTGTTGACCGTCGATGCCGTCTGTGTACATGGTAGTCAGAGTAATGGGGCCCCGGAGCTAGCTAGCTAGTAGCTCGATCGCGCGGGCGTGCGACAGCGACCACTCCTAACTAAATTCGTTACACGTCACCGGCCTGTGAAGGAAAGGAATCAAATCGATCAACGTCGTGCACGCACCTACGGGAGACAATTACCCATCCGACCTAACCCACGTACGTCTCTCTCTGAGTGACTTTTATGTGGCTCGATCGATTTGACAAAGGGACGCACGTAATCCGCTGCCTGCAGATGCAACATTATAGATCGAGTCTAGACAGCCGGAGCGTATCCTGCAGGGGCAAGGAAGGTTCATTAGTCAATAGTCGACGCTGCCCGCAAACCGGCCGGCCAAGCTTTCTTTCCATCTCGGTTTCAAAAAAAAAAAGTTTCGAATTAATGGAGGATCGATCAAAGTCGTCGTCGAGGACAGGCATGTTTGCAGGTTAATCACCAGAGCTCACCAACACAAAGTACGTCTCTGTCAGCGTGACTTTTTGTCGCGCAAACAAATCGTTAGCCTATCTATCTACCTAATTAATTCGAACACATCACGCACGGGGCAGCGGCGATCGAACCCGGATACAGCCGGTACCAGCAGTGCTCCAATTGGGAGATCGCCTCGCGCGGGCTGCCAGTTGTATATCCGCTATGGGTAACAAAACCGATCCACTATATACTGATACAGTGCACGTAACGTGTTTGGGAGCGTGGGGTGTACGTACCCCAAAAAACGTGACGATTAGCTAGGCGGAGCACGGGACAAGTCCGGACTGCATGGTGTCGTCGTCCAGTAGAATAAGGCGCTGGTACGTGTTCGTGCCGCGGTGCGGTGCGGTCGGTAGACCGCGACTGAATTCGGCACGCTCCTCCGCTCCACCATAAATGAACCAAACGTTAGTGGACGCGTTCAAGACCGTAGACGAAAGAAAATGATGTGTTGTGTGAGATGTCCCTTTCGTGTGGGCTGTGGAATACTAAAACGGAACATTAACGTAGTACAGTACTACCTTGGCGATTGATGGCGTCCGACCTGTCAAAAAAGAAAAACAAAAAAAAAAACCTTGGCGTCGCGTCCGTGTGTGGCATGCACGAGGATGTGATGTACCGTGATGCTTCCATCGATTTGGGTTTGGTTTTGCTGGCCATGCGAGCAGTTTTATAGAACAAATAATCAGTGAACTCAATTATGCACACTTTGGATCGGGGAAGGAACTGGATATGCAGATTCAGTCAGTGTTGATGTCTTAGCTGGTTTCCAGGATTTTAATTTGAGCGTCTTGCATCTTGCATCCTGGCATATCAAATAGTCGCTTCAAGTATTCAAGTAAACTGGATGCTCACTCGCAAAAAAGAAAAAGTAAACTATTTGCTAAACCGTACTTGTACTTTTTTATATTCAGAATGACACCATCGAGGACTACACGAATGACTTATTCACCGAGACGATGGTGGTATTACTTGGGATGTGTATTTTCGTTACTCTCTTGGTCCAGGTGAATAAGTCATCTTAGGTTGTGCACCGTGATCAAGCCGGAGGAAAAAAGAGACAACTTAATGTCTATTTGCTAACTAATAGCATTGCATGCAATGAACTGACCACTGCATGTCGTGTTTAATAGCCTCAAGTCAACTAAAGCATACACGGCCCAAATCTCTCATTGGTTGATTCCTTTATTTATGTCAAGAAATAAGAAACGAGATGAAAGTTAATGCTCCGCGTCTAAGTGTTTTTGGGATTATTTGGTTTTCATAAGGTGACTTATACACCTAGACGGAGGGAGTAACTTTTTTTTGTTCGATCTAATGTACTTTCTCAAGTTCATCAGTAGAGTTGGACAGCCGGTCTGGCAGGGTAAAAATATCTTCTTTTCTTCATGGACCACCGGATTGAAACTTTCATGATTTGAGACATGTATAAAAACTATGAACATCCGCCTCATTTTGGTTGTGATCGTCCGCTATGAACACCAGACTTTAATTTGCTCAGAGCATCTACAATCGGGCATCCCAAACGCATCTCAAACACCCGAGCGGGCGGACCGGTCACAAAAAATCAACCCACCGGGGCACCTCAAACCGGCCTCAACTGGCCGGCTGTTCAGCGCCCCTCATATCCAGTCCAAATCTAGGGCGGATATGGGGAGGGTCGGGCACGCCCGGACGCGCCTGCCTAACAGGCCCAGCCCACCACCGGCCCCACAGTTGTTCCACAAAATCCTCAATCCGGCTTCCAGCTTTGAACCCTAGCTCACTCCACTCGCCTCTCTTGCTCCGTCCTGTCCTCTCCCCTCCCGCATTCCGATCCAATCCAGAGCAATGTTGTTGGGGATATAACCCCAGGATATAACCCGCCCGTTCAGGGCCGGGTCACCAGAGTGGCGACTTACGAAGGCTGGGCCAGGTGGGCCATCACGTTCCAGAAGACTCATCCCGAAGGATAAGCTGCCCGCTCATGGGCCGGCTTACGGCGCACCGGCTTAGGCCCATCAGTGAGTCGCCATGTAAAGTTTCCTTACTTAGAAGGCAAAATATGTTAAGAGACACACTCTGACACGGGCCGTTTTCCGGCTCGGACTCTATTGAACCTCGAGCCTCAACCTATATATAAAGGGGAGCCCGAGGACAGAAAGATCAAGTTAGAACCTCTCGAGTACTAGGCTAGCCAACCTCACCCTTGCAATCGAGATCATCATCAATACAACCAAAGCAGGACGTAGACTTTTACCTCTATCAAGAGGGGCCAAACCTGGGTAAACCTTGTGTCTCTCGTGTCCACTTAACCCCTTCGATCTACCACCTGATTCGATGGCCTCGCGACTAAGTCCTCTGAGGACATCTGCCGTGAAAATACCACGATAGTTGGCGCCCACCATGGGGCTATCGCACGGTGTTGTTGAGTATTTGAAGGGTCCCCCTCCAGGACTAGAGGGATACGTCATCGGCCGCATGACCAAGAGTCGCCGCGGCAAGCTCTACATCGACAACTCAGGCTGGGGCACTGAGGCCGACTCAATCGAGTACGGGTACTAGGTCCCCATCTTCACCGACAAAGCCGGCGGGCCTGATCCCGAGCTGGACATCTGCACCGACATCATCAAGTCGGCTCGGCGTGCGCAACCCGCCGCGGCTAGAGCCGTCCCGAAGCACGCCACACCTGGCAAAGCCGGCGGATCAAAACCTGGGCCGGATATCTCCACCAACATCGTCAAGTCGGCTCAGGACACGCAATCTGCCCGGCCTCGACACGTGTTCGTCGGTTTCACCCAAGGAGTCGACTACATCGATGACTCAGCCTCCGATGGTGATACGGTCATCCAATCGTATGGCGGGTCCTCCTCGAGTGATGGCGAGTCAATCTTCCCGCTCCATGATGGTATGCTCGGGGGCTACCTTGAGGCTGAGCCGGCCCAGGACTCCTTTGGCCCGCCCCTATGATCGGTCGTCTATATGGTCGGCGCAGCTCTGGAACCTTGAACTCTGGGTCAGCCACATCGTCGGCCCAGGCCTTGGCGGAGCTAGCTACTGCTCTCACCACGCTCCTTGCCACACCGGTGACGCCTGAAAACCAGACGGAGCGTAACACAGAGGTATCGAAACTTCGTGATCAGATGACCAAGATCCAAGCCAACATCGACACAAAGAATACTCGCCTGGCGAAGCTGCATTCAGAGATGCGAGCCGAGGCTGAGCATCTAAGGAATGAAGCCTGGCATCTGGAGGAGCGCTAGAATGTGTCGGAGGCGGTTCACCAGCGGAGGCATAGGTGTCGCCTTCTGCCTGACCTCGAGCCTACTCACCTGTTCACCACCCCTCAAGATACACGCCTTCATGGCCCAGGACAGGTACCCCAAGGTCACCCGTGGTGCCTCCGGCGGCTGGAGTTCAACCCGCGGCGGGTCACGCCTGTCAGCAGGTTCAGCAGCCCCAATGGGAGCCGGGTCAACGTCATGAGACGCCCCCTCACCGTTTCTTGACACCAGCTTGTCACTTCTCCAACACTCTGGATAACCTCGTTGCTGCCACAACTAACTTGGCTGCACTTTTGATTACGGGCCGCACGCCTGTCAAGATCGAGGCCTGCAATGCTATCGAGATGCTAAAGACTGCGGTCGCACTACAGGACAATCACTCTTATAGTAGGGAGCGCCTCCACTCCACGCCAGTCCCAAGCCGAAGCCGGAGCAGAAGCCCTCATGGCAACTCACCAGCCGTGTCGAGCAGCGCCCATCAGCGTCGTCAGCCGCCTCATGCCTTGCAACATACGTGATCCCCTAACGCTCAGGATATCGTTGACTCCGCTCGGGCCCAACGGGCGGCTGAGGAGGCAAAGGCGGCAACTTTGTCTCCACCAGTCACAACCCAATTGACTCCTACTGGAAGGACCCTTGGGATACCTTGTTTAGCTCCGGCTCTATGCAACGAGCGCATGCGCAAGGACTTCAAGGGCCCTCGTATAGTTCCCAATTACACGGCAAACCTTGAGCCGACAGCCTGGATCGAGAGCTACGATGATGCAGAGCATCCCTCGACTACCCGCACCGACACTCCATCACCACCGCAAGCTCCGAGAGGACCAATGACAAGAGCACGTGCACGCAACATCGAGAACGAGGTCACTTCTTTCCTCTCTGAGTTTCGTTCGGTTTCACTTGAGAATGGGATTCTACCTCAAAGAGATACACTATGCGTTCTTAGGTACATTGGAGATCATTGTGAGGAAGCGAGGATGAAGGCCCAAGCACCCGAGGAACAAGAGAAGGAAGAAGAGGTCGAGAAGAACGAGGGAGGGAAGTCCCTGGACACCCCGGGTGCATGGACTCGAAGACGCGGGTAGGGGCAATCCCCCTGGACACCCCGGGTGCTCGGACTCGAAGACGCGGGTAGGGGCAATCCCCCTGGACACCCCGGGTGCCTGGCCATCTTGGCCCAGGGTGCCCGGCCCCGGTGTGGGCCTCGCCCCAGCCACCCCCGGGTGCCCGGCTACCCACCTGGGCCACTCCATCCCCGACTGGGTGCCCGGGCCACCTCCCAGCGCCAGCGCAGCACCACCCCGGGTGCCCAACACTTTGGCCCGGGTGCCCAGCCTATCTCCCAGCGCTGGCCCTGACCGCCCCGGGTGCCCGGTCCCTCTGACCCCAGGTGCCCGGCCTGCCCCGTTTTGGTCTCATATGAAGGACTTTTTGGTCTTTTGTAGCCTTGCCTCCCCCAACTTGGTCCCTAGACTTATATATACTCTTTTCCTAGCTTATTTCGAGGATAGCAAAGTATTAGATAAAATATTGTGAGCTTTGCTCCTTGTATCCCCTCCTCTTGGAGATCAAGACCCCTCTTGGGAAGAATCCTTGTGGATTACAAGACCTCCCAAGGGAGTAGATCATCATCAAGACCTCACCTCCTCTAGGAGTGGGAAGAACTTTACCTTGTGCTTGTTTCCTTGGATTGATCTTGTAATCTTGTGGATCTCATCTATGCTACTCTAGTGGATGTGATATTTGGGTTTGTTTGAGTGATTTGTGCCTTGTGTTCTTGAGTGGTCTTCCTCTTTCCCCCCTCCAAGTGTGAAAAGATCCCCTCTAGGGTTTCACCCTACAATATCTTGGTATCATGAGCAAGGTTGATTCACATCTTGGAGTCACATCCCCCCATTTGCTAGCTTGATTTTGTTGTTTTTCGTCCAAATTCAAAAATCCCCACAAAAATAGCCCCAAAATTTTTCCTTGCAATTTGTTGGATCTTGTGAGATTTGGTTGTTATGGTCCATGGATTTGATGTTTGGCAAGTTGATCTAGCCCCTCCCCAACAATCCCCACCCTTCCGACCACGAAATCCTCGAAATCTTGCATTTCCCCCAAATTTTCAGCCCAAATCGGAGACCACCGGGTGCCCGCACCTCGAACCACCGGGCACCCGCACCCCCAGGCCGTTTGCCCAGCCGACCCCGGGCACCCGCACCTCTCACACCCGGGTGCCCGCACCCCCCCC